>NC_041047.1:33106781-33461330 GCF_900634775.1 Gouania willdenowi
AGGTGGTCTATTTAGAGGTCAGTGGTGGCATTAGCGGTGAGGGCCTGGATGCGGTTGCTGTTACAATTCTTGCAGAGGACATGTCCATCCAATGGGTAGCAGCCCTGGTTATCACCCTCAGAAAGAAGACAGCCACAGTCCTGCAGGACACAGAAACTCTGTCAATCCACAAGCATAAACTGCCTGTCGCCATACTCACTAAGGCCATACATGTGGGGGCCTAATGGTTAAGGAAGCGAGCTTGAGGGTCATTGGTTCGAGTCCACTGCGGGACATTGAGCACTTAAGTCCCTTAACCCTAACTGTTTCCAGGTCATCCTTGCAAATGCAGATGTTTTAATACCCCTAAACCTTTAGTAAATCTGCCCCTAAGTATGGTATGGAAACTGCACCGAGGCAGATAGGAGGAGGCTCCAGAGGGTAATCAAAGCACCACTGCACATTAATGAATGTGAGCAGTGTGTAAGGACATATTCTCACTCACATGTCAAATTATAACTCCATCTCCTCATGGCTGCCTAGTGAAAGAAATCTTCTTTTGTAGAGCCCTTACAGCTGATCTGCATTGCTTTCCTCTGACCTTTTTGTCTGCCAGACACACGGTATGCTCGCACTGATGCAGCTCTTTGTCAATGTGACATGTCTTCACAACTTCTTATCAACCTCCACAACTGGTGGCTGACAGATCGATTACTATGATGTATGGTAAACTTTGCATAGATGAATAACTATTTTCAGACAGGTAAGAGAGGAGGTGAGTCACCCATCTGGCTAAACAGGTGACTCGTAAAAGGGGATCATGTTTCATGTTTTTATGTAGAAAATGAATTACCAGGGAATGGTAAACACACCTCACAGCGGTAACACTGCACATGAAAGTCACGGTCCAGGGCTACGATACGAACGGTTTCCTCCTGGCCCGGCGCTGGCATTATGGGCTCAGAACACACACAGCAGCGTGGAGCAAACTTCCTATAGGACAAAATACAGCATGGCTGAGGATAAGCAAATGATCACATGGCATGACAAGACCTTTAGGGACTCATTTCTCAGGCTTTATTCATATTTATTTTTTCTAAGGCATTGTTGATACACTCTCAGAGACTAAGAATAAAAAGTGCCAGCAGTAGTTTTAGGATGGCATTAATAGTAACAGCAACTGACATGGACATTATCAACAATCTCTAAGGAACGCTGTGAAAGAAGGATGTGTTTCCCAAAGTCGCTCTTAACTTAAGAAGATCTTTCACTAAGAAGGAAATGTAAGATTGAGCTGACCCACTCTTAACTAGGGGTTGAACGACTACAAAATTTTAAAGGTCGACTTTATGTGCATACTAGTCGAGTCGACGTTGACTAGTTGATGATGTCACCAAGAGCCGAGTGGCAGCCGAGTGCCGGTGTTGTGTGTTAGAACTCCACTTCTAATCTACGGAAGCATGTCGCGGTAAGTTTTTTCCTAAGCTAACGCTAGTGTCAGTCAGTCAACAGTCTTTTGCCATCGGCTAAATTTAAACTAACTGAGAGAAGAATAGATGATAGGCCTTGCACGTTTGGTGTTGAAACAAAACTGGTGTGCAGGAAGGAGAGAGAAAGGAGGAGAATAATGTACAGGAGGGAGTCAAAGAGAGGAAAGGGTGATGTAAGGAAATGATGTAAAGTAGAGAAGATGAAATTGCTTTGTTTTGTCGTCATGTTTTTCTTACAAAGCGTTTGAATGTATAAGTTCTAAGAATAGATGTGATTTTGATGCTTTTTGAATAAATAAGATGTTACTCAGTACTTGAGTACTTTTTCCACTGAGTACTTTTTCACTCTTACTCAAGTAAGTATTTGGGATGACTACTTCTACTTTTACTTGAGTAAATTTCATGTACATGTAACAGTACTTTTACTCGAGTACCATTTTTGGCTACTCTACCCACCTCTGCGAAGCGAGATATCAACTAGCTAAGCAAGTTTAAGCAAGGTTCAGACAGCCTACGTGAGGGCTCTTGTGACTGCCGTGGAGATTGCAGCGTCAGACCAATCACAATCACAGAGAAACTGTAGAACAATTTACGTCACAATTGAGGAATAATTCATTAAAAAATATATTAAAAAATAAAATCCATAATTCAGACAAAAACAACACTGTGGCTGCGGAAAAAGCAGGAACTAAAGAACACAGGCAGGAAGCTGCCCACACTGTTAATGTTCAGCGACGTGCAGTCAGGGTAGGCAGTGCCTACCCATGGGTGAATTGATATTTTGATTATGTGTTTTAATTATAATATAATTTATAACATTTGCTTATACACACAAAAAAGCTACAGAGTTGCATAACTGTAGCAAAGTTATTGGTGCCACTTGTTGCTAAACAGGGCTGACTGGGTTTTCAAAGTGAGGATCTGAGAAGGTGAGCTTACAGAGGAACACACGTCAGGTTAGTCTAATGTTAGTGGGTTTCAGAAATAAAAGAAGTGTGTTCCTTTGGGCTCTGTACTCTTACAGTAATTGCTAGAAACAAACAAAGCAGCTAAAGCTAGGGCGGGTATGACTGTTCCTCAACACACAGGACTGTACTGCTTTGGTCACACTTGTCATGAGGAATTAAACAATATCCCACTGCAGAGCTGTGCACTCAACAAACAAGAGCTGTGTGAGGGCACAATGAGAGCCAGCTGTTTACTTCTGTTTCCCTTTTGGTCACTGATTTGAAGAATTTCTGGTAAGGTTGCTGTTATGTAATCAGAGGGATGTTATACAATGGCAGGAATGGACTGTTAAAACATGTATAAATGTTCAAACTGCTCGTGTACTGTGTGAAGTCATTCCCCAAAGGAAGTGCTGAGGTCCCACACTGAATGGGCTGAATTATGTTTATAGATACAAAAATGATTAGTATATCTAGGGTATTTTTTTCAGGAAAAACTTGTGAAAGCCCTAACAGAGTTTTAACATCATTTGGCTCCCAAGATGTCCATCTCACAGGTGCTGCATATACTGTGTCAGTGTTTGTGTGTTGAAATGACACAATGAATATGTGCAGGTTAGTATCCCTCTGTTACGTACTTGTGGAAGTCCTCGATGCAATGGATGTGGTTAGAGGCATCCACGGTAAAGGGGATGCCGTCCAGGCTGCGGTGACACATCACACAGGTGAAGCAGTGAGGGTGGTAGGCCTTTCCTGTGGCCCGCAGGATGCGCTCCATGATGGGTTTACTGCAGATGTTGCAGGTCTCCAGGGTGGTCTGCAAAAACAAACACGCTGACATTTTTCTCAAGGAGTACATGGGCTCATGTGGGAGCACAGAGATATACTGTATGTCAGCACAAAAAATACATATATTTAGAGACAAAAAGAAATGTACAGCACATCACATTTGTGATTTTCGTTTTGATTTCTCATGTCTTTTCTCTGTGAACAAAACACAATGGATCTGTCTTCCCCTCTGGCAGTAAATATTTTTAGTTTATGATGACTGCAGGATTTCTTTAGCCAGGCGGCTGAGTAGGCAGCCCGCTTGGGTGCGGGTGGAGGGGGGGCACTCCACATCTGAATAATCTGAAGCATCTATTCTCCTAATATTTGCCAGGAGCTGCCATTTGTTATTTCAATATTTCATAAATAACCTCTCGAAACAGCTTTGCAATTACAGTTGGATGGGCCCTGCATAGTCACTGTTGCTGCTTCTTTCTGCTAAGGCATTTTCTGGATCTATGCCCTATACGTCATTTTGCACCCCTTTTTTCATCCGTCGCTCTTTTCTATGCTCGACTGGACTAAAGACTGCACACTTTCCCTGCTCCTATTGGCTCCCGCTGTAGTAGTGAAATGCCTCAGTGTTTCCAAACACAGCTCGGGGTGTGTAGCAACACTGCTGCGTCATCAGCTGTATACACACCCAGCATGCATGAGGATTGTTATTTTCTCTTCATACTAATTGAAACTGAATTGTAAAAAGACAATTTTCATTAGATCAAATTCTCACAGGTTGATCTGTGTCATCCGAGGGTGAAAGTGCAAGTGAGAGCAGAAGATGTGCACCGTCCATATTTGGGGTGTTGAAGAAATGTCTTTTCGTTAAAGCACTCCTGAAGTGACTTTCTTTCATGAAAAGCAATGTGGGCATAAAAAACTGCTACTCTTTCTCTGAGATGGTAATAGCAACTAGAGAACTCAAAAAGCGCAAACCTGAAGCCAGCGCCAAATATACTCTTAGCCAGATATGTCCAGTTATCTGGATCAGTCATCCCGATCAGGTACCATGATCGTTCACACTTTAAAGGTGCAAAGTCAGCAGCAGGAGGTGCTGAAAACCAGCTCAAAGAGCTGAACATGAGGAATTATTCATTTCTGAAACTGATCAATCAAAATCAGTTTTTAAGTTAGACTGTTCACAGACAAACAAATAAATAGATAAATAAACATTGGCAAAAACACAAGCTCCGTGGAGGAATATGGGTTTGCCTCATGCACGCACACACATTATGACGCAGTGTTGTAGAGGTAAATGGGGGTGTGGGGCGGGGTCATGTTTGCAACCTAAGAATTAAGATTCCAGAGACAAACAGCGCTGAAACATCCGGCACTCTTCCTGCTCATCCGTCTCCATCTCTCACTTACTTATTCTTATCTACCCTTCATGTGGGAATACCTTGCCCTTGTTAAGCTTAACTAGAGCACATAATTTCACAACACACAGTTCCTCTGGGCCATTGTAATGAGTACAGTACTCAAAAGACAAAAAAATCTCCTTGTTCTCTCCACAATTGTAATGCTATTATTGTTTGTTTTTTTTTTAACATTGATTCATTTATTTAACAGCCACTTATTTTTTTAAACTATTTATTTTTAAATGTGAGATTAACAAGGCCTGGCATCAGGGCACAACCTACACCAGATGTATCCGAACCTGGAACTCAATGGCCATTGATCCAGCAGGTTTTGTTGTCTCCTTGGTTGAATACAATTGAACCTAAATAAGTATCATTAGGCAGGTCTGCATAAAGGTCTGATAATGAGCCTATCCGCTGTGTTGGAGCCAGGACACATCTAAAATCTGCTGGATCAGTGGCCCTCTGGGCCTGAATTTGGACATCCCTGCTTACACTGACAGGGCTCAGGAATTTTTCCGAAATCCATCAGGCCCTCTTGTCTTTATCAAACATTCAGGTCACTTGCAGTTTGCCACTAGAGGGCTGCAAACATCTTCAGATGTCTGTGTTTTTGCTCTTCCCTTCACTAATGTGATGTATTCAAGCATATGTATTCTTTTCCCCCTTCTCTCTCTCTCTCTCTCTCCCTCATACATTTCTCTAAGTGTTTACCCAGAAGGCTAAACAAATGTCTAGGCAGATGAAGTGAAGTGAATTTAGGTCAGGCAGCCTCTTGCTGAACCACAGGGTGAGTGGAGTGTGCTATAATGTCAATTGTGGTGCCCTTTTCTTAAATAAAATAACTTCAATTCTAATCTTTTTGCTCCAAATGTTGATCAGTGTAGTGTCCAGTAGCTGCTCTGCTCGTGGTTATGTGTGGTTGAATGTCATGGTCTTTGACACAACACTAAATAGGAAGTTTAGAGGCTTAAACACACAGAACAAACAATCATAGGGTCACTGAGCAGGGGGTCACATTTAATAAAACAAAAACAAATCATTTTTTGCACACTATATGAGCTGTGTGTTTTTAGGATAAGAGTAAAACCAGGCAAAAGCGAGATGTGTGTTTGCAGACAGAAACAGCTGGAAATCAGCTGTGGTGTGTTGCAAAGTTGAAAGCTGTGCTCCATCCCTATCAGCACACATTTTACACCTCTCTCTTCTGCAGTAGTTTCACACGGCCCAGTCGCTCTGACAGGAGGCAGGCTGGAGTTCATTGAGGCTGCACGCGATTTATGACCTGGCATGCTGAACTCGCAGTGAGCCAAATATACAGATGATCTGATTCTCCCTCTTTATCTTTCCCTCTTTGTGTGTCACAGGGAGGTCGATCAGTGCCAGGCTGTGCAGCGTGAATTAATGACGTCCTGCTGTAGGTAGCCCAATGATATCTAACAGGATCTTATGGAAGATATGAATATGTGCTGCAGCATTTGGCTTCCTTTAAAATGAATAAGATATTTACTGACTTGTCGGTGAACCATGAGTCAAATCAGTGACCCTCCTTCTTCTGCGGACTTAATGAACCTTGACAAGCAGCATCCTTTTTTTCTTTTAAGTGTGGTTTTATCAAGCAGGACAGAGAAAAAACTTTAAGTCAAAACCTACTCTTCTGTGAGGACCAGAGCTGTGTTGAACAGAAGACTGAAAATATTACAATGTGTAGCAGTCGATTAAAATGTTTAGACTTGAAGCAACTGTCTTAGAAGAAATTGTCCTGGAAACCAACAGTCAGGACTTAAATGTAACTAAAGAATTTCCACATTATCTTATTTTTAAAAATTTTTAGACTTAAAATTATATTTAATTAATTGCGCTTGCTTTTTCAGACCGTTTGCTGCTATTCACAATTATTTGAGCTGAAGGTATTATAAATTACATGTATTTTCATCATCACAAAATATAATTTTATTAGTTGATGTTATTCAAAAGTAGAAAGTGACTTGAATTTATCATTATTTATAGTTTGCTGGTAAATATTGGAGTAATTGTGCCCATAAATATGCACGAACTCACGCTATGGGGTGGATCGCTTCTAAATTCATGCGCACAAGTCTATCGAACACGTACCCTGCGCCTGCACGTCTAATCTACATTTTCCATAGGCTTAAAATAGGTACACGTACAATGCACAAGTCATGTCCGCATGTGTGCTTGCAGACGTGTTAACACGTCTTAACCTACGCCACACCTGGATGTGCACCTAACAAACATAAAGATATCAGTCAATATATATAGTGAAGCTATAGTGATCAGATGGCCTTCACTATGTAGCACCGTCTGCGTGACATGTAAACACTTAGAAAAAATTGTTAGGCGTCCGGGCAAGCAGGCGTATACACGCGTGCAAGTCAGTAAGTGTGTGGGTGAGTGTGAGTGTATAACGAACCACCATTTAGTCCGGTTACAGTCTGTGTCAGGACACCCGCCCATAGATTGGTAGTGACTGTAGTGTTACTCTCTGAGTCAGATCGTTGCTGTGATTGGACAGGATACAACACTCACACACATTTACAGACTTGAACGCGCGTATACGCCTGCAAGCCTGGACACCTAACAAGTGTTTACATGTCACACAGACGGTGCTACATAGTGAAGCGCACCTGATCACTATAGCTTCACTCTCACCACACCTGCCACTACACTTAACTATGGCAAGTATGAATTTAGAAGTGCCAGACAGACAGACAGACAGACAGACAGACACACACTTACTTCAACTTAGGCTTTCAACCTAACTTTTTTCTTAGAAGAAATCCACATGTGGAAGGAGAGCATGCAAATTGACTGATGATGACAATTGTGAAATCTGAAATTTAATTCTACTATTTGTAACATTCCCTTGTTGTTGTTTTCTTTTCTCAAGCTGTATGAGCAAACTATTCTAATTAAATGTAATGACGACATGAAGGCTCAGTCAGGTCTCCAGCATTGCTTTGTTTGACTAATGTCTTCCTAGTGTGTTCTGGTGATGGTACTCGGGAGGAGCATGAACTCTGGTAATTGTTCCAAAATATGCTTTGACAGCTGAAGTGAACCAGTTGCTGCCTCTGTCTTTGTTTCTTTGTGGGGCCGACACCTCTGTGCATTACTCCGCTTAACAGGTTATGGGCCAGGAGGTGAAACACTGGGTTGAATGCAACGTATTACGTGGGAGGTAAAGAAGCTAAAATATTACCAATATGTCTAACCAGAGCGAAACAGAAGATAACTATGACCCATGGGTAAATTGATTCTTGAGCCATTTACACATCTTGCAGGTAAAAAAGACTTTTCTTTACCATCACCAGCCCTCCCTATGGAAGGGTAAGATAAACTTCATTAGAGGAGAAAATATTAAAAAAGAGGGCAGTATTGCACCCTAGTGAGAGGGAAGAAACAAGGGGGAGGGAGTTGTTGGGGACAAGAAACTGGAAGATTAGATTGAAGCCATTTTGGTTGTGGTGAAAGGATAATTTGATGTTGCTATTGTGCAGTGGAGCGAAACGTAATCTGCTGTGCAGTGTTGTATCATATGTGGAGGGTTACAACGATTGTAACCACAAACAGAGGGAGTGAGTGAGTGCCCACATGTGCTACATAGGCCACAGTTGGCATTAAGTTGAGCCCCAACAAGAGCGTTCCCAGAGCCAGGCATGCCTTTGCATCCGCAACTGATGTGGGTGTAGGAGCAGGGCCACCTCTACGCAGGGGGAAGTGAGGGCAGTGCCCCCTCAAATCAAAGATTATGATTCCTCACTCCATGCTCAGATTTAACCAGAGATGCATCTATTACACTCTGTTCCTGCATGTTTTTACACGTGTATTAGCAAGCAAGCCTGCCTGAAGAAGGTCCTTTTAAGGACCTGTTATGAATAGACAGGGATATGAGGGCTGGTGGACGGTGTTCTCCTATCGTCGAGACCATGACAAACACTCGCGCTCCTCAGACCTCTTTTATAACAGCCGCAAACCTATGCATCCGTCACACGGACCGGGGGCAACCGCATTACACACGGCTACAGAGAGCCAGGCTTTCAGCCACAATTTTTTGACCCGCGGGACTACTTTGTAGCCCCAAAATATCACTCTAATGAGCGCACCGCACGCTGCCATTACGCGAACACGCACAGCCACATCGCTGCTCCATGAAGCACCAAGCACTGCACACATACCCCCCACAATACTAGGGATGATAAACCCCAGTCTGATGACCCAGACTTTGGGGTAAAAGTGCGTGTTTTTTATAAAATTAAAAAAACTGGCCCACCATCCAAATAATGTTTAGGCCTCTAAGCTCCCTCCCACAATTCATAGGCTGACTAATCATTTATTCACCTTTATTAAACCTGCCAGCCCCTGTAATAAAACACAAACATGAATTACTGGGAATGCTAAAAACTGGGAACAAACCACCATGCTCATCCTCTAGGACCACTACACGGTGGCCAAGGAGGAGTTTGAAGCCCTCCAGGGCATGCCCACAGCAGACTGGTGAGTGAAGTAAAACCATTAGTGGTTACAGATTATGTAATTTTTTTGGAAATATGTGATACTGAGTGACAATAAATCATGATTTAAATACAGAAATCTGTAGTCCGCCCAAAAATTTTTTTGCAATTTGGCTTGAAATACACACACATCCATTTTTAATCAAGTTTCTGCTGTGTCATGGGTAATGCAATTTTTTGTTCCACTCTTCAATGCCGTTACGCATCGGTGTTATTCAGCAAAGTTTTGACCAATCAGAATTTTTGACACAGCGTTGTAAAGCTAGAAATCATTGATATCAAACACTAGCCCTGGCCAATCAGGAGGGACCTGCCATTTTACGCACAAGCACTATGATCTCATTGGACGGATTTTTCCACTGAGACATGCTCAGATATCTGTAATGGCGGTATATATCTGAAAACACAATTTGGATTTATCAAAATATTTCTTGCACTATGGAGCAACTTTTGAAAAGAAACAACAAAGACAAAATTTGTCATCATTGCTGACTTTTTACACTGTGTTTTCTGATATTGTGGCATTGTTTTGGTAAGTAACATACCCGACCTGCATATCAGTGGATTAAGCTTGGCCTGTAGTTTCACGTAGGTTCTTGTCATAGAGTTCTGTGTTTATATTGTAACTCATAGCAGTGGAAAAATGCAGCGTTTGCCGAATTGTCGACTTTTCCCTCTTTGAACATAATGGCCTGGTGTGTGTGTGATTTGGTCTTTTGTTCTGAATGTGTGTTGACTACAGCTTTAGATGAGTTTCTTAGGATTATGGAGAGGTATAAAATGTGTGATTTTATTCATTCTTTACATTTAGACCCGTGAGAGTCACAAAAGTGGAGCTGGTCCGGTGGGGCACAAGAGGTTACAACCCCATCACCTGATCCGTCTTTCTCCTTCGTGTGTACTGCTTCTCAACCTGCATCCTCTGCATTACGCAACACTCCAGACTTACAGCTTCAAAGTTCTGTCATAGCTTCCCAGCAACCACAGCCTATGTTTTCAAACCATTCCTCGGCATCAGATGCAGATTCAAGAGGATACAATAAATTGAGTTGACACACACACTCACATGCACTTCATAACTATGCTGTATGTAACTCTCCCTGCCAACTTTTGCGCAGTCAGAATGAAGATAACGAAGGTGTGTATGTTCGTCCTGTTGTTTTGTTTACAAGTGAGCATGTTACACAGTGGAAAGATATTATTCTAATGTTTTCACACATGATCAGTGACCTTGAAAAACTCAGCATTATAATCCACACTCATGAATGACGTGCACAGTCATGTGTGCACGCCAGTCACTCAGGACAAACGTGAGAGGTTCTCGTGCCTCTGACCTGGAAAACTGACTCTAAACCTCTGCTTCACTCAGTCTGTCTGTCAGCACAGTGTCCTGACCTAGAGCAGGAACATTCAGTCCAGAATTGTTTTTGGTCTGCTTTTACATCAGGACTAGTTTTGACCTAAGGCCTCCTGTGATCTTTTTTTATCCCTATTACAGGGTATTTAATTTGACAACAAAAAACATTGACAATCTAATAAGTCAAATAAAGTTCACAATAGGATTTACTTTTTAAGCTAAAACACATGGCCCAGGCCAATAGAAGGTGGCTGAAGGGACTGTGATCGCTCTAATATAAGATATACATATCTATATATTTTTTTCTCTACGGCCAGGGTGAAAAAATAAAGGACACTGCCGTGGCCTGTCTTCCTCTCTGTCTTAAATTCAGCTCCACAGCAGAATGTGAGCCCCTCAGACTTAGGGCAATGTCTCCTGCTCTGGTTACAGAGAGAAACTGACAAAGACCCGGCAGTAGTTCTTTTATACCATAAGTTAGAGTGACATTGTGGTGGGTCAGCACTGGGTCACTAACATTTGCCTCTCCTGCTTACTCCTCAGGGTTGTTGGGGTTCTTAAACAAAAAACATGGATAAGAGCCTGGTGTTATCTAAACACTCTTGAGTCTTGTCCAAACAGAGTACTAAACAAAATGTGCATGATTATCTTTTACTTGCTTAGAATGGATAGGATAGTTGTTATTCCTGTGTACTGTGGGTCAATAAAAAAACAAAATAATAATAATGACCTGCTTCAGATCTAGTGGGCTCATATCCCACTGTATGCAGCAATTATACACACATATAATTGTCTTGGCAAGTGTGCAGACGCACAAAGATGGGAAATCCTATTTGTGCTAGTGCTATTTAATTGGCTCACTCCTTTGAGGAATTAGACCGAGTTAATCATGTCTGAATATACAGAACTCAATTAGAACTCTGCAAGCTAATGCAGACTGTGATGAATATTTGGTGACGGAGTCAGCAGAATGGAGGAGCCTACGCTTGTTTTCAGGAGTGTAGGCAGGGCGGCCTTTTAGTAGTGTGTGTGTGTGTATACCTGCAGTCTAAAAGCTGAAGGGATGGCCTGAATTCACCATGCTTGCTGACTGGAGGCCTTTAGATCTGACAAATTAAATATCCATCTCAGAGGAGTGACAGGTGTGTGGGTGTTGAGAAGTCTAGTCTAATTAAAGCTGCCGAACAGTCTCGAAGCTACAAATATGGACTTTTTCAAATCTATGCTGCAGCTGGACATGAAAGAGGGATGATCCTCTGTGATTGGCCGTATTGTTTCCTATATCCTTGTTCTCAATGACAGCAGCAGCTTAAGGGGAGTTCTTGGGGACATCCCATTGTTAGCTAGGAGAGACCAATTTAATGTTGCTGTGGAGGACAACCATCACCACCAACTCTAATACAGCTGGCATCATCCCTGTCGCCTCTGGCTGCTCTGGCAGCCCCAGTACACTTCCATTTTGTCATTCGGGTGGTTTGATTATGTGCCTGTTAGTGTAAGCACACTTCTTTAAGCTAAATTCAGTGAACACAATTAGTGCAATAATTCCGAGGCTTTTTCTCCCCTTTTACAGGCTGACATAGACCCACAATGCTGTAAGAGAAACATCCTCAGTAGTTTAAAAATGCTGATATTCCTTTAAAGTAACAGCAAACACTATATACAGTTAATGTTTCAATAGAAAAATTGGATCCTAGGGATCTATTTCAAAAATGGTTCAAGAAAAATTGTTTCAATCAATTTGGAAAATATTTATTTTCACAGAACTCACACATACTTTAAACCAGCTATTCATGGACAGTCAAACTTTTGCATCAAAAATAATCAAAAACATGACAAACAACAGATGAAGGACTGTCTGTGCTGATCATAGTCCCTGTTATGGGCAGCTAGGAATGTGCGATATTTTATCGTTTATGATTTATCGTCAAAAACATTTTCACCGATAAGAATTTGTCATCCCACGATAAAAACGATAAATTCCCATGTCGGAAATTAGCGAGGGCCACGGGCCATTTGTCCCTCAATTTAGCCAAGAATGCTAAAAAAAAAACGAGTTCCATGGGCCAAAACTGCCACTGTTTGTGGTCAGTTTATTATTCTCTGGAGCAGAACGTTGTTTACGGAAGCTCTGCCATGCACCGCTACCACCCCCTTCACACACCGCCGCCTGTGCGTGTGAGGTGCTCGTCTCAGCTACCTAAAGCTGCCGTGCTGCGATACATCATGGACCACTACTTGGTTAAAACCAGACAACCATCCAACAAAGGGAACCAATTCAAGTTCCTCCGTCAGATCCACCCAAAGTTCCACAAACACAGACAGAGATGAACCCGTAGCAACGATGAACTGGAAACTCAACTAAAGCTAACTATGCTAAGCTAACACACCGGCACACAGGCTGGGCTAAGAGCTAATGCTAACCTCTCCATATAAGAAATAGACCAAGTAAAAAAACACGTCTTACTGTCATAAAACCACAGAGAGCCATCGATCTGTTTATGTTCAGATTTAACACTTTACTATGGAAGGATAAAAACTAAACATGTCACATGTTGTGTGAAATAAATATTAGCATAAATACTAATGTCACTATTCATTTGTCCCAATTTGTGAAACGTAATATTTTTAAATTATATTTCACGTGTTCACAGACAAAGCTGGTCCCATTAGACTAATGTAACTATTGAGATTATTACACCTAAATATACTGAATGATTAAATCATCAGCTTGATCTGGTTTAATTAAAGGAAATCAGAGAGATATTTATTAACCATAACTTTATGTAACTCATTATCAGATAAATGAAACAAGATTCAGCAAAAGTAAAAACACTAAAGGAGTTATTTTTGCTTTTCATGTGATTTTTTTTTTTAGAAAATAATTTTATTTCAAATGAGGAAATAAATCAATTACATACTATAACACTAATAGAGTGACCCACATGCACAAATATATCCATAAAATGGAATGTCTAATGTTGATGTATTCACATTTATTTGAGTCTGTAAAGAACCTGTTTACACTAAGTTGTGAATTTTTTTATTATTATTTGTTATTTATAGTTTTTATTTATCGTGATTTTTATCGTTATCACGATAAATACCAGAAATTATCGGGATAATTTTTTTGTCAATATCGCCCATCCCTTTGGGCAGCTTGCATGTTCTCCTATCAGGCCAACAAATATTGTATCTATTTATCCAAGCTACAACATTTGTTTGATTCAACTTGCTAAAGACCTACTATTATATCTCAGCCCAGGGTATATTAATCTTTTTTAGATTGCCAATACATTGCCTTTCAGGAATGCATACAAGATTTCTGGCCACTGAACGTTATCTTTATTGTGGAATCAGAACTGTTGCATACATACAGGCGTGATAAAATGCACATGGAAACCTATATTTAGGCAAATGTATTCCAATGCCTCAGTTATCAAATACAGAATACATGCATGGCATTATATTTTAGAACAGGGTTTTTTAAAGTGTGGGTCACGACTCCCTGGGGGACACCAGAGTTCTTTAGGTGTGCCATGACATGCGAGAAAAAAAAAAACCAGAAAAAATTGTGGTAAACATTATCACACAAAGGAGAAGAAAAAAAAAGGGTAAAGTGTTGATGACAGAATCCCTCCGTGTATTCTCTTCAGCTGAGTTGTTTAATGTCTATGGTGGCTTTCTCAAGGGTCTGATCACAGGTGGAAGTGTGTATAGATGTTTGAGAGTAGATTGTTTCTGTCTCCCTGCCTGTTTACGCCTCTGTGCGTGTCTCCCTGTTTGTCTCTGTGTTCCTATTGCATGTCTGTGTTGGTCTCTGTGTGTATATCTCCGTGTCACTCCATGTAAAAAGGCGTGTGTGTGTTAGTTGTTGTGTGCTTGTAGTTACGTTGGAGTTCATCATTGGGCAGGTCTGTTTGTCCTTCATTTTTAGCTGCCAGTCCCTCCTGTAATCAGTTGTCATCAGTGCTCTGTTTAAATGTGGTTTGTGTGTGAGTCGGCGTCAGTTCGGCATTGTCTTAGGGTGTGTGCAGCCAGTCCCTGCCACTCGGTCGGTACACTATTAAAGCAACAGCGTGTTGTCTTTGTTTTGGCTCACTCGGCGTCATGGCAGAGACTTTGTTTGTCACCTGAAGATAAGCTTAAGCAGGGTCATTTACAGGTTCACCCCAAAAATGTTTAATTGTTTAAAAGCGATGTAGGCCTTATTGTTATTATTAAAATCAGTGTTGGGAGAAGCGGACGCCGCTATATAGTTGGTCTTTGAGGGTGGGGGCTGACGCTCCCACACTTTGAAAACTCTTGCTTTAGAACATTGGTAGTTCAAGGTAATACGGGTAACCAGACACTAAAACTAGCCAAAATAATGCATAGGATAAATGGGTGATAGATTACCTTAAACTTCATCACCACATTTTATCTACCCGGTTAAAACACAATCTAGAATCATATACATATGCCACCAAATAGGCAACAGAAGGATGTAAAGTTTTTTTTTTTTTTTTTTTTTAACTTTTAGAAAACTGAAAAATAATGTATATTTCAGAATTATACAAATAGGCCTTTTTCAGGAAACACAACGTTCCAACTTTTCTTGATTACTTACAACCCCCTCTGTCTGCATAAAATCAGTGTTGGAACACACTGATCCTCATAAGCATCAAGTGAACAGTATTGCACTGCAGAAAGTAGTGATGTTGCTACAAAAATGGCGAGAAAAAGGCAATTGACAATGGAAGAGAGACAGACCATCATAACGCTTAAAAATGTAGGTCTTTCCAACAGGGAAATTGCAAAAAGAAGTCAACGTGTCAGTGAGTGCAGTTTTCTTAATATCAAAAGCCACTTAGAAACTGGGGGAAACTCTAACAGGAAGCGGTCTGCATGACCCAAAGCCACAATTGAATTAGAGGACATGTTTCTGAGAGTTAACAGCTTAAGTGACAGGCGGCTCACAGGACAACAGCTTCAAGCACAGCTTAATAGTGGTCGTGGGTAAGCAAGTCTCAGTTTCAACTGTAAAGAGAACACTTCGAGCTGCAGGTGTGACAGGATGAGTTGCAGCAAGAAAGCCATTGCTAAGACATCAGAATAAGAGAAAGAGGCTCTCCTGGGCCACGAAAAACCACCATTGAACTACTGAAGACTGGAAGAAGGTATTATGAACTGATGAATCAAAATTTTCAATCTTTGGTTTATCACACAGCATCTTTTTAAAAGTAGGCGACAGGATGCTTTCACAGTGTGTGACATCAACTGTCAAACATGGAGGAGGAGGTGTGATGGTCTGGGGCTGTTTAGCTGGATCCAGGGTCGGTGACACACTGTACAGTGTGAGCGGCACCCTGAACCAAAATGGCTACTACAGCATTCTGCAGCGCCATGCAATACTCTCTGGTATGCACCTAGTTGGTCAGAGGTGCATCCTACAGCAAGATAATGACACAAGTCCAAGCGATGCCAAAACTACCTCAGGAAAAAAGAAAAAGATGGTAAGCTTGAAAACATGGAGTGGCCAGCACAGTCTCCTGACTTAAACCCCATTGAGCTGGTTTGGGATGAACTGGACAGAAGAGTGAAAGCCAAGCAACCTACAAGTGCCTCACATTTATGGAAACTGCTGCAAAAGACTTGGCAAAAACTTTCTGAAGAACATTTGATTTCTATTGTAGAAAGAATGTCAAGTGTAAATGACAGTGTGTTCAGCTGTTATATCTGCCAAAGGTGGCCACTTTGATGAGTCAAAAGTTTAGAATACATTTTGGTCTATAAATTGAGTCCATAATTTTGATTATTTGTTCTATGCTTTCATTTCAGAGTACAATGACACAATAAACTGAATAATAGTAAAAAAGTGTAAAATTGTGGTGTTCTAAAACCTTTGACTGATAGTGTATATGTAACACTAAATGTTTTGTTTTGTCTGTGTTGTTTTAATTTATAAACCCCTGTAAGACTAGCAGTGCCTAAGGGCCTGTATTATGAAGGTGGCTTTCGTCTTATTGTGCTAACTACCGGGATTTATTCTGTGTGCTGTCCTATGACTTTGGTTAACTTCTTACCGGCTAAATCGCCATGATAACTGAAAGTAAAGTCTGCATGTGTTGGGTACTTTCAGACTGATAAATGAATAAATTCATTCCTTCATGTATTTTGTGGTGACGCAGAGAGCCTCAGTCCTTCAAGATAATACAGGCTGTATAAAATACAAATATTGTCCACCTTATGATGTAGTCTGAGCTGTATAAACGCAGCGTCAGGGCCACAGACAAGGTCTGTGCCTTTTTAAAAATGAAACTGATCAGAGTATCGGTTTATTCTCCCATGAATTAATATTGAATAATCTCACTAATTTATGCATTCCTTCCCTTCTGCTTATGCTGCAGCAACAGTGTTGTTTTGGTCTGAATTATGGATTTTAATTCTTCATATTTTTAAACAATTTTGCCACTTGGACACCAGGACAGAAAACTACATGTGAGTGCTGTTTGTGCATTATAGCTCTCCATTGCACACCATAATACCCTCTAGGCCGGTCACTAAACTGTGTGAGCTGGGACTGAACACTTTCCTTTTTGGACGACACAGCAAATCTCCCACAATGCCAAGCAGTCCTAAAAGGACAGTCTTCTACCTGAACAGCCAGTGCCAGGAGAACAACCTCCTACTGGACGTCAGCAAAACTGAAGAACAAATTGTGGATTTCAGCAGGAAACAGCAGAGGGTCTTCCTCCCATTCTGCATCAGTGGGTCTGAGTTGAAAAGAGCGGGTAGCTTGAAATATCTCGACAATTACACAGAACCTGTATTGGTCTCCTCACATAAACACCATATTGAAGAAGGCAAGACAGAGTCTCCACTACCTTAGATGACTGAATGACTTTAAACTCCTGCTCACTGTGCTCAACTTTTACACAGGCATCATTGAACATCTTCTGTGGGTATATCACCAACTAGAATAGAGAAGAATATAATAGAATTTGATTGATTCCCAAAGGGGAAATTCACACTAGGACTAGGACTTTGTGGCTCTCATGAGGGTGGTGCATTCAAACATTTATATCAAGTGATACAGGTCAAGGGCTGTGAAGATCCCAAAGCAGCCCAACCAGCCTAGAAACTCTCTCTTCTCCATGCTACCATCAGGCCGGTGCTACCACTACCAAAAGGCTAAGATTAAGAGGATCTTAAGAGGATGAGTTTCACTCAACTCCTCCTCCTCCTGCTTCTGAACTACATCTCCCACGTGATGGGAGTGGTGTAGCAAAGGTGTGACTGATTGCCTGTATCATATAAGCCTGTTCATTGTGACCATACTGTTTGTTGCCCAGATGAAGGTCATCTGACCAAAAGCTTGGAAATAAAATAAATACATAAAAAGTACTTGCATTGATCCAAGTGTGGAGATCTATTTTTTGCACAAATATGTTTTAAGCTGTGGCACCAAATTTGGTCATGAGTGCGGTGATTCTACATCTGATAAATTAGGCTTTTACAACAAAAATAATAATAATAATATGTTTTAGGTTGGTAAAAAAAATAAAAACACAAAAATGGTTATCAATATAGTTTTAGTATGTTATAATTCATTTTCATGTGGATTGTATAGTCATATTTGTGGTACTTAGGTTTGGTGCTTCTGATCTGGCTGCATGAGGAGGGAATGTTACTTTAAAAAAGTAATTAGTTATAGTTACTCACTACTTGTTCCAAAAAGTAACTGAGTTGGTGAACTGAATTACTCTATAATAAAAGTAGCTCATTACCAAGGAAAGTAACTATTTGCATTACTGTTAAAAAAAAGTTCAGATTTATTAGACGCGTGTGTCATTGTGAGGTTCTTCATTAAAATTGAATTGCTTACAACAAATGTGGACAAATGAACACTTCACATGCACGTTCTTGCCTTTGACCTCAATTAATTTAAATTAGTGTTTGTATCGCCACCTTAAAAATGACAACTTTTCATCGGACTGCTCCGTCATCTCTGCTGCTTCATCCAATCTGCAATGTGTGTGTGTGTGTGTGTGTGTGTGTGTGTGCTGGCACATATATGTAAAAACGCTAGCTCTGATTGGCTACCATGAAACATGACGCCACCTAAGCCAATCATAATCGCTCACCTTGTTTTTAACCCACCTCCTCACTACAGCTGAGTAAGAAGCCGGGGATGCTTTCGGATAACAGTTTATTCAATCATTGCATGTAACACACCGCATTTAACATTCAGTAACAATAACAGCGTTGTAACATGGTATGTCATAAGATGTCATAAACTGTTTTTAGAGCCACTAAGTTTCAATGTGTTTCACAGTGTGAACCTTTATTACCTCGTCAAACACTGAAAACTAAATATCTAAACAGCACCACTGATGCACAGGTTAGTGTTTGTTCTTTTGATCTCGTTTAGAACGTATGTTAAGTCTGTACATACAAAAATATACAGTAGTCCCTTGTTTATCGCGGGGGTTACGTTCTAAAAATAACCCGCAAAAGGTGAAATCCGTGAAGTAGTCAGCTTTATTTTTTTTACTATTTTTATACATGTTTTAAGGCTGGAAAACCACATTTTTCTTTTGTTTAAACAGTCTCAAAATTCAAACATTTTAAGAAACATAAACCTGTTTTCAAACATACAGCACTTCAGAGTCACACTGCTATAGCAATCAGACATTGATGCCGAACGCAATCAGAATATTTGTTGACGATGACGTCACGTCAACACGGACACTGGTCTGTTCACCCATTCAACCATGGAGTAGAAGCTGTGTGTGACCACCTGGAGCTGTATGACACGGCCTTTATAACCGAGACCGGACTAGGAAGGATTTGGCGTGGAGGAGAATCAGCGAGGAGGTGGTAGTAGCAGGTAAAAGTTCTCTATGTAGCACTGAGCTAGCATAGCATTAGCCGCTAATCACACCGGCTTTTTTCACTGGTGGTTTATGTTTATGAGAGGAGAAAAAGGAGCTCAGCTCCTCACTTCAACAGGCAGTGAAACTCACCCAGTTGGATGTGTCGCTGGTGGGTGAACGCAGCATTAGCCAATCAGGACGCAGAGCACAATGCGCGTTCATACACTGTAAAAAAAATGCATCCAAAATTGCACTGTAAAAAAATCTGCAAAACAACAAGGCCGCGAGGGAAATGCAGCACAATAGTTAAAGCAACATGAAAAGTGAATCAGTATTGTAACTTGTCAGTACTTTTCAAGACGGACAACAGATAATGAGAGCTTATCAATCATGAAGGTTTCCTGGTAATAAGCAGTTCAGCGCTGCTCTACCTAATTTTTATTCCACAGAATTAGAATATCAAAAAACTGTGTAGCCATAGTGACTATAACCCCTTTATTTAAAGCAAGGGAGCCATAGTACAGGACCAGGTAATGTTGTAATTACTTTGAAGCGAGATACGTCTGTGACCTTGGTGGTCTCTGTAATTCTGTCAAAAGAGGCAGAAATGTATTAAGGGTTTTTTGTGTTGCAAATCTCTCCTTTATCTCTTTATTACAGCTCCTTCACTGTTCGACTCTGCTCCGTATGTGACCTTCTGTTACATCAGTTTCAATACTTTTTACTTCAGCTAACTACACTTAAAATGACTTGCATTCACTGCAAATGGTAGTACAAATGGTAAAACAGGACTCAAACCAGAAACCACGTGAATGCTGCAACTTTCAGCATTCAATGACGTCAATTTGGCTTTTTAAAAAGGGTTGGTTTTTGTGTGCTTTGACATAAACTTCTAGTAAGAAGCACAGAAAGGCAATGAATAATAATATAAATACAGTAGTAACCTGTGGAAGCAATTAACCTCAGGGACCCTCTATCCCAACTTCTTCTCAGACAGACATTCAGATTTGGAATAAATTCCTGTTGGTGCTAGCTTGCACAAGTAATATATTTCCATCTTTGGTACTAGAATTCCTGAAGAAAAGGAAATGAGTTAATTCTCCATCACAATGCTATGTATGTTAAATCTGTGCACATGCAGTTAATTGAGCATATCCTTAACTGAAAAATGCTTTCAGGTAAACATATTGTCAGAATGCTCAACTGCTTATGACTGTGAGGGAAATTGTAATCATTTTATTATTGATTTCATGTTTTTATTGTTGATTTTAAACCCTGTGTAATGTTTTTATTGATTTTAAAACTCTGTTAAATTTAAAATTTTGAACCATTGAGCTAACAAATTAGTGCCGTGGTTTTGTCGCGACATGACTGGACTATTGTAACGCTCTGTACCCGGCATCAGTCAGTCCTTGCTCATGCACCTGCAACTGGTTCAGAACGCTGCAGCGCACCTTCTAACTGGCTCACAAAAACATGACCATGTTTCACCTGTTGTCTTCCCTTAACTGGCTCCCAGTCCACTACAGAATTGATTTTAAAATTCTGTTACTTGCTTTGAAATGCCTCAATGGCCTTGCCCCACGTTATCTGTCTGACCTGCTTGTGTCCTACTCCTTAGCACGTTCACTCGGGTCAGCCGATCTGGTTATGGTCCATCAGACGCATCGCAAACTTAGAGGAGACTCCCTTCCTGTATTTAAATCACACCTTAAGACATGCATGTTCTCTTTGGCATTTAACCAGTGTTGTAGGTGACTTTTACTGTTCCAATTGTACTCTATGATGCTACAGTACTGTTGTATTTTTATCGCCCTGTTGTACAGCACTTTGGTCAACTGAGTTGTTTTTAATAGTGCTTTATATATAAATTGGATTGGATTGGAATAAAAACAATACTGCTTTAGATTAACCACGCCAACAGGTAGTACACGGCAGTTACACAAACCCTGAGCAAATTGTTATTTCATCACAGGGCAATTGGATATAGGCAATCACATACACACACATCACTCTTCACCACATCTTCAGTTTCTATATAAAACAATACTACAATAGGCATAACTATGCATATCTTTCCTTTGAAACATGTTTAAAAGCTTTCCTTTACTCATTTCAATGTACTGTTATGTGGTGCATCTGCAACAACATAATGTGGCAACCTACAATCTAACTGGCTGTGATCTATGCACCCCACAAAAAAATCAAGTAGAGACAATATTTATTGCTGTTCAGTTTTTAGATCAAAGTTTTTTGGCATCATTCACATTCTTCCTCCAGGAAAAGTACGAACACACCAATCATCATTTGGTTTTCAACAACCAAATGATTAAAACCAATATTTTAAAACATTTTTTAAAACAAATACTGTTAGTAAAGAGACAGGCTCCATTGAAGGATATATAGATTAATCGATAAATAAATGACAGATGAATGGATGAATTGTAATGTAATATTGTTGATAGCTGCGTTTATTATTCTGCACTTGTTGACAAATTTTTGCATCTCAGGGGGAGAAAAACAGAACTTTCACTCTAAGTTTAAAAGGGAAAGTCCGCCACATTTTTAGATTTGGTTCTGTAAAGTAAAAATATAGTGCATAAAAGAAGCAGAATTAGCATAAATCTACGTGACCACAATGTATTACTTACATTTTAATATTTCCTTTACCACTACACATTTATTCCATATTTATATACACTACACTACCTAATAGTTTCAGAAAAGGATTTAGCAGTTTCAGCTCAGATTTAGGATCCATTACAACACTTGTAATGGGTAAAACTTTGGGTAAAGCATTTTGCATTTTCCTTTTTAAGAAAGCAAGAAGAAATACGTAGGCCTCACGTCATCTAATGTACACAAAGCATGTCAGGATAACTACAACTTTAAAGATGCTCTTCGCTTTGCTTCACGTGCTTGAACTTTTGCAATTTTGATAACTTTATCTAATCAAACTAAGAACAGCATTTTCCCTCTTCCTCCCAAACTGCATGCTAAACTAAGCTATGTTGCAACTTATAGCCTTTTGTTTAGCAACAGCCTTCATATAGGGATGCCCCATCTTTTTGAATGGATGGGGAGACGATTCTCATATGTCTTTCTCTCAGGGAGCAAAACTATCATCATAATTATTTGACAAGAAAAAATAGGTTAAGACACATCTTTTGAGTTTATTTGCTGTAAAACTTTCCTATACTGACTGAGTTGAAGGCTAACTTGTAGGTTATTTTCCTATTTTTTTCTCTCAGGGGTCTGACATTCCTCGATGGAGATTCTACTCTCTGTAATCGTCAACACATGATGATGAGGATGGGAATAAAATAAAAGGGAAACTACTTTCATTATTGGATTGAGATCCTTCATTCTTTTAATCTTGTGCCAAAAGAACATTTATGCTGATGAAATGCATAAATAAAGTTTCTAAATTGTCTCGTTCCTATATCATAGTTGGAGAACCTCCAGACAAGACAATTACAGTAGCAGTGAGTGACTCTGAAAAAGAGTGATTTAGTAGATTGCCAGGAATTAAAATCTTCACATTTTTACAAACAAAATGAGCTACTTTCAACCCATAATGAACAAAGGTAAGTGTGTGCAGTAGGGTCCATACGGACAACTGCTCTGATCCTGATTGCAATTGTCTAGACACGACCATTTAATTGTGTACTATAATTGTTAAGTATTATCTGTATACAAGGTAAATTTTAAAGATATATATACACAGTATATATATATATATATATATATACAAAAGTTTTCCATTTTCACTTGGAATTGTATTGTAAATAAAACAGGCAACAATTGCACCAGATGTCTGAAATATGTTTGCAGCACTTTGTACTGTTTGTGAGCAACAACAGGAACTATGGATTTAGTCATTTTCAGCAGTGCCCGATGGCGCAAAAGACGCACATTTAAATCAACCTAAATGAGGGTATCACTTCTGCTGTAGGATTTCCATGTGGTCGTACAACAGGATCTGGCTTTCCTGACAATGTCGTGCAAGGAAGTTCTTTAATGCATGTTGTGCAAGAAACTGGTTGCATTTAAGTGTGAGGAAAATGTGTAATAATTTCCGTCAAGCAGTTCCTCAATGTGGTCAACTTTTTTTGATCAGAGTCTTTAATAAAAAAAAAAATAGTAGTAGTGTGTGGTTAAACAGTACAGATTTTATTTCCTCACATTCTAACCAAGCTCTGCAAAGACGGGAAAAGGAGGACTACAAATATGAAGTTTTGAAAAACTTAGCAGGTTAAAAGAGTTATGTCAATTAAAATCTCTAAAATTTTCAACTGCACTTTACACAATTAAATAGATCATCATTTTTGTACAAAGCATTATTGACCACACCATCAAGGCTTTTCCTTTTCCTGTTGGTTTACCCACTAACAGGGACAACCCACTGCACAGATGTACCCCAAGCCAACCAGGAAGCCAAGAATACCAGCCAGGCCCCTTCCAACCGCTAGTGCAGAAAACCCAACATCCACATTCACCTATCTCTTATCCTCACACCATCATGCCCATCCCCCATACCCCACCAGTGTGCAGCACACGCAGTGCAGGGGGAGCAGAGGAGCTAGCCCCGGCGACCAGCCACTCGCCAGCAGCTCCGTACATGTGCCGGGAAACCACCCTGTGCCAGTATGCATGTGACCGGCAACAGTCCACGCAGTGGGAGCAAGTACCAGCAACACCAGCACCAGGAGCACCTGGGCACACCTGCTGATCCACCCAACACCAGCAAAACAACTCCACCAGGTGGCCGACAGCACCCCCACCTGCCAGGGACTGCGAGCACCACCCCTACGCTAACAGCCCCAAACACAAAACAAGCCCACACCTGCTCGGACACCAATGCCCCTCAACACAGCACCCGCTGTGACCATCTCCAAGACCACCAGGAACCAAAGCCAGCACCTAGCCAGGTCAAAAGAGGAAAGACATCGCGTAGAAACGCTGTGGCATTCGCCCTCGCCCATCCACACCACTCAGATAGAGCTCAATGCCATATCGAGCACTGCCTGACTAAGGAGGAGCGGGGCCCTCACACGATAGACCAAATTTTGTGTAAACCCACCCACCACCCTGATATGGTGCCCATATGGTAGCTTTGACTTCAGGTGGCATTACAAGTCACTTTCTGATGTAGGGGGTCGGAAACTCCCAAGTTCCTTCGTAAGGAGCATTAGATCATGTTGTTAGATCTTGTTACACAATATTTCTATAGAGGAGGCTTAGAGGTGGCACACAATTATTATTTTTGAGTATGATCATTGATTTATGTCTTATTTTTTATCTTCATGTATGGGGTCTAACAGATAAAAATCTGATTTAGAAAATTCTTTGGTGTGTACCCCACTCAGTGACTTTTCTACATTATTATTGTTGGATTACCAACAAAAAAAAAAAGAATTTACCTTTAGGGTCTAGTAGATTTAGCCGAGTTTAGCTTTAGATCATTAACGTGGAGGTGCCAACTCTGTTCATTTATCTTTTTGGTGCCATTTTTTTTTTCTTTTACAAACTATTTGACTATACAGTATGTCTGAATTCTCTGAATTATTCACCCATTGTATAACTTACAAAAATATTTTTAAAATGGATGTTTAAAAAGAAAGAGTGGGATAGTGAGTGATGGACATTTCAAAGGATGGTTGTCACTTACAACATAACAGGGCTCGCAGTAGGCCTTTTTCTCTACAGCGTAGAAAGGCTTGCCCCGTAGTTTGATGCTGCAGGTCAAGCACACAAAGCAGTCAACATGAAAGACTTGATCCATGGCAGTGCAGCCGGTACCTTCACCAACTACATTTTCCCCACAGCTGGCACAGCGCCCTGGTGAGACAAAGAACACAGAAAATAAGAATGTATGCTAAGTAGGTCAAACAAATGAGTATGTGAATTCAGCAAAGGGTCAAACTACCTCAGCACACAATGCTGTATGCATTAATGTAAAAAACATACAACATGCTTTTTTCTATTTACTGGTAGATAACTTTCAAAAATGTGTCACAATAGAAAGAGGGAGGCACAAGCATCAAGAGAGCTTAGTCATATAAGAATAAATTAACTTGGATAGGGAGGGAAAGAAAATTGGGAAAATATTTGTTCGGTGCAAAAATGAAATCAGTGCTCTCTCTACTTATCCACAAAGCTGTAAGGATGCTAACAGGCATCAACTCATTTATGTTTTACAAATCCAGCCCTTCCTCTTCTATTTAGTAAGTTAAAAAAATGCTATTTCTAAGGAACAAAATTTAACACTTTTTTCTGACTAATGACCAAATTCTGTGTCAGAAATACAACTAGTTATTGGTGTAATTTGCATGTAGGTCATTTCAATGCTTTAATAGACAAGAATATTGTTTGGTACAATGAATGTCACGACAAAGGGAGGAACTTGGTGATAGAATGAATCTGAAGGTTCTTTCTTCTAGTCATCTATAGGCAGTCCCTCCAGGATTTTGCAGCCATTTTGTGTGATTGTTGTGGCATAAAACACCTGATTTTGCGGCAGCTATTTAAAGGCTTTATTGTTTTCCATACATTTGCATAAACATGTCAATTTGCAAAAAAGGATCCAAAGTATGACCTAAAGTGATTCTATAGCCCTTCCTGAAAATGTTTAAAAATACAAGATTCTATTTAATGATAACTTTAATGTAGTATATTTGGTATTTTTTGTGTAATATTGTAATAGTTTTTTAGCCACTAGGTAACACTAGTGTTTGGCAAGCTGCTTGCAAAATGTAGTGAGCTAAGCCATAATTTATTCTACATCAAATAAAGCTTCACTACACTGAAAATAGGGCGACCGTGGCTCAGGTGGTAGTGGGTCGTCTTCTGATCGAGAGGTTGGGGGTTCGATCCCAGTACCTGACTATGTGTCGAAGTGTCCTTGGGCAAGACACTGAACCCTAAGTTGCTCCCAGTGGTCGACAAGCACCTTGCATGGCAGTCCTGTCCCACTGGTGTGTGAATGTGAGAGTGATTGGGTGAATGAGCTGATATGTAAAGCGCTTTGAGACTGTTTCAGTGTGGTGATAAAGCGCTATATAAAATCAAGTCCATTTACCATTTACCAAATACCCATCAGAGAAATGAAGCAAGCTAATCTAAAATAAAATGACAAAAGTAACTTAACTACATCAAAGCATCTTTATTTTTTAAAACATCAAACATCTTATTCCAAGTCACTGCTATCTATTGATCAATGAAACGGTGAGACAAACAGATCACATCAGAATGTGTAACTGTTCAGTGAGGTCTCAACAAGCAACATGAACTTGTTGAGGTATGGCCATAGGAATATGCAAGGTGATCATGTCTCTGCCTCTGGCCCCTCCTCTGCCATCGTCTCCAGCTGCGCCCTTCCATCCCAGCTGCAGTCAGCGGATACATATGTGGCACTAGATATGTATGTGTTTAGAAATCCCGGGACATTCTGTGGACGCTACCACATTATTTGACCCTGAAAGTAGCCATCTACTGTACTACTGAAGTTGTAACTACTGAAAAGCTATTTGATGTACAAAAAAGCAACGTTAAAGCCATGCTACTGAAGAAGGCAGGTGAACTAGTAACGGAGCTACTTGTAATGCCGCTACTGCCCAACACGGAGTAACACTTTTCCTGAGGACTATTAGATTATAGTTTACTTTTTTCAAATGATTGTAAGTGAACAAAAGTTTTTTTTATTGTATTACAAAAGTTCAACCAATGAGTCCTTTATAAAATTACATGTGAATGTCATACAAACAATATATCCTAAATTTGTTTGAACTGAATGATAAACTGAACTGAACTTTTCGATCAATATTCTGCAGCAATCACTTGAATGTACTTAATTCCTGATGTGTGGAGTGTCTACTCTTCATTTTCATTTTAAACACTGGATAAGGAAGGGTTACATATGACAAATAGGCCACTTAAAAGAGTCTCAATATGTTGTCAAAATAACATCTGCTTAAAAAAGTCAGGCTTTCAATGACAAAAAGAAAACTTTAGAAGTACAATGAAGTCTTTGTATGAAAAGGCGAAGTACAGAACTGATATTATTGCTCTAGAAAGATGCTGATTGCATATTGCGGGACTTGGCACTTGGATATCTTTAATTGAGAGAGAGAGATATCTTTAATTGAGTTAAAGATGTCCTTCACTCAGTGCAAGTTATCTTCAACCCAATTAATGACCCTGTCAGTTTAATTATTGGTATCTTACAATAATAGTGTTAAAAACGATATCTTGAAATGTTTTATTTTTTACACATCTGAAGACAGATGCAATCTCTCAGAGGAAGCACGATACAGTATATTTAATTAATTTCACTTTACTGGGATAGGTCGTGCTTTCACCCTTTTTTCTTTTTTTGTCTCATCTAAAGGCTGATTTTGGCTGAAGATTGACACTCTGTATGTTCTGAACAGAACAGTTCAAGCGTGTTAGAAACTGAGGCGAGACACTAACCGGAGGGAGTATCTGATGGTTGCATTTTCACAGTTCCACTTGCTGTTTTCATATCAAGCAATTCAAACGCATCTTGAAGGCTGATCTGTCTCAGGTATCAGCATCAAACATCCTGCTTGAATGTTAGGCTTGCTAATGGCATTGTGATTTAAGATAACTAATTATATGTTTGCATGTGCCTACAAACAGACAAAAAGTTGCATAAAAGAAGGATCTGTAACTTTCACAGCGACATTTTAAAATTGTGACCAAAAGGTAGAAAGCCTGGTTATCTGCGGCTCTTAAATTACACGAGGAATGTTAAGAGACAAATACCTGATGTTTTAGGTTTTACACATTCTTATCACAGCTGCGTTTTGTACCCTAATTTAGCGTCTGCTGTCATCCTCGTCGAACATGGCAGACGAGTTTTCATCGAGACTGTCGTTGATTTTATCCGTTCCCACGGCTCTATCCACACCTCAATTACGGCTGTTACCTACTGTACAGGGAGGCAGATTAAACAAACTCGTGAATGCATGTCTTGGGGGGATATGTGGGTGTCAGTGGAATCACAAGCAGGATAATCACTTCAGAGAGCCAGAGGGGGAGAGAGAATGGCACAGAGACGGAGCTTGCTTAGCCTGTTAGTGGCTTCAGATCACAGGCCATCTTCAGTGAGTAGAGGAGAATGCCAAACGTGTCCCACAGGGCTCCCACTTTAAACAGCAAGAAGGAAACCTCTCAGAAATCCTTTTCCTCTTGGCGGTGTTTGATTTTGAGGGCCCTCAGGAGCAGTTTGTGCACCAAAATCTCTCTCTCTCTCATGCACAAGCGCAGGCACGCACGCACACGCACACACACGCTCACAGTGGGCATGCCACAAATACATAAAAATGTGTGAATCATAGATAGCCTGTGCATACATGTCATACCATGCTGTGTGCAACCAAAACATGTCACATTGTTTTGGAACAAAAAAGCGGCATTTATGAGTTTGGCCTCTAAACTATTACACATTTAGTCAGTGTATCCTTTGGAAAAACATGACACCATGTTTTTCATGTTGGAAAAGGATTCATGCTTCATAATTTTACTTGTTAGATCTGTCTCCACAAATTTAAACATCATTTTTAAGAAGTTCAGCTGACCTAGACCAGATCAAATTAGAGCTGTTACTTCTTTATCGCAAACTAGTTTAAAAGAGAAATCATGATCCTGTGTCATGAATTGGAAGGAGAGTTGACTGTATGGATGTCTGCCATCAGCAAATCCACATATTGACTAAATTGATGAGGAAATGCATAGATATACCTTGGTGCCTAATTATTTACAACCTCCTATGCTTTAAAAGTGAAAAAGGCACTTGTATGGGTAAACTGAAAGACTGTTGACTCCAGGGAAATAACATGCAATGACTAAATATTCTGCAGTATTTCTTTGGTTGGAAAGGCATTATTTTAGGTCAGTGTGACCTCCTTGCTCTGCTGCTTTTACTGCAGTGCTGCTGCTGCGGAAATTTGGACAAATTGTGGAGTGTGATGGGGGAGGGAATTCAACTTTAGAAAAATATTTCAAAGTCATTACAATTTAGTTTTTTAAATAATTGCAATTGAAACAAAATTCTGTGAATAGGATCCCAAATTATTTCCAACTATTTTTGCCGGGCATAAAGGAATCATGAAAGGCCTTGCTGCTCCCCAGCATCCCTTTGCACAGGGAATGGAACTGCAGTCTTGATATCCAATCTTCAAATGCTTCCCAAAAAAAACCAATGCTATGGTGATGGTTGGGAGGGGGATCATTTACACTTTACTCTCCTTTCTTCCTTTCATTTTTCAGCCCTCAGAAGTGTCTACTCTCTGTTACATCGGAAGTCAAAGGAAGGACTGAAGAGAAATATCTTTTCTTCTTTTTTAAGAAGCACAATCGCTGAGAGCTATAGAGGCTTAGAATGGTTAGACAATTTAATTGGGTAAAGGGAAAGATTAAAGAGGCCCTGACTTTGTACCATAAATAATTGATTTCTAATGTATTTGTAGTGGCAGTGAGACTCTGTTGTTTGGGATTGGGAGATATTGAGTGACAGAACGCTTCAGATTTCCCTCTATCTTCCCCTTCTTTGTTTTTTTATGCCGCGATATTGAAGCGGCATGAAAGGCAGAGAGGGAGCACACTTGCGGCTCAATTTGATCTTACATCGTTAGAAATCAAAGATGATGCATGTAAAGGAAGATGGCGTATAACTTTTTTTTTGGTAGACCAAACTTTTCACACGATGTAACTAAAGAATACATTTCTACTGGTGCAACCCTTGCAAACCCTTAGAGGTAAGCCAGCAAACTGTGGCTCATATCCGAAGCTAATAATTCAACTCAACTTTTTTACTCAAAAAAAATAATCAGTGGAAGCTACCACCATAAAGTAACATTATCAATACAAACAAAACAATATTAAAAGGAAATTCATGAAATACCTGTAAAGACTGTTGTTCTTTACATTTACATTAGAGCTGTAATCAGGCCTTAAAAACAAAAACCCTGTCCGAACCGCAATGATGCCGTTCTCTTTTTAAGTCCGAACCCGTTACAGAGTAACACTATTCAAATCCCTGCTCACACATGTAGAATGATCTGAGGCAAGTTTCTTTAACTCAGCTTTATTTACTAGCCACTCGTTCTGCATACAAATATAAACATGACAAGCAGCTTCATGTGCCACTGCACGGTACAAACCGACCAATCGGGTTGGGTTTGGGCAAAGATTCACCTCTCTAATTTACATATATTTTAACCCACTTTCTCTGTGGAAGAGCTTCTTAGGAGTAAATAAAATTTATAAGGTTTATTCATATGGTTTATTTGTGAATGTTAGCAAATTAACCATTGTTAGCTATGTGATACCATTTTGTAGCACATAGTGGTATTTTGAGTCACTCAAGTATTTCCTCTACCCTGACTCTAACATGCAATTAATTACAAAAAGCTTAATGCACGTAGCGTGGGTTAAACTATTGCATGAAATGATGGTGATGTGTCACTGTAGGATTTAGTTTGTCCATAAAGACAAAGACAGTGTGGGGCGACAATTGCTCAGGTGGTAAAGGGCTGTCTTCTGATCAAGAGGTTGGGGGTTTGATCTCATTGCTTTATCTGTATAAGTGTCTTTAAGCAAAACACTGACCCCTAAGTTGCTCCCATTGGTCAATAGTGCTTTGCAAGGCAACTGTGTTCCATTGGTGTGTGAGCGTAAGTGGGTGAATGAGCGCTTTGGGACTACCTCGGTGGTTTTAAAGTGCTATATAAATCAAGGTCCTATACCAAATATTAGAAAATAAAAAAGGTAACTTATTACCACATTTGGTAAAACAAATGACAACACATTTGGTAAAACAAAATAAGAATAGCAATATCTGAGAATAAAAAAAAAAGAGTTGAAATGTATAGGAGGTTTTTTATTTTAAAAACACAATTGTATCTTTTGGTCTGTAGTGTAAAATACAATTTACCTCAGTCAATTTTTTTCCGTTATATTCAGTAATGGTAAAGTGCCTTAGTACAGACATGCAAACACCAAAGGCATGAAAAAGGTGACAAAACATACATACATACATTTTGTTATTTTAACACATAAATTAAGCAATACTGTACTGAACACTCTGAACAGCACAATAAAAGGCAAAATACACTATTTTCTTCAAGTAAAAAAAACATGTATTCACTCCATTCAGGTTGTGGTTTGTGAAAAAAAAAAAATATATATATATATAAAGAATTGTGATGTTAAAGTAAATCTAACTAACATTTGTACAATTATTTGTTTTGTTACTTAACACCACTGCTGTTGAGCGACTGGTTTTATACTCCTTTTAATAGTTTCCATCACGTGCCTTGTTTCTTTTGATCTGGACATGTCCAGACCAAAAGCCTCTCAAGCTTTCTTTGTTGATCCATGAACCTTTTACAGCCACTCTTTCTTTCTCCAGTGCTTTTGGTTTGCTCTCAGCTGCACTGCACTTTCATCGCAGGGTGAAATAACTGGCAAACATGAACAGGACTTGCATAGCGCACGATAAAATACATTTTATTTTTTTCCAAATTCCATTTTATTTTTTTCCAAATTCTGTGTTTTCCACATTGGTATTTTTTTTTGTTTTGTTTTGTTTGTTTTTTTTTAATTGTAGGAACTATTTTCTGAAAATACACAGTTAATTACATTCTTACTGCTCCTTTTTAATTATTTAAAATATGTCATATAAAAATTTATGAACAAGAGCAGCATTAATGTCACCCAATTTCCCCTCAGGGATCAATGGTTTACTGAATCTGAGCAGGTTTACTAAGTTTTGATCAACTTAATTTAAAATAACCTAATTTAAATTATCCTGATGATATTATTCCAGATGATTAGACAAATATAGACATCAGTTATTTCACCAGAATATGAGAAGCTACTATATCAAGTTATCATGAACCTACGATGTTTCAGACTCTACAATCCCTGGAATCAGTCTCATCCACAAAAACACAACTTGTTCCCACAAATCCTCTGTAGCACTGATGAGATATTGTTCATATTAAACATTCTGAGCAGGTGAAGCTGACGGAGGCTGCTCAGCCCCTCCCTCCCTGTGTGTAGCTTCACTAAAAACGGGTGTAGCTTCACAGACACAAAAGTTAAGTGGGAGCTGCTCGGCTGTGTATTTAGGAGTGCGTGATGAGTTGCATAGCTTTTTTTGCCAGTTTAGTCAGTGTTGCGAATGGCAAATTCAACATGTGTTTAGCTGTGGAGCGGGAGGGGTGCGGGGCGGGAGAATGAATGAACATGATGACGGCGTTTCATTCACATTGTGTCACTTTCAGTGGATTTAATTTTTATCGGTCAATTAAATAATTCCTTAACGTGAAAGATATAGGGCCTTACATACCTGATGAGTTTTTCCGGTCAAGTGAAGCCGTTCTAATCCACTCCTGTGACCTGTCCCAAGCAGGTCCGTAAATGAGCACGAGCGATGAGGGTTATGCGCTCACATATTAATGCAAGTGCGGTGAACAGGCTATGACGACGTAAAAAGGCAACTCTCTACGCTGCCTTTGAATGTAACTGTGCTATGTTAAATGCTATACGTACGTTCATTAGTGCATTAGTGAAATGATACAGCATGGCAGCTGCCACGTTCTCTAGCTAAAAGCGGGATAACACTACAGTCAGGATGACAGCGCTAGAGACGATAAAGAAACTTTTTTTGAGGAAAAACGACAGCTTTTAAAAGATGGGAGACCAACATCTGAGCTACCAGACCTTCAGCAAAGGAAACGTCAGAAAATTGTTTGTATTTTCCACAGTGAATGGTACAAAAGGAAGGATTGGGTTTGCGGATGTTCCTCACTGAGGCTGTTCCGAGTTGTCATTGCTGTAGTTTTATCTGTGTTTCTGTGTTTCCAACACAAACAACGGATGAGATATATCTAGTTGGGAGAGTATGGAGGCTACACTATATTGAATAATTGTTTATGTTTCTTTAATGGTGTTTTACGATGTCGATTTTGTTAGATTAACACTTGCCAGCCAAAACTTATGAAATTGTCATTGGTGTCGACATTGTTGGTCTCGATTTGCAACCTCCTGCCTACCCAACCCTAGTGCTCACGGCATGTCACTGAAACCTGGGGTCCCTATTTGCAACACTTGAATGTACTCTGAACATAAGTATGCTGTTGTGGCAGTTGAATTGTACTGCTCTCATTTCTTTTATTATGTTTTGTTTTGGAATATTTTCTTTATGAAATTCATTAGAATGACACATACATGTATATTGTTATTGATGTGTTCTGGAAGTGACCTTTAGAATGTGTGAGCATCTGTGGTTGTTTGTATGGATGTGAGAGATAAGTGTGGGTTTTGAGCTTTTTTTGAGCTTGTGTATATTTGTATCATGACCAAAAAGTATGCTTTTGTAACGCCAAAATTTGAAGACAAGTTCAGAGGATCTTGTCCTTCGTGTTGATGGAATGTTAAATGTATTTATCAAAACAGCTAACTGCTTAAGCCTCTAAACTGGACTGAGGACAGACTGTATAGTACAGTATCTGATTATGGCCATCCTTTGCTGAAAATTATATTTTGTATTTGATGCTTACTGTACTTTTACCATAAACCAAACATAAGTGTGATAACTTAAAATGTGGGCTAAATAAAAGCCCAAAGTTGCAAGAAGTTCTTCACATGTAATTAAAAACATACATAAAAGGTTAGTGAGTGGTTAACAGCAGAAATTCAGTCTGTTGAACACATTCAGAGTAGAACTGCCAGCTAACTGAAGTGCCAGCGGCCACAATTTGCACATCGTTTCATCTCTTTCCCCGCCTGTAGGTTAATCTGCTTTGTTGATTTAGATCAGCCTGACAATGTTGTGCGGCCTCTCAGTTCCCTTAAAACAACAAAAAAAAAAATAGCTGTCATTACTGCATTTCAATCTCTAAATGCCTTTCTCCTAACCCCTGCATTTAATCTCATTCCCAATGTCAGCAAAAAGCAATCTGCAGAGCTGCTGCGGCTAGGGTGGAGGATGGAGAATAGGCAAGCCAATGCCACTGAGCATTACAGCATGACCTGTCAGGGCCCAGGGCACGGGAGGGGAAGTAGTGGGGATTGGGTGTAGGTTACATGTTTTAGAAACAGGATGGCAGGAGCGGCATAAAGGGGTGCCACTGAGAATAAACTGGGGTCCAACAAATTGGGAGAAGGAGAGAAAAATGAGGTCGGTATGGTGCCAAACAAAGAGACAGGTAAGAGCAGTGGGGACTCTGTGGATCAGACGATTGCGTTGCATTGTATGTTTACACGTCTGTTTATCTCTGACTGAGCTGTGTCTGCATTTGCGTGCATGAGCGCCGACGATGTCTACTCACTCCTGGGGTCAAACGCTCACTCACAAATGAAATCTAGCAACGTGAGTGCCCGGGAGCCTCAGCTGGGCCAGCACGGCAGCTGATCTTGCAAGCCTCAGTGGAGCTGTCTCAACGAGGCAGGGCAGTGTGTGCCAAGCCTTGCGGGGTAGGAAGTGTGTGTGTGTGTGGGGTGGGTTGTGTGTCAATGGGGGTGGGGTCTGGCAAGGTTGTTGGGGTGGAGGCATGTTGTGTGTGTGTGTGTGTGTGTGGGGGGGGGGGGTGTTAGTCACCTCATGTGAACCACTACCAACAAGCATGTTCTTTTCTGTAGGAGCAGCCAAATTGCTGGCAAAGTGCATTAGTTAAGAAACTAGAAAGCAGAAGGTAATGGGAGCAGAAGGGTAAAAAAAGAATAAAGGGCTGTTGTTCCTTTACCTCTGGTCAGAATGGTTACAAATAGGATTAACTATTGAAAACCCCATGTGAACAACTGCAAGTGAGATGATGACATAGCAGAAAAACACTACTCAGATCTCATTCATAACAAATAAATTCAGTTTAAAAAAAATGCAAAAATGTAATATTTGGATGAATTTGCAGGTTTCTCTGCATCTGCATAATGTATGAATACAAATTCAAAGCATTATTTACATGAAAAAAGGATATTAGAAGTGAAATCTGAAACCTTACATTGACAAACATGCAGCAGGTCTTTCGGTTCTGGTAAAAGCCAGCTCGGATGGATCATCCGTAGTTATTGTGGTATAATTGAGCCTTTTGCAGCCTAACATCGAAATCCACTGTAGGTGGTGCGGTGATGCACAAGGCTTTAGACAAATTGCTGTGTCACAAGACTGCCTCGTAAGCTGGCCTCGTCCCCCTCTGGGGTGACTGTGACCTCCTTCCAGCATTATATTCTCATGTCTCACCATGATTGCTGCTACAGACAACATACACCAAGTAAAGGCTAATACTTCTGTGGTTAGAGGAAAGCTTTGTGCAGTGGACAAGGAAACAGGCTATTACAGCTTAAAGGCTTTTGAGTTGATCAGGGTGTGTTTCTGTGGGAATTTATACCCATTCATTTTGTAGAGCATTTATAAAGTGAGGCACTAATCTTGGAACAGAAGGACTGGCCTGCATTCTTCATTCCAGTTGATCCAAAAGGTGCTGGGTGAGTTGAGGTCAGGGCTCTGTCTGGCCCAGTCCAAACTCATCAAACCATGTCTTTATTAGCGAACTGACGCACACTCAAGCTTTGTTCATAATATTTTTGTGTGCTGCATTCAGATTTCCCTTTGCTGGAGATAACCAAAACCTTAAAAAACTGGTGTGGCCAAATACCTTTGTTCATTTAGTGTATCTAGGTGAGTGTCTTAAGGAATAAGGTGAACAAATTATACAAATCACTGACTCACTGGTCACTGATTATACACACAATCTACTTACTGTTGGGTATACAGTATCTTCATTGAATATTCCCCCAGATTACAAAATCATGAGTTTTTAAGAGTTTAAGCCTTTTGATAGACAAACAAACGAGTCCATGTGTCTATCATGGTTCAATATTTAAGAAGCATTTTATCAGTTATTATTTATGTTTGTTTTTCCCCCACCAGTTTCACCTGTGGTGCATTTTAGTTTTCAAACACTGTATGACATCAAACAGTAAACCCCAGGATTCCAAAGGCTCCAGCTGTGTCACATTCCAGTTCTGACACAACTGTCAGAGTTAATCAAATAAACTTTAGATTACGTTTATAATTTATTTGACTCATATCAGCAGGAGCTGATTTAGTCAGACAAAAAGTGAAATGTATAATACAGAAAACTTTCAGAATAGAACAGAATATATCTTTCTTTTCATTGCAACAGGTACAAGAAGATTTAAAAGTATCAGCCAGTGCCAACACAGTTGAACAGTCAGTTAAAATCCATCACACACACACACACACACACACACACACACACACACACACACACACACACACACACACACACACACACACACACGCACACACACACACACACACAATGGGGGTGGATCGCTTCCAAGTATGCAAGTGTGTGTGTGTGAGTGTTGAGTATATAATGGACCACCATTTAGGTGTCACAACACCCGTCCATAGATTGGTAGTGACTGTAGTGTTACGCTCTGAGTCAGATCGTTGCGAACACGTATGCAAGCACACTCGCATTCGTTTACGCGACTGGTGCGCATGAGTTTAGAATGGATCCAGCCCCCATACGTACACTCACACACACACACATGTACTTTCATTATTGCACTATTCCCCTCAGACACATTGCACCTTAGGTGTGTTTACTTAAGTTGTGTGTGGTAACTGCTGTGGGATAAAAGCTGTTTTTATATGTGTTTCCTCTTGTCGGACCGGTAATGTCTGCCTGATGACAACAACTCAAACAAAGACTGTCCAGGGTGAGAGGTGTTTTTGAGAATGTTCTGTGCAGTAGGAACTGTGCAGATCCTCCAGAGATTTGAGAGGGCAGCAGATGATGATCTGGGCTGTTTTAATGAACCTCTGAAGCACTTTCCCCTGAGCTGCTGCCACTCATAGGTACATTACATGACAATGCTCCTGATGAAGCACCGGTAGAAGGACACCGCAGTCTTTGAGAAATGTTGTTTTTCCCAAGTACTCTCAGGAAGTGCAGTCTCTGCTGGGCCTTATTCAGCAGCTCCGAAGTGTTCACACTCCAGGTCAGGTCCTCCTTGATGTGAACTCCAAGGAAACAGAAATCTGCCAACCGTTCTACACAGTCCCTGCTGACAGTCAGTGGCATAACGTCCTCTTTTTCATACTAAAATTAATAAGGAGCACCTTGGTTTTGGAGGTGTTGAGCAGCAGATTGTTGTCCCCACACCACACAATCAGTATCTTCACCTCATCCCTATAGGCACTATCATCCAACCCAGAGATGACACTGTGGTGTGGTCTGCAAATTTGACGATGGTGTTACTGTGATGGGTGGGGGTGCAGTCGTCGGTGGAGAGAGAGAAGAAGAGGGAGCTCAGCACATAGCCCTGAGAAAAGGTTAAGGGCCGTGGATGTGTGGGGGTCCATTCTCACCCTCTGACTGTGTCCAGACAGGAAACTCCTAATCCACTTACAGGTAGAATATGGGAGACCCAGGTCCATCAGTTTGTCCTCCAGTCTGTGAAGACTCCAGCCAGCTGGTCCACAAAGTCCTTCAGTACCCGTCCTGCGTTGCCATTAGGTCCAGCCACCTTCCGCGGATTGACAGTTCACAGCGCACGCCTCCACTGTGAAGGTGTCACCGCTGTGGGCCTCAGGGTGGTGTGTAGATCTTAAATATTCATTCTTATGAAAATTTTAAATTGGGTGGGGCGATAATCTGTTTTTTAATCTCACAGGAAGCGGCAGACCTCTACCCCTTTTATTGAGTCCTGGACCTGTTTCATAGATGTATTTTTTACTTTGTTATTTTATTATCTTATTTAAATTTACTCTTATAGGGATGGAGAACGGGTTCCTGTAGCCCATGTCTGTAAAATTTCAATCCCTACCTGACCCTTTGTTATCCTATCCCCAACCCTATCCCTATCTAACCCCTAACCATAACCCTAAACAGTGACGTGCCGTCAGGGTAGGCAAGGTAGGCAGTGCCTACCCAAGGGTGAATTGATATTTTGATTATTTGTTTTAATTATAATATAATTATAAATTATTTTTCTATTTGCAATAGCCTACAGTATCTATAAGTTTGAAAGTGTCCGCATTTTGTGCGTATCATAGGCCAAATTACTAAAAAGCGCTATTTCCTGGAACAGCTGCACAGTCTTTTTTTTTTTTTCACTCCGCTGTAAGGCAGAGGGAGGCCACGCCCCCTCCCGAAGGCACGTTGCTCCTCTGCCTCTATTCTCATTACGTGTTTTTACATGTTTGCTCATGCGCAGTCAGGTCCCCAATATGACAACCATTTACGTCCAAAGGCAGCATAGAGAGCTGCCTTTGGACGTAACGGCGCTATGCTAAATGCTATACATAAGATCACAGTACATTAGTGAATAGATGCTACGTGACCGCTGCTGCTACGTTCTCTAGCTAGTGGGCGGGATAACACTACAGGCAGGATGACAGCGCCAGAGATGATACAGAAACTTTTTTTGAGGAAAAATGACAGCTTTTAAAAGATGGAGACCAACATCTGAGTTACCAGAGCTTCAGCAAAGGTAAGGTCAGAAAATGTTTCATATTTTCTACAGTGAATGGTACAAAAGGAAGGATTGACTTTGTGGATGCTCCTCACTGAGGCTGTTCTAAGTTGTCATTTTCTCTGTGTTTCTGTGTTTCCAACACAAACAACGGATGTGCTGCCGTGTCAAGAGAAATATCTTGTTGGGAGAGTATGGAGGCTATATTAAATAATTGTTTATGTTTCTTTAATGGTGTTTATGATGTTGATTTTGTTAGATGGTTAAATGCTTGTTCATGTGGATCTTGTTGGGTTTTTTCTTTCTTATTATGAATTTCATATTTGATAAGTGCATTGAGATTACTTTGTTGGAAATTGCTTCATACAAATAAAATTGATTTGAATTAAATTAACATTTGCCAGCGGAAACATATGAAATTGTCATTGGTGGTCTCAATTTGCAACGTGCCTACCCATAGTGGTCACGGCACGTCACTGACCCTAACCCTACCCTAACCCCCCGAGATTCCTCCACCTAACACTTATTGACAGCCTTTATGACACCTTATTCATGCTAATGACAGCATGATTTCAGCCTTATTTATAAAACTTCAAGTCAAATGTTACCCACATTTTTAATATTTAGGGTACACACAAATCTCCAAGAAGATTGACTTTCTACAATTCATTTGTTTTTTTACACTTTTGTGATTTTTTTTTTTTAAATGTAAAGAATAATGTTGAGATTACTTTTCTTTTTTACAGAAGTTGTTGCCCTCTTGTTCAGATGCTGATTGAGCATTAAAAATGAAGAGAACAATAAAATCACACCTTAACTGACTAAAAGAAAGCTGCTTTTTGGGGGAGCTGGTTGGCCAAAGGCATTTGGAGTTTGTGGAGGTGGAGCGAGATGGGGTAGCAGGCTGTGGCGTCTTTTTGAGGCAGCAGGAAGGTTTTTCTTTCTGACACACATCCCACTTGTTATGACATGTAGAGGCACATCTAAAAGCAAACTCCTGAGAGGTAGCTGAGGGCGACCTCTGTAAAATGCAAATTACTTCCACCGGAGTATCTTAACCAATACACCAAGCTGTCTAAACTACAATCCTAACAACACGTATATAGATACGATACTCGCCTGGGTTTGGGAAGAATTAGAGGATTCTCAACAAAGTATAAAGTAAGAATCAAAACATTTTTCTGACCCAGTTACCCAAGCTGATCCAATCTGACTCCTCTGGCCTGTATGGTTACACTGCCATTTGTATCTCTTCCAAGATTCCTCATGAACGTTGCATGTGAGGTATCTCATGAATTATGAGGGCTGCTCCAGCTGACATCATGAAAAGCAAAGTGGAAAACCCTCTCCTTTCATGCTCTGGCTCTCATCATAAAACGATGGTTTGAAACAGGGAATGCTTTTCCCGACAGCTTAGTGTGCTGTGTGGAGTATAGTTTGCTGTTATCTGCTCATTTCTGATCCTGGTCTCTTCACCAGCTGACTTTTATGCCACAGCTAAGAAACCTCAACCACTCACTATAAATATTGATTGGATATTAAAGTTTCACATCCTTTTCAATTCCATCTAGTGGACTGCTGCAGGTCTCTGATCATATGCTCAACTTGTCATTTTGCTGCTCAAGGATAAATAAACAAATCTTACTCTGCAGCAGGAGGGACAAACGTCGCAGCACATGTATCACCATCACTAATCGTAAATAATGGAAACCATCTCTTTCTTTTAATTATTCAAATTTATGTCCTGGTTTTTGCTTGACAGAAATGTAGTGAAGACAAAATATTGTAAATTCCACTGATGCACAAATGCCACGGCATCTGTATTAAAGCTAAGAGGCTGTGTCTCATTAGATTTCACACAGAACACCTACACACGACCTAAGTGGATTAAAAATGACGGATGATGACATTTGGAGAAAAGGCTCTTTCAGATTACTCAAAACTAATCTGGAAATCTATTTCAGGAGTTATCAGTAGCTTTTCAAAAAACTTCAATCATACAAGAGCGGTGAAAGGGAATTTTTGTTTTAATCACAAAGACAAGCCCCTTTTCTACAGGGCTTTAATTTCAGTTTTTTTTCATCATCTTATATGTGCACTTTGCATTTAATTCCATTACGTGTTCAAATCCATGTCCACTGTAATTGCATGGAAGTGAGGAGTGGTTCATCTATAGTGCTACCAAATGTATCTCAGAAAGCTGTGATCAGCACTACAAAGTTGAAATAAAAACTTTCCTTGTGACATCACAGGGCTGGAGTGTAACTGTAATTCAATTCAATTAAAACCCTCTGGACCAATAAGCACTCATGATAGTAGTTTTTCTTATTAGAAGCTCATCAAAAACAGTCTTGACACCAATAAAACTTTTCTAAAGGAAGACAATAATCCAGTCCAGTAGATCGCAGCCCCACTTTGATTAATCCTGCTAATTACTCGTCTTAGGGTTTTGACAACTGGAAGCCCTCTTTCTCCTGCCTGAACCCCCATTAAAAACAGGCAAGGCCTTACCATTAAAATCTTTGTAATTACAAAATGTCTCAAGCTCGGGGAGTGACTTTCCCACAGCATTGGATGTACAGCAGGAAGACACACCATGCTTGAGATTTTTTTCCTGATTCCAGTGCTTTTGGAGTAGTGGCCTGATGGGCATTAATTTAGCAGGGGAGGACGGAAGCTCTGTGGATTTGAAAAGAAGCTTGTGTCCGTGCTGGAACTTTTTTTTATTAATGAGTCCCTGCAGCCACCTTAGTTACAGGGGGCCCTGCCCTTGTCCTCTGTTCTTTGTCTCCTGGTTAATTCAGCTGTCGCCTTGTTTAACCATGCAATAATGTCTCCACACTTTCCACTCATCCAGGAAAAGCCAGCCGCTGTCAGCCAGAGATGCACACAATATTCCTAACTAGCTCCAGCTAACCTCAGTTCACATATGACCCATTTCTCAACTTGCCTCATCTTCACTCTACCAACCTTACTGAAGGCATGCAAGTTTATAGCAGCACGTACAGGGTTAAAGCCAGCACCAACCGAATAGTTAAGCAACCCCCCTCTAAAAATGACTACATTCTGCTTTAAGCTGGCAAGTTTATCTGACCTACGTCTAATGTGAACCAATTAAGGACTTCACATCAGTGTGCACTAACATGGAGCTGAATATCCTTTAATACCCTTTAAATACATGTCCCTGTAGCTAGAATACACCTACACATTCTAAAGTGGTGTGCTGTGCAATTATGTACTGATATAAATCAGCTTCTGAGTTCTACTGAATGTATTGAATGATATATCTAATGGGCATGGGAACTAATTCCAGGGCAAAGGGGATTAAAGGCTCAAGAAGAGAAAGCAGGGAAGTGGTTGGCACTCAGGCAGTCGCTAGGGCTGAGGGTGGAAAAATAGAAAACAAATTTAAATGTGAGAAATCCTTGTATTTGTGTGTAAGGAATCCTATTTCACAAAAAAGGAATTAAATTGTTTTTCCTTCAATCTTGGCAGTAATATCTCTATGTTGTATGCCATGGAATGACAAATTGAATATCATGTGCCACTTAAGATTTTCTGTCAAAACATGAATGGTCATACAAGATGCAGCTCTAGATGCAGTGTACTTGAGCTTCATCTTTTCCACCATATCACTCATAGTCATCATGCTCTGACCCCGCATTAGCTTTTAATCACACTCATAAGCTTTGGAGATTTTACCTCGACAGACAGATGCTTCAACGGTTTGTTACACTAGGGATAATGGCCGAGGCTTATCATATCTTTGTAAAAGGCAAACAGCCAATCATTCAGCAGCTGCAGAGTTCAGTTGCCATGTCGGTTTGTTGTCAAGTGAGTAGCGTGCAGTGAGCTTAGATTGTGCAGTGAGAGTAGAGGCAACCACTATGTAGCGGAAACTGGCGTCAGTAGTATCGTAACCCACGGTAGAACGATTTCTAGTATAGTAGGAACCGTTACAATTTGGCACCGCGGGGAATCGTGGGTATCGTGCAACTAAAATTTGGCCCATTTATTTTTTTTCTGCTGACACGTGGCAATAATGTCACAGACATCATTAAAAGTAATTTAACGTCTGCCATGCTTAAATCCAATGTGTTATTATCTTGTATCGATGCAATCAATTGATTACCTTTTAAAACAATGTAAGATCGACATGTGTCATCCGGAAGGCCAACTTGCTGAGCACAGATCAATGAAGTTGGATCATAGGAATATAAATTGATGCAAACTTATCACTTATAGGGTTAGGTTTACTTATAAATGTAAATAAATAAATCTAAATAAACCCAAGACCCTTTTGCAGCCAATGCAATTTCATTTTATCTGTTTATACAAAGTATTAAATGCATGTTGTACGCAAAGGCTGGTGTTGGTGTAGTATTTTTAGAAGTGAGAAATGCGTTTGAGACTATAAATCATGACATTCTCCTTTCTAAATTAACTTATATAAAAAAAAAAAAAAATTGATGCGATTCAGTGGATAAAAAAGGAGGCAACAGAGTTAAAGATCCTTGCCTGATCACCTGATGGGCCGGTCAGGTGATACGTTTTAGCGTGAGAAAGATGTACAAATGGATGTCTTTGGCAAATGAATAAATTATGTTAACAAATTGAGCTGTGTACAAGCACAATTTGAATAAAAAGGATACTTTTTAAAATGATACATTTAAAAAAAAAAAAAAAAAGTGTAATCTATTGAGCTTATAAATGATTTTCAAGGTGATACATGGACTTGCACCAGTTCCACACAGAAAAACAGCCTTTAGACAGAATGCTCCATCTGTGAAGGCCAGTAACATTTGTAACAGTCTTGCACTCTCCAAAAAGGATGGTCCCACACTTACAACTTCCAAAACTCACCTCAAACAGTGGCTAAAACATACCAGTGCTGTGAACATTGACCTTTAACTTCTTTGTGCACTATATTGTAATGTGTTTTACTTTGATTAATGATTTTTTGATTGGATTTAAATTCCTTTTGGGCAGATTTACAAAGATCTCAAATAGAGAGTGCTACCTGTGTGCTTAACTACATTGGTGGCTCTGTTTTGTTTACCTGCTTTAGGGAATTTACTAATATTAAATTACATTTTGCACTTTCAACATAGAGGAGGGTTGTGTGGATGAAATGGTGATAGTAAAATCCCTGTCTACTGCATATACTATAATAATGTAGCCAACAAAATACATATACTGTAAATGAAAGCGCTGTTGGACCTAAGATGTAATGTTATATTATTTTCCTAATTTAATGTGTTCTATTCCATCAGTTCCCATCACATTTTTTTTATTTATTTTTTGCTTATTTATTTGATCGGGACAACACACATTAATGAACAATCATTTACAAGTTGTACATAAATTGTAAATGTGCCAGATTATAGTGAAACTGCTAATTTACATCTGTTGTCCTGAGGCAGGTCACACAAGTAATACAATGTGTACAGGAATACAAAACACAATATAAAAACTATACAATTACATTTTAGTTATTGCTCATATCTACCCATGAAAAACAAACACTTTGGCAAAGGACGGAAACCGTCCAATCACCCAGGAGGACTGAGCTGTCCCAGGTAGCACACTGTTCTACGTGCTCAGGCCGGAACCTCGCTCCATCGCTGCATGAATTACACAGCTGGTCAGCGCTGACACTTGCCATAATGACAGGAATGGTTGAAATGTGTCAAAACCACAGAACCTCACTTGAAACATGGAGAGCAGGGCGGAACGCAGGAGCTGCATGTGTGAGTTTTGCTTCTTGACACGGAGCGCATAGAAGAAGAGAAGAGCGCTGTGCCTGGAGGTGATCTGCTCTTCCCAACAGATATCCTCCACACGTTACGTGCATAGTCCTCCTCTTATCCTCCTAAGGAAGAAAGTTGTGCACATCGGCCACATCGGGCCAGTTCAGCTGCTCAGCTCTGTTGTAAATAAGTCTGGCTGTAAATAAAGACTATAGTTTGACTTCATTTATTTTCATAAAATATTTTTTGTACCAAAAATGTTAACTGGAACATTAAATATCCGTTTTCTTTTTTTTGTTTTTCACTTCCGCTGAGTCTTCTGCCAATATTCACTGCAGCTGCATCTCTGTGTGTAATTCTGTGAGATTTATGACCTACCTTCGGGACAAACTAAATTTATGAGCAAAAATGGGCACCGCAAAAATGTGACTCAATGTGATTGCGTATACTGAGTTCATGTATTTAGATTTTCTCTTCACAATTCATGGCGCCCCACAGCTAATCCTTCATTAGAAGCAAACACGCTAAATGGCCTGTGCGCACTATGCTTTACAGACGCAATCGTGACTGCCTCAGATTTGCACTGTTTATCAGCGCATATAGTGACGTTTGCACACGTTTTTACAGCCGCAAAACTTTATTAAATCTGTCTTTTTGTGTACTATAATTCTATTGTGATTTATTTTCTGATAGACATTTACTGTAACTACTTTGTGCACTATTATGTAATGTGTTTTTATTGTGATTTAAAGTCCTATTTTTTGTCTTGTTGCTATATTATATGTAACAATATTGCATTACAAGATTACAATTTCATTTAGCAGACGCTTTTATCCAAAGTAACGTACAACATGAGCAGTTAGGGTTATGGAACCTGCTCAATATTCCACACTGGATTTGAAACAAGCCTGCTTCTTTAAAGGGTACCTGTAGTGGAAAAATAAATAACAAAAAAATTGTCTGATGTATTACCAATAAGCAAAATGATTGCACCTTTTTATTTAAAAAAACATAAACAGATTAAAAGGACATTTACAAAGATTTTATACCGTGAGGCATGAACCATCATTTTTGTCAAAATATGACGCATTAATGTTAATTCGGCATGCCCTTTAAAAAAATAGTGCAATGTGGGAGTTCGATGCATAACAGGTCTGTTTACATTGTGGTAAGTGTAGTTTTTCTGTTGTTATAATTCTGTGTGCTCTCTTGGCATGAAGCAACCGTGTGTAAGCCCTCCCTCAGTGATAAAAGTGCAGCATCCAGGTTGCATATTACAACAGGATAATTTTTTTTTTTAAATGACAGCAGAGCTACTGTGTATTTTGTAACATTGTTACATTTTCTCCTCTTTTCATTACAAGCAGAGCATAGAGGCACACGTCTATCCAAACCCTGTGTTAAACAGCGGTGCCTCCCTTTTTTTTGTGAGTGACCACCACAGCGCCCCCTAGCAGATGGCTAAAACAACCTCCATGCCAAAAATATATTAACGTAAATTTTTTGCTGCAATGCATCATCCCAAATATATAGATTGTCCTACGCCAATCCAGTAGTTTTGTAATTTCTGTGAAATGGATTCAGTTCAATTACTGTCAGCTGGAAAATGCAATGAATTTGCTGTATATTTCAATGAAAAAATACAATCATTAAGGTCAAACATCAGAACAAACCAGCAAAATCACAAAAAGCTTGAACAGCTTCAACCACTGAGGGATGAGTCAACTACAATGTTAGAGTTTATTACAGTGAACCCAAAAACAATAGAGGAGACTGTTCAGCAGCTGAATCCATCAATGTGTTGCCTTGACACAATACCCTCAAACTTCTTTAAAACTGTTGTAAAGTCAATTGTCACTGATTTGTGTCAGATAATTTACTGCTCATTCCAATCAGGCACCATACCAAAATCCCTGAAAGTAGCTGCTGTGAAACCTCTGTTAAAAAAGAGAACACTGGATGCCTCTATACTGGCTAACGATAGACCAATCAGCAACCTTCCATTCATGGCCAAGATCATTGAGAAGGTGGTCTTCAACCAACTGAGTCAATTCTTAACATTCAACAAAATATTTGATAAATTTCAGTCAGGTTTTCGTTCTCATCACAGCACTGAAACTGCTCTGATCAAAGACTGATCAATGACATAAGGTTGAACACTGATTCAGGAAAAGTATTTGTTCTCATTCTGTTGGATCTAAGTGCTGCATTTGACACTGTAGATCATATAATTTTGTTGCACAGATTGCAAACATGGGTTGGACTAAATGGAAAAGTAATGCAATGGTTTAAGTCATACTTGGAGGAGCGAAGTTATTTTGTAAGCATTGGAAACTTTGAATCTGACAGATTAACAATGTCCTGTGGAGTACCTCAGGGCTCTGTTCTTGGACCTCTTCTGTTTAGCCTTTACATGCTTCCTTTAGGACAAATTTTACAGAACTGTAAGGTTGATTATCAGAGCTACGCAGATGACACACAACTATATGTATCACTGAACCCAGATGACTATGATCCCATTGAGGTGTTGTGTGACTGTTTAGAAAAAGTAAACTGCTGGATGAGTGAAAACTTCCTTCAACTAAACCATGACAAGATGGAGGTGATTGTCTTTGGTAACAAGGAAAAGAGGAATGCTATCAGCAAGTATCTTGAGTCTCGATCTTTAAACGCTAAAGACCAAGTAATAAACCTTGGTGTTCTGATTGACTCAGATCTTATATTCAGCAGTCAGATCAAATCTATCACAAAAACATCCTTCTACCACCTAAAGAACATCTCCAGAGTGAAAGGTTTAATGACTCAGAAAGATCAGGAGAAACTGGTCCATGCTTTTATCTCCAGCAGACTGGACTATTGTAATGGTCTTCCGACAGGAATCCCCCAAAAGAGCATCAAACATCTACAGCTGGTTCAGAACACTGCAGCTCGGGTCTTAACCAGAACAAAGAGGTCAGAGCACCTTACTCCAGTTTTAAAGTCTTTACACTGGCTCCCAGTCAGCCTCAGAATAGACTTTAAAGTTCTGCTGCTGGTGTATAAATCTGTGAATGGGTTTGGTCCACAATACATCAGTGACATGTTAGTCAGGTATGAACCCAGCAGGTCTCTCAGATCTATGGACACAGATCAGATAGTGGAGCCCAGAGCTCACAGTAAACATGGTGATGCTGCGTTTAGTTGTTATGCTGCAAAGAAGTGGAACAAACTGCAGCAGAGCTGAAGTCAGCATCTAATGTGAACATTTTTAAATCAAAGTTAAAGGCACTTTTTTCTCTACTGCATATGATTGAGAGAGAGATTTTTGGTCATGTTGTTGATGTAATGTGTTTGTTGATGATTTTAATTGATTTTACTGATGATTTTAAATGTTCTTATTGATTTTAAACAATTGAATGTTTTATCATGTAAAGCACATTGAGTTGCCTTGAGTATGAAATGCGCTATACAAATAAATTTGCCTTGCCTTGCCTTCAGTCAATAAATTCCAAATTTCTTTAGTGACACAGATATGGTAATGTATCGTGAACAGTGTTGGGAACGTTACTTTAAAAAAGTAATTAGTTATAGTTACTCACTACTTGTTAAAAAAAAGTAACTGCATTAGTAACTGAATTACTCTATAATAAAAGTAACTCATTACCAAGGAAAGTAACTATTTGCGTTGCTGTTAAAAAAAAAAGTTGCTATATGTCAAAGAATTCACATTTTTTAGATGCGTGTGTCGTGAGGTGCTTCATTAAATTTGAGTTGCTCACAACGGATGTCGACAAAGTCTTCTCTCCTGGATATAATGAACACTTCACGCGTACATTCTTGCCTTTGACCACAATTAATTTAAAGTAGTGTTTGTATCGTCACCTTAAAAATGACAACTTTTCATCAGACTGCTCCACGCTCGCCATCTCTGCTGATTCATCCAATCTGCCATGTGTGTGTGTGTGTGTGTGTGTCGCGTGTGCTGGCACGTCGCCTTAGCCAATCATAATTGCTCACCTTGTTTTTAACCCGCCTCCTCTTGCTGGCACATGTGTAAAAACACTGGATCTGATTGGCTTCCATGGAATATGATGCAGCTTTAGCCAATCATAATTGCTCACCTTGTTTTTAACCCACCTCCTCACAACAGCTGAGTAAGAAGCCAGGGATGCTTTCGGATAACAGTTTATTCAATCAATGCATGTAACGCACCGCATTTAGCGTTCAGTAACGATAACGGTGTTGTAACGGCGTAAAAAGAGTTGTAGTAGGTAAGGAAATAGTTCATCCAAAGCATTTGAGTACAAGTGATTTTGCATCCCTTTATTTGAGATTTGAATAAATCTGCCCCTTCTTCTTTTTGAAAATTTTTTTTGGACAGTAGGTCAGATAAGAAATGAAAGAAATAAACATGTTTTTCTCACATCAGCTCCATAAGGCATTAAACAATTTATACTTAAAACTGCATATTATGTAAGAAGCCAATGGTTCTGTTTCACTGCAAAAATATCTTCTGTATTAAAGCAGGACACTGTAGATAGTTGATCCTTACCCACCCCTTTCATTGTCCTACTCTGACTCCCTCTCCCCTGTCCCTTAACCCATCAAGGTGTAACTCTGCCCTCTCGTTATATTATCCCTTTAATAAAGTTTTTCTTACCCTTCCTTGGGGAGGGCTGTGATGGTCACAATTATGCAATAAAATAATTGTATTTATTCATACTGTAATAATAAAATACGCATAGCTGTCGTGAAAAGATTGCACTACATGTGGTGTTGACCCACGATAGCAGATGCAGACGAGGTAAAAAAAAAAAAAAAAGATTTATTCAAGGACCAGGGATTTGCCTCCAGTGCAACACAACACTTCTACGGTGAAAAACATAATGTGGATGCAGGAGAATAATTAAGAAGGAGGAACAGAGTGGAATTAATCCATAACATCATTAAACAGTATGATAACTAAGTGATGCACCACTGTCTTTATGTTTATTATTCTACTGAAGACAATACAGTTACAGAGTCATCATATCCTTCATGTACCTAATCAATAGTTTCAGCATTTCCTTCATTCATAAGAAAGAATATGTGACGCGCCATGAGAAAACTAAAAATAAATCAGCATGAGAGAAACAAAAGGGGACAAAAACCTTTGAGATTTTCATTTATTTTTTTAAAATATGCCCATTGAAGTTATGAAGAAAGCACTCCATGCTTCAAATAATAGTATCAAAGGTTTTAAAACTGTAATCTTTGCCTTTGAAAACAGCTTGTTTCAGTGTCGAGCGGCTTCCTTGTTTGGGAGTGTGGAATCCCACAGCTGATCAACATATCGATTGTCTTTGGCTATGCACACATTGTTGTTATTGTTTTTGGCCAATAAACTGCATGATGTTGAAGTAAAACACAGCTACTCAAGAATCTAGTCTGATTATGAATCCGAATAATGTTGCTTTATGAAGTGTGTTTGCAGCAGCAATGTAAATCAAACAAGCTCTTTTCAAACACTCACCAGAGCTGCTCAGTCGCTCTCTTATCATCCTCCTCACCTGTTCTGACCACAAAAATTATACATCGTTTTTTCCAACCGTTGCGTCGCATTGAGTCACAAACAACACATCAGCTCATCAGATAAATGTGATACGAATCAGCTGCTCAAAGTGAAACTGATTCTAAATGCTTGCTCTGCACTTCGATTCAACTCTAAATAGAAGGTAAGGATATTAATTGTGGCTGTGAATTGCATTAAAAAGGTTAAAACAGCTATTAACAACCATTGCTGTGGGGTTGGGTTAGTGCAAAGGGATGCAAATGTGCAGCCTTTTGATTCTGCCCCCTCAGCTGGCTGCTCTGTGGTGACGAAAACTCAGTGGCGCGCTGTGCATTTCACACCTGGGCCTTTAGTGAGGTCCTACACCAGTCAACCCAAACTACCGTTCCAGATCAGACCCATATCGACGCTGACACTTCTTCATTACATGGAAAAAAGTGTGATCAATCGAGTTTGTGCTGTCACTGCAGTCTTCCTCAGAGATGTAACCCTGCTTTGTGTGACTCTGTTTTTAATGCATCACACGAGGAAGCAGGGATGTGTCAGTTCTCCGTCCTTACAAAACCGGTAAAGAATGGTGTCCCAGAACTATCCACTGTTACCATGCATGGCCCAATCCCAGCGCTCAATGGGAAGTTATTGCATTTCAGAAACAGGCAGTCGAAGTCAAGTCCTCCCTATGATGTCACACAACGGAAAAAGCCAAAGCTGATTTCGCAGGCTGACGATATCTAATCAAAAGATGTGCACGTACTTTGCCTGCTAGCTGGCTCCAGTGTTACACTGGTGCTACAGCAGGTCAGGCATAGAAAATTCCATTCTGTTTAAGCGACAGGTGCACCGTTGATTCTGAAGGCCTGTGGCCCTGGAAACACATAAGGGCTGGATATGAAAGGCTGATAGCTCTTACATAAAGGCCAGTCCTACAAATCTCAAACTGAGGCTGTAAGCAATGCAACCAAAAGGCCTTTTTCACCGGCCAGGAGCTGGAGCTAACTCGGAGCTGGCGCATGTTTTAACTCTAATTCTTTCTGTTTCCACCACCAGAGCTCCAGCTCTCAGAGCTAAAAACTAGAGCAGGGGTCTGCAACCTTTAGTCTCAAAGGAGCCATTTTGCCTCATCTCACCTGGATTAAAGTCCTCCCGGAGCCGTAAAAAATACCTTCTCAATGAAGACAATACAGTGAATTAAATTCTATACAGTTAAAATTATATAGAATAATATTTGACTTAATTTGACTTGATTTATATTGATCTTGTAAATGGAAACTTAAAAACAGTTTAAAATAAAATAAAATAAATTGACATCAAGAAATAAAACAGCATCTTGCATCTTCAAATCCTTACGCATCTAAATTTACATTAACGCAATGTTATATAAAATATATATATATATATATATTTTTAATGTATTTAAAGGGCCACAAAAAGTGACTTGAATTAGATAACGCATGATCATGTGGTCAACACATGCTAATTGCTCATTACTTGCCACACATAAAGCATACATATTTAAGCAGCACATTGGCGGTTAAATTAATCTGTCCCCACACAAATAAAATTTTCTACCAGAATAGTGTTTTTGTTGGTTTAGTTATCTTACCAGGGATTTAAAACTTAAGTTTAGCCACAGGTGCAGGAAAGTTGATGATCTGTAGATGTTACAGGAGGTGAAGTAGGAAGGTGCTGAGTCATTGCACAACGTGATTTATTTTTAGGTTAAAATTAATGATTTTTTTTGTCATTATTCGCCACTGTAAAAAAATAACTATCTATTTCAATAGTTTTTTTTAAAGCAATAGGGAGCCATTGCAAAAAAGTCAAAAAGCCACATGAGACCCCAGAGCCGGAGGTTGCAGAGCCCTGAACAAGAGCTAAGCTGACCCCAATAGCTGCTGGGCCAGTGCACAGCTCCAAAGTGGCCGGGTGCTAGGCAGGGTTATCAATGATAACGATAGCGCACATCCGATAAAAAACATTTAAAAGTGAGTCCAACAAGACACAGCAGTGGTCAGAGGAGAACATTTTTTCCTGGTACTTTTGGGTGTCCGAAGAGACTCAGGGGAAAGTGGCTGAAGAACAGACCAAACCGAACTTCAGTCACGAAGGAGCCCGTCCTGCAGAGCTCAGTTACTGATCCTGGTAAGTTTTATTGCACCCTGTTGCCAAAACTAAACAATCTTTGAAGACCGTTTTCTCCTTTGTGTACTTTAGAAAGGGACAACATTGAAACGGCCATAACTTTTTCAAATATTATCTAATTCATATGTATTCAGTCCAACATTTCCGGCTACACTACACTACACCCAAAAACACACAGCAAAATAATTATTGCTATTTTTTTTTTTTTAATGTCATTTTTTTCATTTTTCACGCTCAGCCTGACATTAAACTGCTTACCAAAGACTGGTCCCTTTTAGCCTCAAAATATTCTGAAAATTCTGAAAACTTACCAAAGTACTCATCTGATGGAGGGTTGTCCATGTCATACATAATCATTTTGGTCAGGCGTTCCAGCTCATCTTCAGGGCGAACCATGGACCCACTGCTCTGAGAAGGAAAACAGAAACAATGTCATTTGGAAAGTTTTTTATTCCCAACTCTGTTTTTTTGAAAACTGCCAATGACCTACACTGCTGTTGATGTACCCTTTATAACAACATCTGTTTGGATCACATGAAAGGTTTGAAAAATCACTCAACATCAATAACCAGGATCAAGCCCTGTCTTAAGGTCAACCACAACACATTTTTGTGATTAGCATGCTGTGGACAGTGTTTAATCTGCCTTCACACTCTGAGGTACCTGACCCTGGGCTCAAGCCCCGATTGCGTGCAGCCCAGAAGGTTGTGCAATTCCCTCTGTAGAATACATTTATTCAGAAAACACTGTGACCCTGACTAATCCTATTTTTTTTGGAGTGATAGGTATGGAGTTTTTCAATCACTCTCTGAGGACAAAAAGACTTGAGATGAGTGCTGTGCTGAGGCCTAATCTGTAAAAGACTCTTGAAGGATGACATTAGTCTCTAAAGATGCCACTTCCTTCTTTCCTGGTGAGCCTGCCTTGCTTTTTATCACACAGTCATTGACATCTGCCTGCTGTGTGTCTGTATGAGGCTGGCGTGGCGTGCCTGACATTTCCTGCCAATCATCCTCAGAGCCCCTTCCTCTCCCACTCCCCCACCCCCTCTCACTCCTCTCTCCGGCTCACGGCGCTATCCTGTCACAGGTGCGTGCATGTCCTTTTCAGACACCCTGGAGGCCTAAACATGACTCTTTTCATGCTGTGCAGCCGTGCTCTTTCAGAAATCAGTGACACTCACATGACCTTCCGGGGATGTTGGAGACAACAAATCTTTACAGTAGATTTGATTTTCAATAAGGAGACAAGGCTGAGATCTGAGCTGACCTTTGAGCTGTTCCTAATTATGACGTCTGGGAGCACAGCAGGGGCCTTGTGAAGGCTTTGGTACCGATTTATCCATAATGTACTGAGTCACATAAAAAACTACTTTGTCAATAGGAGATTTGGGGAAAAAAATTGTTTCACAAAGAAAAACTAATTGGACTATTACAACTGCTGGTGCAAAACACTTGTAGAGTTATTTGCTGTATTTATTCAGAGCCTCACATGCCTTCTTTAAATGTATTACTATAGGCTCTGTGCACATACAGTATATATATATTGTTCCTTGCAAACTGCTGGTTACAGTTGGAAACATTTAATTTTTTAATGCAAGAAACAACAAAAACAAAACAAAACCCCATGGTGCCGAAACACATCTGTGCCTATTTCGAATGGAGATGTTAAGGAGGCCAGCTGTGTGTTCTCTGTGTGTTGCAGTGAGTGCAGCGTAGGTTGTCAGGGTGAGCGCGTCTTTCTGACTTGGGGTGGTTCGACCCGGGACACGGTGGTGCCTGTAATGTTGTCTTCTTTTTTTTTTTTTTTTTACCATCTCCTCACATTCACATCAGCAGCCAGGCAGCACTGTGAGCTCTTACACATACGTAACTGCTGCAGCTGGCGTGCAAAAACTTAACGGAATACATTAAAAAAATTTTATTTTGAATCTGTGAACATCAGCAAAAGGGGAAGTTTTTCTTGGACACTACAAGCCACACACGCGCTGCACCACACACTATGAGCCCTGTGGTAAAACGCAGATGTTTAAAAACCTGTTTATGCAGGTGATCACTACAACATCCAGACACTAGAGGCACTGTAACTTCTATCACAACAATGTATTCCCTGTATGACAAGTATCGCAAGACTGTATGTGTGTGTGATATCTAAGATGGCTGAGTAAACATACCTGTGTGATTATTATAAGTTGATATTACATTATCAATCATAGCCAGAGGGCAACATGGTGTCGTAGTAGAGGCTCTAGCACCCATTAAAAAAACTGAAAATGGAATTTTATGGTGTTCCAGTGCCACAGATGGACTGGGATTCAGCCAATTTGAAGGAGGCATGGCGGCGATTCAAGCTACAAGCCAAGCTAATGTTCTCAGGTTGACTACGGGAGAAAGAAGAACCAGACAAGTGTAGCTACCTCTTATTGTGGATTGGGGAAAAGGGACGCGATGTCTATAACACATGGACTAGGCCAAAAAGCTACAGACATACTACGACAGGTATGTTCGTACAACACCATTGCAGAAATTAATGCTATTCCTGAAAGCATCTACTGTTCAAGACTGTTCCCATAATGCCACCCGCACAATCCATCACACCATATTGAGGCAAAGCATTAAAAGTCCATGGCATTTGCAACCTGAAGTGTGAACACAACAACCAAACAACACAACAAGACTTCTATATTATCAGTGCAAAAGCACCACCCATTTTCGGGCTGAGTAATGGGGGTGAGTGAAGGAAAAACTACATTAACCCAAAAGCAATGCTAAAAGACTTTGCAAATGGTTTTCAGGGCATTGGAGAGTTCCAAGGAAAATGCACCTTCCACATAAATCTAGATGCAACCTCAGTGGTTTACCCTCCACCCAGAGTCCCAGTGCTTTACAAGCACAGCTTAAAGAAGAGCTCGACAAAATGGAGGACGACAAAATCATCATGAAGGTAACTGAGCCTGCGAAATGGGTTAATGCCCTAGTTGACCTTAAAGAGACCTTAAAGGAGCAGTCTGCAACTCTTATAAAAGTAACTTTTTGGCATATTTGCAAAAGCGGTCACTATGTATGTATGTTTGTGTGAAAAAAACAGGCTCATTGAGCCCCCCCTGCTGCTCATGCAGCCTTTGGCAGATTGCCAGAATGCACCGCGACCAAGTAAAAAGAACCAATCAGAGCCAGGACTGTGTTTGATGGGCTGTCTGGCAGCTGTTGCTCACAGGCCATGCCCCTTTCCTGGGCTGGAGCGCCGTCTTTTTTACAGTCTATGGTCTAGAGGAGTAGAAGATGGAATTGGTGACTTTTATGCTTGAAAGGCAATTACTGCTGCTTGATTTGTTATGTTTGATTTGTAATTGTTACACAAGAACTCTTTAGTGCATGTGTTGTTTGTGTGCGCGTAAGTGACACTGTGTTGTTGCTGCTGCTGCTGCTGAAGTGAGGCACATAGATAGAGAGAGAAGCGCTGCAGTAATATGCTTTTAACAGAGCATGTTATATTTATTGTAATGTTGCTGTTGGACTAACGTTAGCTTGTTAGCTCCTCTGAAGGAGGGACTTTAGAAAGTTCGGAGGCAGGGCAAGAGAGCAGCGGGGAGGGAGGGGGAGATGGGAGAGAGGGATCTGAGAGGCGCGGACTACAGAGACCACACTATCACCCGCCAACACTTGAGGATGTCACAACTAAACTCGCAGCAGCACAGTACTTCAGTGTACTCAAAGCCACGTCGGGCTAATGGGCATTAAAACTAAGTGACAAGTCGTCACTGCTGACCACTTTTAACACACCATTTGGCAGGTTCCGATTCCTCAGGCTACCTTTGGTATTAGCTCAGCCCAGGACTAGTTTCAGAGACTAGTGGACGAGACATAAGGACTCAGAGGTGTTGCTGAGACGACATTCTCGTTTTTGGTAAAACCAAAGAGGGGGTATGATGAAAATCTGAGAGCTATGCTTCAGCACACAAGAGAAAAGGGGATGAAGTTAAACCCAGATAAGTGCAAAATCTGTCCAGGAAGTTAATTATTTTGGCCACAAGCTCTCAAACAAAGGATTTAGCCCAGACCCACAGAAAGTGAAGGCTATAAGAATAAGAATAAGAACTTCTTTGTTCATCCCAATTTGCAGAGTTTCAGCAGGAGACAAATAGGAATATATATACATGGGACTGAACACAGTACTGATAGAAGAGGGAAAAACATGTTGCAAGAAACTAAATTGCACAATAAAAACAATAAAACAGAATATATGTATACAATGTATACAATTATACAAAAACTATTAAAAAAACAGAGGGTATACATATACACACTAAACTAGCTGACTGTTGTCAGTGGATTGCCAATGTTCTTCTTGTACATTGAGGGCCTCAGCCTCCGGAGCAGGAAGAGTCTGCTCTGGCCTTTCTTGTAGAACGCGTCTGTGTTGACAGACGGCCAGGGCAAGACCGGCCAAAGCCCTCTGCGGGGGGGTGGGGGGGGGTGAGACCCAGACCCCTCCGGAGGAAGCGGGTCGGCCCTGAGCCCCCTCGGTAAGGAGGGAGGGACCGCCAAGCCACCGGGGTTGTTTTTTTGCAGCGGTATTTATCCACTCGGCACTCTCTCCTCTGGACTTTCTGTGTTATCTTTGGTCAGCACTAACCAACGCTTCAATTTTTAAAATTTTGTCCCAAGCTTAATGCAGTGTGTTAATGTGAGCTAACTACTGCCTCACACACCCCTGGGTTTCTGTGGTGCAGTAAAGTGATGTGCCGTAAAGTCATGATCGCCTCCTGGGGAGCATTCTTGCCCATTCGGCGGCTTGCGACCCCCCGGGGGTCGGGACCCTTGAATTGGGAACCACTGTGCTAGAGTACAGAAACACTCCTGTGGACAACCTCAAGACCCCAGCACAACTTCTAGATCGCTGCAGGTTACGCTCTATCCTGCCTGCAACAGCTGCAAAACTCCTGCCAAAGGAGTCATACAAGAGCGCAGAGAAGTGTGCCAGCACCGACAACAGCTATACAACAATAGGTCAGCTAAGACACTACCACATCTGCCAGCTGGTGCACACATCCGTTTCCACCAAGAGGACGGATCCTGGCGACCCACTACTATGAACCAGCCTGCTCACACAGACAGGAGGTACCTGATCCAAACAAAGGAAGGACACGTTTTTCAGCCTAACAGAAGTCTTTTTTATGAATCCAGAGGGACTCCAGGCACACCTTCAAACAACCAGCCTGTGCGTCAGTACGGTGACACTCCGAAAACACCTGACCCTGTTCCATCTCCAACCAGTAAGCCACAAGAGCAGCCTGGCTACACCACAAGAGCAGGGTGTGTCATTAAGCCTAGGAGAATGCTTAATCTATAAATGCTAAAAAAATAAAAATATCTTTTATATGTATAGGGCGACCGTGGCTCAGGTGGTAGTGGGTCGTCTTCTGATCGAGAGGTTGGGGGTTCGATCCCAGTACCTGACTATGTGTCGAAGTGTCCTTGGGCAAGACACTGAACCCTAAGTTGCTCCCAGTGGTCGACTAGCGCCTTGCATGGCAGTCCTGTCCCACTGGTGTGTGAATGTGAGAGTGATTGGGTGAATGAGCTGATATGTAAAGCGCTTTGAGACTGCTTCAGTGTGGTGATAAAGTGCTATATAAAATCAAGTCCATTTACCAAGTCCATTTATAACAGGCATTTTATTACTGTTCATATACTGTTTACAAAATACCATTGCATATTGTTTTGGTATAAGGTGTAATATATATATATATATATATATATATATATATATATATATATATATATATATATATATATATATATATAAAAAGCTACAATATGACATTTGTTTGGGTTTTATTTGGTCAAAAATCCATAATAATTTTTGTTCTGAGTGGACAGTGAATCGATTCTCCTTCTCCTGGCTCTGTAAATGAGCTTAGAAATACAGGAGCGTGACGCTGGACTTCAGCCAATCAGAGATCTTTCAGGGCGATCTCCTGCTTGTCAAAAGTCTATGCGCATTCCCGATCTGAGAGTAGGGACAGTCCCATAGCGTTATATTCCAGCAGAAGTCTCTAACGCGGCTTTTGGTACAGCGGTTACATGGCAAAGCAAGAGGAAAAAGGCAGACCGAGGTGGAGAAGCAACAAAATGAAGGCACAAACGTGTTGAGGAGGAACAGACTTCGTGGAGGTTCCTCTGTCTCGGTGTATATGGTGGACTGCGCGCAATTCGCTTTCAGTCAGCACACAGTCAGAGAGAGAGTGATAACAGACGGGAAAAATAGCAAATAGTTTTAAACCTAAGAGAAACATTAAGGTGAAGAGAACAGACAATTCCTTTGAAGTGTGGAGGCTATCTGCTCTGATCAGCTGAGCACGGCTACAGCACAGCCGCTTGTGTGAAGAGTGGCTGTGAGCCTCTTACTGGCCTCACAGCAGCAAATGACATGTGCTTTCTTGTCTCTCAAACATCGGAAAACTCTCAAATAACACAAGATAAAGTCCCTACATTTGTTACTAGAATTTTCATGGCAATTACAAAACCAATTATCTAAACTCAATTACAATTATGACACCATTATGAGAGCAACATATTTTTAAAATTACAATTATAAACATGCTATAATTGTAATTAATTGTAATTAACCCCAACCCTGGAAATAATGGATTACTGGTAAAATGGAGTATTTCTGTGGTCAGAAAAGAAGTGAAGAGGGCAAGAAAGCAATGTGTGAAGTTTGCAGCCATCGACTTTGGTAAGTATTAGAAACAGCTGACTGTAGTTACAAAATACGTTGCTAAGGTAAAAAAACACACACTTCCTGAAGCAGCATTTGTCCCAACTCATATTTAGATTAGATAACAAATGTGTATGAATAGCCAAAGAACTGCAAATTCCCCTAGTCCAAAATAAGGAAGCCACTCTGCACTAAAACAGGCCATATTCAAACTCAAAGTTTACAGTTTCAAAATATTCAATACTGCTATTTGAAGAATTGAGTGCTTTTTCTCATGACTTCAGCTAGCACATTTTTCAAAAAAGAAAATCACTATATCCTTAGAAAATAAAGGTTTTTGTGATTTCTCTCATGCCTTGTTCCTGGGTTTCGAGCTGAGTCCAACCAGAAATTAAGCCTGACCCCAGGTTGGGGCAAATACTGTATAAAAAGCTAAGGAATGCAGCACTGTCATTGTGGCGCAGGCATGAAATACATCTCCACTGATCCAAGTGATGGTGAGTTAAATTAACACTTTGTTGGAGAAGTACAGTTAAATTCCAAAGAGTGAGGCACACAAAGTGTGGTGTGCATGTCCATGACAGAAAGTGTCGAGTCCCTGTTTACACAATGACAGAGAGGGAAGAATTTTCAAAAACTTCCACTCAGGAGCCTGTTTTTAAAAAGTTCTGTTTTCAAGCACCAAAACGTTGTTGTCGTGTAAACAAACAGCCAAAATGCAACAAAACGTTTGCATTTTCACTTGAAAACGTGTAAACGGGCCCTATTCGCTCCACTTGCTCCACTTCAGGCCATTCTCAAAGAATTAAACTAAAGTGAAATGGTAGTTTATGTTTGGACCCCATTGTTCTTGATAATGCATCAGTTACAGCCAACACGTCACAATTTACTGTAATAAAGAATAGGTTAATGTTGTAACATGACCTAGCATGTGTTTAACAAAACAGCATTTAAAATTGTGTTGACATGCAACACATTATAGCTGAGATGAGAGCAGTTAAGTTAGTTAATATTCAGGTACAGGAAACGCTGAGCTTAGCTTATTGCCCACAACGCATGAAAGATCATTCAGACTTTATGATGCCTGACTTTTGGATATTGGAAGTCCAAACAGTAAGCTTCATTAACTCAGAAAGATTTATAAGGAATCCAACGAGGAAATCTTCCCATCACGGTGGGGTCTTGAGATTCATTGGCACCTCACGCCTTCCTCTGCTGCCACAACATTGTTTGCTAGGATCAGATGAGTGGGAGGATTAAGCAGGAGATCAAAGGGAACATTCCTCAGCGGCCTGGTGTCTCTCATTTCTCTGTTGTCACCATAAATCCCTTGCTTTTTGGTATAATACACAAAAAAGGCAGGCACAAGAGGCCATCTACCAGCATATAAATCTGTAACTACCAGCACATAAACCTGCAAAATATATGTTTGTACCCTCTTTAAAACTACGCACTCTTGTTGTAGACCTACTGCTTATTATGCTTGTGTTATTGTTAGTGTGAGACAGTGAAGAAGACAATTTAGCACTGCTAAACATTTAGCTCCACATCAAAAGCACGTTGGAGAATGGAGAATATGCTGTTATTACCAGAAACAGACTTTTTATCATTTATATCTTATCGACTCTTTGACACCCTGGAGCAAAGCACTGCAGAGGAGTTTAAAGCACCTTGTTAGGGAGTCTTTTGTGACAGAGCGGAATAATTTTTAACTTGAAAAAGAGAAAGAAATTGCTACCCTGCTTACATTATGATTGCTTCGATGTTCCTGTTTGGCTTTTCAGAGACAACAATGGAAACCATACAGCAGCTATACATGCCTCAGATTAAGTATTTTTTTTATGTCTGGCTCATTACAATTGTTTGCCTACATCCTCGGGACACCCGTTGGAGTATGAGTGACATATGTCCGGCCCGTGGTTGATCTAATATAATGTTTTGTTTTGTTTTTTGTCCACCAGCACACAAAATGTGAAATATAAACCATCCAGTCATTTGTTTGTGATCTGTGTAAGTCTAACACAGAGAAAATTGCCCCGTTTCACACGTGAAATCAGTGTTGCCATGTCAGATGGAGAATTTCCAGCCCAATCACATCTTAGAATAGCCCAAACTCGAACCACGAATCTGGCAACACTGTGTTTGTGTCACAATGTGACACAGCGGTTCAAACTATCACCTTGAATGGACTTTTCCTGTAATTTCTACATGTGACAATGACAATAAAGCAACGCAGCAGCTCCGGTAAGTGTTTGAAGCAGCTGAAACAGCTGCTGTTGCTGCACGGCGCATACACTTCATAAAACAGTGTTTTTCTGACTCACAATCACAATATCCATTTAAATGGCCATGTGTTTTATTGTAATGTGCAGTTTTCTGGCTAAAAACAACAAGAAGTGTGTGAATAGCAAAATTAAGTTGCTCGTGATCAACTGTTGTGTGGAGCCATAGGTGGAGGCTGCGTCTATAGACAGGTCCACTCACACAGCAAGGTTCTAGAAATGGTCAGAAAGTCACTTTTCAGGGGCTAAAACTCCAGAAAACAGGCGGGTTTGGGAAATTTTAGCAATCTAGCCGACATGCCAAAATGCTCAAACCAATTGCATGTGAGTTGCAACTTAGACCACTTAGAGACAACGAGAGTATCACACAAGAAAGCGGAAGAAAGTAAAATAAAGATTGTACTATGGAGGAAAAAGTAAAGTATGCATACATGCATTTTAAAAGTACAAGACAACCCTGAAAATGTACTGATTTCATCCTTTTGTTGTCCAAGTTTTAGACAACATAGTTGCTTTTTGGAATCAACCAAGATTTTTGATTCAATTAATTTTAGGCTTCATCATTTGAATCAAATAAAATTCAGGCTTCCTGAATTATAACCAGCGGTGCACAAAATTTCTTTGGTCTGGTGCTCAAGGGAGTACCTAGGGTTGTTGCTTGGTGCTCCCTTTTATTAAAAACATGTTTTTCACAACCTACCTAATAAAGGGAACAAAATGGAGAGTTGCGTAAACAACGTGGCACATACTTTAATTTAATCTTACAATGAATAGAAAAGCACAAATAAATGTTTGTTTTAAAAGCCTCACATGAAACTATCTATTGAAATGACTAAATGGACAAATATCTGAAAACCAAATTAAACAAGAGCACTCAGAGATTCAGATTCACTAAAATCTGAAAAAAAAGGATAGTAAACCAGGTGCGTCCCTAAATCATTTGGTGGCGCTGTTCACTCACCTGCTGTGGGGAATTTTGCTCGTTCAACCTGGAGAGGTGAGTGCACAGAAGCACAAAATTACATTTGAAGAAGTTAAATTGGAGGCAAGAGGACTTCTCTGTCTGCTACACAAACTTTCAATAATGTAGAAAACAAAATGAACAAATAAGTGTTGTTTAAGGAACTTTAAAATCTGTTATTTTTTTCACCCTTAATTTAATGTGGCTGCTACATCAGTTCCTGTAACTTTGCTCTTACAGTATCTGTCCATGGAAAATGGGCAGCTTTGGACAGAAACCTATTGATCTGTTGATGCCATTGATCTGAGTAATTGCAGCAAAATATAAATAAAATCAGTCATCAGCAACTGAAGATGACTGAGAATCATCCAGCAGGTCTGTGAGGTGTAACTGAATGCAAACAAGCCGAGCTTAGCATTGTGGGAGAAGTGAGCCACTCTGGCCCAATTGATATTGAAGATCATGTGCCATAATACATACATTGTTTTTGTTTGTACCAACAACACCATATGACATCTTTTGGCTGCACCACTAGTACATTTTATTCTTTGAGATTCTTTTCTGGGAGTAAAACTGCTGTCGTGCAGCCACAGTAAAAAAACAAAAAAAAAAACAAACATTGCTTGCCTTACAATTGCAGTTGGTTTAAACATCTGAATTTATTAAGAAATAATTTCATCTTTAGATATGAAGTCCCTTCAATAACTGGAAAAAAACTGAGAGCTCCTCCATCAACAATTGGTCACTGTCAGCTGCAAGCCAAGTACAAAGACAATACAGAAGAAGTCCATATCAAGGGGAACAGCTAAACAATGCTAATCTTTGTCTGTAATCCTTCTGTTTTCTATAGACTGCAAGTTGTCTCTGTTGTGTCTCCTATGAATGCAAAACTGCAACAGAAGCAATTGTCTCATCTTTAACAAAAGGTTTCTTGCGTGATCAGCACAAATTTAAGAGAAGATGTAACCAACTGGCAGACACATTTAACCACAGATTAAATGATGATGGACTTTAAAATACTAAATGCTCTTTAGTGTCAACAGAGCCGAAGCATTAACTCAGACTAAGTTTTAGTGAGCTTACAATCTGACAAGGCCGGATTTATTTTTCATCCTTAAGCACAATGGCATTATCAGAAATGGACATTGAGCCATTGGGAAAATACATCACTTATTAAAATAAGAGCAATAAAGAACCCCACAAGAGCCAAATGGACCACTGCATTAGTTAAGGTTCATGAGGGATTGCACGTGTTTTATTGGATTGGTAATATCTAAAAATAAACATTTGTTGGTGCAACAATAAATGAGTGATTATAGCAGCTTAGGAGAGTCTGTTTTTACCCAAACAATGAAAGGATTTCTATATCTGTCACACTATGCTTTCACTCACTTACAGCTTGTTTGCTGTCGTGCGTGATGCTGAATTCATTATGTCGTGTCTGGAATAATACATGTAAGTTAAGCACTTAAAAACACTTCAAATTGACAGAGAATTGATTTATGAAGGGAGATTCCTTTTTTTTTTACAAGCTGATGATTGTTAATGTGATGTTGAAAATTGGGGCATCTGCCATGACATGTGAGCTAAGCACAATGACCTAGAAAGGTCATTTGTTACTAATACTGATCCCCTTTAAAAACCTTTTCAAATCAACTTCCTAAATTAGATTTAAACTGTGTACAAAGTTAACGTCATTTACAAATGATAATAAAAGTTGTGTACGTAGTTTAGTTCTTAGGTATGAGAATTAACCAGTGACGTGCCGTGACCACTAAGGCTGGGTAGGCATGTTGCAAATCTAGACCACCAATGACAATTTCATATGTTTCTGCTGGCAAATGTTAATTCAATTCAAATCAATTTTATTTGTATAAAGCAATTTCCAACAAAGTCATCACATGGCACTTATCAAAATATATAATTCATAATAAGAAAGAAAAAACCCAACAAGATCCACATGAACAAGTATTTAGCCATCTAACAAAATCAACATCATAAACACCATTAAAGAAACAAACAATTATTTAATATAGCCTCCATACTCTCCCAACAAGATATATCTCATGACACGACAGCACATCCGTTGTTTGTGTTGGAAACACAAAAACATGGAGAAAATGACAAAAACAACTCAGAACAGCCTCAGTGAGGAGCATCCACAAAGCCAATCCTTCTTTTCACAGTAGAAAGTACCAACAATGTTCTGATCTTACCTCTGGTAACTCAGGTGTTGGTCTCCATCTTTTAAAAGTTTTTCCTCAAAAAAATGTTTTTCTATTGTCTCTAGCGCTGTCATCATGACTGTAGTGTTATCCCGCCTACTAGCTAGAGAACGTAGCAGCAGCGGTCACGTGATATCAATTCACTAATGTACTGTGAACTTACGTATAGCATTTAGCATAGCGCAGTTACGTGCAAAAGCAGCTCTCTACAGTGCCTTTGCACGTAAATGGTTGTCATCTTGGAGACCTGACTGTGCATGCGCAAACATGTAAAAACACGTAATGGGAACAGAGGCAGAAGAGCAACATGCCTTTGGGAAGAGGCGTGGCCTCCCTCTGCCTTACAGCGGAGTAAAAAAAAAATAAAAAAGACTGCAGCTGTTCCAGGAAATAGCGCCGTTTAGTCATTTGGGCTATGAAACGCACAAAATGCGGACACTTTCAAACTTATAGGTACTGTAGGCTATTGGAAATGGAAAAATAAATCATTTATAATTATATTATAATTAGAAAAAAATAATATATATATATATATATATATATATATATATATATATATATATATATATATATATATATATGAATGTAAATTAATCAGTTAATTTGGTGTCAGTCAGACAGGCTCAAGGTGAAAGTGGCTTGGACAGAATAGATTAGATTTTTATTTGCCATTCACAACTTGACCCAATGTGCATTATGAAAGAAATGTTGTTGCATCGAGTTTGTTAAACCAGATAAGAACACAAAAGGTAAAAAATAAATAAAGAATACATTTTCAGAAAGTTAGCTCAATGAATAGTACTCCACAGAATGTTTCTGGTAGAACAAAAGATATATCTTAATTGCACTTTCTGCTAATACAGGGCAATTTTGTAGTCAATAAGGCAATGTTGTAGCTTTCAAGCAGCCTAAAGCAGCTGTAGACACAGATGTAGCTTACATACCCAACGTTACACTAATTCTGCATCCCAGATGGGTTGACTAAACCCATAACTCATATGTATGCTATGAAGTAATCACAAATGAAAGTTCATCACAGACGTGTTAGAACCAAGTAAAATAAACAAGACACCTGCCAGTTAGTTTCCTTATCTGCATTAATCAGCAGCAGCTTGGTTTACCTCTGATACTGTGTCTATTACTGTGGATTTGCCTGAAGCCTGGACCCTTTTCTTTACTTTTTGATTTAAGCATACAAGGATAGGTGGTTCAACTTCAATTCCTCATCTTATTTCTAAGCCTGAGCCTAAATTGTTGAAAGGGAAATTAAAACTGTTTGAAAATGTCCAATAAAAAATTCATGAAAATCGTGGCAGAAACAAATAAAAATTTAGAAGGCCATTAACCAGAGCAGAGATTTTTAATCAATTTGGAGGTACTGTGCATTTACCAAAACCTTTGTAAATGGAAAAATAAAATGTGATTTTTTTTTTCAGACACACCTAAACCTGGGCTGATTTTTTCCTTTGTTCAAAACACTTTTAATTAAAATTTTCATAAACTTATCATTAATTTTTTTTTAACACTATTATTGTAAAAGTTCTTTCAATAAACTAAATAATAATGGACATGTATTTTGTGTAACACAATTTTGCGTCTTGACCCCCGGCCAGGGCTGAAGTATTGCTCATTTTCAGCCCGGGAGTTTCATCCCTCAGACTGGCCCAATTTAGATCACAACCTGTTAGCCTTTAATAAAAATCATATAATTATAACCTTACATGTTAACTCTACAATAGTGCACTGTTTTGTAAAGCCTTGTAATTCAGTGTCAATGATTACGGATTTGTTATTTCATAACAGCATGCAGGTTTCAAGAGAACGAGAATTGATGAACACAGCATTTTTTATGTTTTTTTTTTCTTTTTGATCACCTTCATCAACTTTTATGTTAAGAAAATCTATCTTTGATGTTTTATGTTGCTTAAAAATGAAACATCGGGAAACAAACTCCATCCCCATGTGAAACACAAAGAACATGACCACTACACTAACTGCAGCTGTGAACAAAGATTTACTTTCTATAGCTAACAAAAACAAGATATATCATATATCAAAAGCAATGAGGTGCGCATTATTTATTTTAAAGAAATAGTAAAAGTAAATCAATTGTTTTTATTGAACGCGTGATTGAGTCGGGACTCAAGGCGGATGAGGTGCAGATGGGGCGAAGGAGAGGGGGCTCGTTAATATGTCTACGCCATTGACCATGTGCATGCACGTGTTATGTCAGAGTTTGTCTCAGAAGAAACCATATTGGAGAATTCATAAAACAATTACCAAAGTGTAGTCCATTTTAATCATATATAAACAATTTGGGGTCAATACACCATGTCATACGAAAACTCAATTTGTGCCTAAAATGTGATGTCATACTTTCAGCAAGCAGTCTGATTAGCGGAAGTTTTTGCCAAATATGAGAAAGGAATCACATGTATGTGGCTTAATATAATCCATTTGATCAATTCACTGCTCACTGCCATGTTAAACAGGTTATTAGTAATCTGTAATGAGAAGAATCAACGCGGTGCTGCAAAATAAAGCTCAAGGCCACTTTCTGCAGAGGCGCAGATAGAGTATACATTCTCTACAAACAAAATAGGTCATGCTGTTTCAGCTCCAATTAAATCCTGAGGAATAAACACAACAGTCAACTGAGGAGCCGCTCGTGCAAAGCAGCCGTTGATAATTAAAAATTAACCTGGTTCCTAATTGACATTTTCCACAGCCACTCAAATCTTTGCAAAGAAGCAGGATTTCTATAAAAGGATGAAATCCAGCACAATCACAGACATCTAATGTACATGGGGAGGGGGCTACTCAGTGTTGGTAAGATTGTGCGTGTGTACAAACTAGGTCATCTGTTGGGAACTGACATATCCCACTGCAAATAGATATTTGAAAATCTGAGAGCATGGAGGGGTGCCACAAGCAATCTGGAAAAACAGCAACAACAAATGACTGCACAAGTTGTTCAAATGGAAATGCAACTTATTTGGCTTCTTCTTGTGCACCATTACAAACCTGCAAACATTTCATTAAAGAGGAAGCTTGTTTGAGTGGTTTAGCTTTAGAACTTTACCAGTTCATGTCGTGTCATAAACCGAATGGAAAATCTCTCGGTTTATCTCCACAACTCACTGGCGGATTCACTAAAATCTGGAATAAAGGGTGGTAAACCTAAGATTGCAGCAATGACTATTGTACGTGCAGATGTGGTGCAGATCACCCCTATTTAAATGAGCATTTTGCATGTTTCATTTAGAGACGTCAGTGCGCACAGACATTTAAGGAAGTTAATTAGGAGGCAGATGAATTTCTCTGTTTGCTGCACAAACCTAGTGATATTTTTTTTCACCTCATTTAATGTGGGTGCTCCGTCAGGTCCTGTATCTTTGCTCTTATCAGTCCATGAAAAATAGGCAGATTTGGACAGAAACTGTTCTTTGACCTGTTGACGCCATTAATACAACAACACAGTCTGTTAATCAGTTGATCAGCACCATTTTAAGATGATCTACTGACCATCATCCAGAACGTTTGATCTCCTGCATAGCGCTGTGTCACCACACTCTCATATTGTACCATCACTGCGTATATTACGCATCTGATCAGCTGATTCTGGCCTGATGCTGCTTCCATCAACGCGACACAAGAGTTTGAAGGTCAAAACATCACTGGAGAGCTCCGTGCACAGCAGCATCCTCTCCACACCACAGCGTCACCAGACACCAAACGCACCACCACACACACTTTATTTTCTCATTCAGTGGCTTTTTTCCCATCTTTGATGTGTTTTGTGTAAACTTTTACTGCAGCGGATCTCTGCGTGTGTCAGGTGTAGTATTTTTCCATGCAAAAACAATCACAGCAAACAGTTCCAGATTTGATTAATTGCATTGCTCCCACTGCATTAATTTATTTGCATGTCCTCCTCCCATTTTTCTGCATGCCTTACGAGATCCGCCTACTTTAAATATCACAGGGATACGCGCTAAATGGAATGAGGGCACGTTCTGATGCCCTGAAGACGCGCAGTCCTGATTCCCTGGAGTTTGTACTCCTTATTAGCGCGTGGAGTGACATTTGCAAACATTTTAAAATCACTAAACCTTTAGTGAAGGTATTGACAACCCTCATTTAATTTCACCTCCTGAGCAGACCATCACAATTGTCACCATTTATTGACTGATCTGAATGGCAATTAACTCAGTGCTGCTCCCTTAATAAGGTAAAATGTTTCCTTAAAGGCTGGCATACACTGTACGATTTTTGGCTTATTTTGAACCGATTTTCGACTTGTGCGTCTATTTTGTGGGATAGTGAGAGTCACTGCTAGATCGTGTGTCGTGCATCGTGTAGTATAGACCACACCTCACGACCAGCTCTCGATCAGCAATCGTATGGTCGTAAAAAAAAATCAAACATGTTTGAAATCCAGTCGTTCCTCGTGAGTGTATCTCACAGTTGAAGCAGTGCCATGGACCAGCTTACCGTAAATGCTCACACTGCACATGCGCAAACACATAGGACTGCTGTAAAATTGACAAACTGTACTGCCCACATCTGTCCAGCCAGCTCCTGGTCCATCACATCACCGTATTTTCTTTTTGAAAGCTCTTTTTTCTGAGATTTGTGAGTGTCTCTCCACTTCCGGGTTTTTCTTATTATTCTGTTTTAATGGTGACGCTTCAGAATTCTTCTTCTAATTTGTACGTTGCATTTCTGGAAACAAGATGCCGATGTGTCGTGTATGAACGTACAGTGTGAGCAGTCAGATCGTGTCAGAGTGTCGGTCCGTACAGTGTGAGAACATGCATCATGAGCTGCGCACATTCGGGCTCTGCACCTGAGTCGCACAGTTTGAGCTGGAGTTGAGTCCAACGATTCAAAAAATCGCATACTGCATCCCAGCCTTAAGGCGGGCATACACTGCGTTTTTTGGCTTATTTTGAACCAATTTTCGATTGTGCGTCTATTTTGTGGGATCGTTCTTGTCTCAGCTAAATCCTGTGTCGTGCATCGTGTAGTATACATGGGCACCTCACGACCAACTCCCGATCAGCAATCATATGGTCGTAAGGAAATCAAACATGTTTGAAATCCAGTCGCTCCTTGTGAGCTCCTCGTGAGGGTATCTCACAGTTGAAGCAGCGCCACGGACCGGCTTACCATAAACTCTCACACTGCACATGTGCGAAAACCGTAGGACCGCTGTAAAATTGATGGACTGTACTGCCCACGTCTGTCCAGCCAGCTCCTGGTCCATCACATCATTGTCTTTTCTTTTTTAAAGCTCTTTTTGCTGAGATTTGAGTGTGTCTCTCCGCTTCCGAGTTTTTCTTCTTCGTCTGTTTTAATGGTGATGCTTCAGAGTCCTTCTTCTTCTAATTATTACATTGCATTTCCGGAAACAAGATCCTGACGTGTTGTGTATGAACGTAAAGTGTGAGCAGTCAGATCGTGCCAGAGTGTCAGTCCGTACAGTGTGAGAATATGCATCGTGAGCTGCGCACATTCGGGCTCTGCATCTGAGTCACACAGTTTGAGCTGGAGCTGTGTACAACGACTGAAAAAATTGCACATCCCAGCCTTTAGAGCACATGTCTCAGGTTATGATCCCAACTTCTCTTTGTGGTTGAATGAGGATCGGCCGAGTAGGATGAGGTTTCAGACAAAACGTGTCTGGAGAAAGATGATGACACTAAAGGAGGTGGGCTATGTTGAGGAGGAGCCAGCAGGGGCCACTGTTTGTGCAGGTGGCTTTAAGCTAAGAAAGACATCCAACAAGATCCCCACTGCTCTGCTATTGAGTCAATTTGACTGACAATAGAAATCACTACTTTTGGTAAGTAGTACATCAAGCTTTTCTGCTAATGTTAGCACCTGACTGGAAATGCAGCTGCCTTCCTCTAATAATACCCCAATAATGTCTCTGCACAATAACTTTTTAAAAGCTAAAAATTAAACCAAAAATAAAGACAATGACACACTGCATATTAAATGAGCTCCTTAGAGCTACTTAAAACAAAATAAAATACTAAATAACAAATTGATTAAATAGTAGTCACGTTACGAATGCCATAGGAGTGATCAGAGGACCTCCATTAAGTTATTGAGGAGTGTCTTGATTTTGAATGAGGTTTATTAGAGTTGAACGTAATTTGAATGTAAAAGAAAAGTGTGTCTGTTTATTCAACATGTAATGGATCAGCAATTTGTTAATTTCTTTATAATTCAGCTAGACACATGTATGCTTGTTATAATAAGATAAAAAATAGTTAATACAAAAAATTAGAATAAATAGATGAAATGGTAAAATGATAAATGGACTTGATTTTATATAGCGCCTTATCACCACACTGAAGCAGTCCCAAAGCGCTTTACATATCAGCTCATTCACCCAATCACTCTCACATTCACACACCAGTGGGACAGGACTGCCATGCAAGGCGCTAGTCGACCATTGGGAGCAACTTAGGGTTCAGTGTCTTGCCCAAGGACACTTTGACACATAGTCAGGTACTGGGATCGAACCCTCAACCTCTCGATCAGAAGACGACCCTCCACCACCTGAGTCACGGTCGTGGATTTTACTTTTTATGGGTTAAGAACCTACTTTAAAACTATATAATTTGTTTCTGCATGTGGAAAATCATGCAGAAAATCTTTCCACTTTAATCAAAGAACAAAATTAAAATGCTTTATAGACCCTTTCATTGTTTGTAAACATTGTGACATATTTTGTTGGACGGGGCTTAGCCTGGAGGCCAAACCACAATTGTCTGTTTTTCTGAGCACAAATGTCCGCTGGAGTCCTATAAAACTTTAATTTATGCCCACTAATGTTATTCCTCCCATTCTGGCACCCAAACACACAACAAGACGACATTCTAAAGCTGTAACATTACTAGCCTCCACAGTCTTTAGCCAGGAGCGTTTAGTGTTTTTGCCTCCAGCTAGGCTTGTGACGTCACTCGTGACGTGGGCCATTATGGGTCTATAGGGATAGGATCTAAAAGTGGGTCATGGGCATTCCCAATGACAACAACAATCATCTGTATTTACAATTATTACAACTACAATATCATTTATCAGACACTTTTATCCAAAGTGACGTACACCCTTGCTCAACATCCCACAGTGATGACCCTGGTTGGATTCGAACCGGTGCCTGCCCAATTACAAGCCAACCTTTATATTTTCTTAGAAACATTTTTTAGCATTGAACTACTGTTTGTCCTTGAATATAAATCTTTGATAAATTTATTTGTGATACTGGATGAAAACTTCTTTTTAAATGAATAATTAATATTATCAGCAAAAACCTACAAATGTTAATTTCTTAGCTACTACTGTCCTAAACAGTGTCATTTTACTACATGCTTGAATTCTGTTTGCATCCTATTTTATGCAAATGTTGAAACTGAAATATTTCCTAAATTTGGTTCATAGTCTGGTTCTTACCTGACATGGTTTCAGGACCCAAAAAAACCCTTTCAAACACTGATCTGAAAAAAATTTAAGATTTGCCCAAGGACCAGGGAGTTACCATAATGTACTGTGGTGAGAATGCAAGCTGTGTTGCTGACAAACTTTCAAGGAAACCATAAATTAATCAACACGGTTACATAAAAACAGAGGTCCACCTCATGTTGTATAAACTAAATACTAGGTCATCTTCAAATTTGCAAATGATGCTTCAAATTAACTAATCAAACATCTCTCTGTTGTCATTAGGCATCAAAACAACAGACCGTTTTGAAAGCTTAGTAGCTTCAGTGCGTAATTCTTCTGCATGTTTTCTTTTTTGGAGGTATTGGGGAGAAAATGAACTTCTCAGATATTTTTGGATGGTCGTGGTTCACTGAACTACAGTAGCATTTATTGATCTGTGCTGTTAATAATGCATGTCCTCTTCTCCTAAAACAAGGAGTGAAGGAACAGGATGGCAGGCACAATATTATTGACAGGTTATGGGATCAACTGGTGTTACAATTAGATGAATAAACAGCCAATAATGAGTGACAAATGTGAATGCCCCAGTAGCAAGAATTTCAGTTTGATGCCCCTCATGAAGTGTGCTCATATTTATTGATAATTTACTCTGCAGTTACCATGATTATTCTGTGTAGTTGCTCAAAGCATCACGGACCCAGAAGAGTTTAGACATCTAAGCTTGTTTTTAAACTTGGTATTAGCTTCTGACAAGAAGCCTTTTGATGAGTCAGCATGAGAAAGTGAAATGCGACATGATCCACTATGACTCACTAAAAGGATCAGGTGATCCACACTGACCTTTAGCCTTTGAAACACTCAGTAACCAAACCCTGCACAGACCACCGGGACACACTATGGTCAACCTATTCAAGAGCTCCGACATGAGGAATGGTGGGGGACAACCACATGTGTCTGTAACAAAGAACAGACTCCAGTAGAGATATGTACGCTGCATGGTAACAGGCAGTAGGGATGGGAATCAAAAACCAGTAATCCAATTCCTAAAAATGTTTGTTTGCTTGCCAGTCAATTCCGCTTATTGGTTCCTCTTACGTCGCAAATACGTGATGATGTTACACGTAAGCACCGTGTTGTTTAAACACTGAGCAGGTGAAGCTGCTCATGTACACCGTAAAGTTAAACAGGGCCTGGTGGTTCCGTATTTAGGGGCCAGTGATGACTCAGAGCCTGTTTGAAGCAGCCAGGATGAGAGGGGGCCGGCGGTGCACCTAATAAGCAGTCCCCGGAAACATTCCTCCATAAAAAAAAAATGTTCCGGACAGATGTTCACTGCGAAAATCTATACCTGCTTTACCTGGTGGATTAAAAGATAGCTGATATCCATGCAGGAAATTAAAGAGACAAAGATAAAAAATAATAAAGAGTTAAAGCAAACAAATTAATAATTGAATTCAAACCTCAACCTGAGTCTGTTCTAATACGGAGATGCTGTTCACTGCCTCCGTTATTCTCTTCCACAGAGTGTTTAAATGAGCTCCTTAAATTCCACTTTTCACACTACCAAAAAGCAAATCTTTGTTATTCTTCACCTCAGCTGTGAGAATACTGATTTTCATATCGGAAACATTTATTTCTTTGCAAATGTTTGTTTGACGTCAGTGGGCGGGGCCTCCGAACCAGGAATATTTGAGGGCGTAACATGTTAATGACAATCACATTCAGCCACCGCATTTATAAACACCTGATAATTGGTGCGCAGATACGAATGTCTCATAAGTGCTACGTTGGTCCTGTCGTACGACACAATGTGCACTCAGATTTGCACCCGTTTTCATGCAAGGTTGGTAAATGAGGGCCAATATGTGAGCTTGAGATAGGAACTGGCAGACACTCATGAACAAGCCTGTGTAGAAAATTAATGAATGGATAATCTACACTTAGCCAGCATAATTCATGTAATTTTGAAGCAGTTGTAACTAAGCAAGGGAAATAAATACGCAACTAAAGAAGTCAAATCACACCCTACCTTCGCTGAATGTTATAATTACTCATACAAATCTAGTTGGCTTGAACAATGTAAATTATGTAACTCTCCCAATTTACATCTAAATGTTCATTATCAAGAATCAACCAAAAGTCTGTATGCTAACGGTAAAAGTAATTCCATCTTAATGGATATCGATCAAACTAAAGAAACAGCTAACTCAAAGGGCAAAATATTAGTTTTTACCTGCTTTTAAATATGATTGTGTTTTTCTGGAACAATAGAAGAAACAAAAGTAACTATTGGAAGGGCAGAGCAGCACGGGAGGTGTAATTTGAGTGTTCATAGATAGAAGACTGGATGAGCTTTGTTGTTAATTGTGCAGTCAACAATATCAGTGAAAACTGCATTGGCAATGGTCTAATTATTTGCTGAGATTTATTACCAGTACACACAAATACTCGCCCATTAAAAGATTTTCAACCACATCCTTTTCTGAGAAAAATCCTCCCTTGTACATTGATAAGGTAGAAATTAACAAACAGAAATAGATGTCCTCAAGTGGCATTTGAATGCCAAACGAATGACAGTGAGAACTGAAGTCAGATTTTTTTAGGTAAACTCTTTATGATTTAGTAAAAATAAAAGACAGCTTAAAGTAATTCTAAGGAAGCATTTATTTCATGGATCCAGGAGGGATTTTACTTTGATAAAATGTTAGAGGAAGTCTATGGTATGGCTGTAAAGATTAAAGAAAAAAAAAAAAAAAAGTGTCTCTTTCTTCCTGTCAATACATTGCTGGCACAGTACAATGTGTTTCAAGGTGTAGTTAAAGCAGAGAAAATCCCAGGACAGCACATTAGTGTTGGATACTTACATTAGTTTTAGGTCTTATGTTGTTTTGACTTTTTATTTTTTAATTCAGCAGATTTGCTAGATTTTTTTTTTCTTATAATGATTAGTTTTAGTTAGATTTTATTAGATTAAGTGTTCATTTAGTTTTTAGTTGTTTTTTTTTTTTTGCTTCTTTTCTTTGTAAATTCGGGTATTAGTCAGGTGCAATTCTCAAAATCATCAGAACATGTAGAAAATAAAATATCCAATTTTTAAAGATGCAATTAAAACACAAATCAACAGCTTCTCACAAATCAAATACAACAGTCCACCAGATAGCAGCCTTAAGTACAAAATGTGTGCAATACTTCTTCTTAGGTTAGTTTAGTGTGCTGCTTCCACTATAGGGCACTTACTTTTGTCACTGACTAAGTCATCCATCCATCCATTCATTCATCCATTTTCAAAGCCGATTGCTCCTTTTCAGGGTGGTGGGGGTCTGCTGGTGCCTATCTCCAGCTGTCATCGGGCACTATAGAGGGGGTACACCCTGCCTATATTGTAGTGGTGTACTTCTGTAGGCAGGGGTACATCCTGCCTATAGGCACAACAGTGCAATGGACTGGTCTGCGCCAGTCCATCGCAGACAGTCATTTTCAAAGAAATCCCAAATAGGACTCTCCTGCTTTCTCCCAACTTTTTTCATAGCCTTTATCGAGCTAGCTTGGGCAATGACGTCACAGGCCGATAATAACAGATCCACCTCACAAGCTTATGAATGAAATATGTTTTCAAAAACGAAAACAAAGGACGTAATGGCTGTAATTAGTTAGTAAACACACAATACAGTTTTGGTTTAGTTTTTAAACTAATTTTTATTTTCATTTCAGTTAAAGCTGCAGTATGTAGAATCTTCTCTCTCTCTACTCTGTTTCAAAACCAAAACTTAACCTCACTTACCGGTATCTTTTGTGAATGCTCTTAGCAACTTTTTTCTCAATAGAGACTAGTGACAAATGTATGGACTTTAACTTGTGTTATTGGATATTTTTCTGGTGTTCTAGAGACTCTGACAGGAATGCACGTATCACTTTGTAGTTACTGTCCTGAGCAGCGGCTGCTCCGTTGGCTCGTCCCCGCCAAAGAGCTCAAACAGAAAGCTCTGATCTCAGCTGCCTGTCACTCAGGGCAGAGTGACAACCATCACTCCGCATCCAGACTGTAAAATGAATTCACCTTGAATAAACTTCTCTTAGGTTTACACACGATTGATCCCATCTGTTCTCACTCTCCCTCTGACACCAGTATGTGGGGCAGACCCTGCGCAGTCACGGGGATCCGCGAGGACGCAAAGCGGTCAGTTCCTCCCAAGTATGTTGTGTCTTTAGACTGTTGCTTCTTCACCTCGGTCTGCCTTTTTCCTCTTGATTTGTCATGTAACTGTTGTGCCTAACACCGCAATGGAGACTTCTTCTGGAATGTCCGCCATTACACTTTCACAATTAATGGTACGTGAACGCGCCTGACTTCAGCTTTAACAAAATTGTTTTTTTTACTACTAGTTTTCATTTTTTTCATTTGTTTTAATTAGGGATATAATGATTAATTGTAAGGCAGTTAAAAATCGATTCATAGGTATCACGGTTGACATCGATACTTTGAAAATTGAATCGCAGTACTTTTTTTTAAACAGCAGAGGGCGCAGAATCTGCTACTACTTTCTTTCTGGCCGCCTTCTACTCTTAAACATTTAATAAATGATTCCTTACCCCTTTAGCACTAAAGGAATATCTGTAATATTACCTGAATATGTGTAAAAGTCACGTTTTTCTATTAGCTCTGTCTGCTAGCATAGCATCTCTTCTTCACTGCAAGAATCTGCATGCCAACTGACCACTGGGTTACCAGCGCCCTCTGCTGGTTCAAACAAATATGACGTAAATCAGTTCAATGACTGTTTTTTTAATTTTTTTTTTAAGTCCAATTGTTAAGGCACAAAATACATTTTCAGTTGCACTTTTAAAAAGAAAAAGAACTATTATGCAGTTTTGCATTGTTTACTATAGAACCAAAATTTAAATTAGAGGCTTCTTTTTCATTTGTATTATTCCTTTATTTATTTCAATCAAGATTTATTTTTAGTTAAATTGCATTGTTTTGAATAGTTTATCAAGGGATTATTTTGACAATGAAAAATAAAAGGAAAATAGTACAGTATTTTTTTCCCCCCAAAAAATAAAGGAATATTTTTCAGTCATTTGTGTACAGTTCCATTTTGTAAAATAAATCGTGAGAGAATCGTATCGTGAACCCAGTAACGTGAATCGAATCGTATCAGGAGTTGAGTGAATCGTTACATCCCTAGTTTTAATTAACTATAATAACCTTGGTGAAGATAACATCCATTCTTCTTCATGATGCCTTGAGTTCTCACTTTTTAGTTGCATATACCCTATTAGCCCTGCACTAGGAGGAGCACCTTCATTCTCTGTCTGTCTGCTTCTTAAAGGCCTGCATATCTTTCTTGAGTTTAGAGCAGCTGGTCCATAACCAGAGGAGACAAGTGTGATGTAAATAAATGTTATTGTCAGTGAGACTATTTTACATTAATTTGAGAGGTTCAGCATCATCATCCCGTCAGGGATGGATCTTGAAATTCCCAACGGTTTATTTTTGTACATACTCAACTGGATCAACACAATTTTTAGCCCATATGATTGTTGAGAAACAAAAGTGGAATCACCCACTTTTATTTTTCTAACAAAACACCAACATCACTACAAAAATCCCTTATTTATTCCTCTCACCTAAAAAGGCAGCTATACTTTCCTTATCATGCCAGATGTTGTAATATTTTTTATATAATTTTACAGCAATCATGAAAAGTTTGAGATTGGATACATTTCCATAGATGTGAAAAGCCACATTCTCCAATCGCACAATTTTAGTTCATTAATGTTCACGTGTGACACAGTAAAAAGGGCTTTTCTGACTATCTTGAGGGCGGTGTAAGCAAACGTGCTTGTCAAGGTCAAAAGGCGAAGTAGCCAGATCTGGAAGGTAGAAAAATGTCAAGTTCCAAAAGCCTGTTTGACATGTTGAATCTGTCACTGACCTTAAAGGCAGCTTTGGCTGGCTGCAAGAGGGATTGAGTGGTTCAACATAATCCTTCCCTCTGTCAAATGTCACTCAAGCTCAGCAATAACATGATAAGTTATCATGATATTTCCTTAAATTTTAGAGCAAAAATGAGAAGGACTTTTGAAAACTGCTTTGTGAACCGACAGTTAATAAATCTGTTAATTTCTCATGACAACAATTGAGATTAAACTGTCATGAATTTGTTTACTTGAGGTGCATCATGGCTGAGTGTTCTCTTGCAAATTTGCTGTTACACAAGAGACAAGATGTAGTTGAGCAGACGGATACAGAGTTTGGTGGATGAGATTGTCACAGGGTGAGGCGAAGGGCAGAGCTAATCAGAACAAGGCAAGATCATAGAGTTTCATCCTAGGAGATCATCTTTGACTTCTAATGACACTGACATTCAATGAAAAACCTCATTTATGCTGAGTAATTTCTATATTAATGTTCTCAATCAAAGTCATGGACCCCCAACTGAGGTAGTCCAAGCTCTTTGAGAAAATCACCAACAACTCTAAATCCTAATTCTGACAACTGTGACACATCTGTAAATAGTTCTCTTTTTAATTGACCATGTTCCGGTTTGTTTGCACAACAGCTAAAAAGAGAAACAACCCACTGGTTTTAAGTCAATATGAAAAGGTTTTAAACATGCCTGGCATCAGGTCAAGTTGAGCGATGACCATGAGGACTAAGTTGACAGCTCTCTGCTCTCATTCTAATCTGGCTTTTATTGAGCCTCGGGTTTAGTATAGAGCTCTGCTGTACTGGTAAAATAACAGAGAAATACAGAACATCTACATTGTTGATGCATGTACTGTAGACTGTGTGACCCCTGAGCAAAGCTTGAGAGTAATTTGTGCATGTTTTCTGCTTTGTTTTAAACAAAGCAAGGGAAATGTGTGTGGATAGGAGGTGCAGTGCCAGTTATTTTACAATTGTGTATCCTTGGGCGAGAAAGACAAATATAAACATTATATCATACGAACTATTTCTGTAAAATTAGCAATCTGCTTTTATCTGATATCAAAGAAGTTCACAAATCTATTAAACGCAAACCTTTTGTTTTTTTAATCATGCATCATATTGGTACTAAAGCTAGCTTTAATAATAAAATGCTTTGTTTTGAACAAATATAATTAGACTTATTTTTAAGATTCTCTCTGCATTGTTGAAGCTAATTTGTATTTGGTTAAGTGCAGTCCTTGATGAGCTATTCCCAAAGGTTGCAAGGCTCAGTTTGTATTCTGAACCGGCATAAAATCCTTGAATCAAAGAAAACTCAAGGGCCTTCCACTTTCCAGAGATCATCAAAGGCTTTACACTCCCGGATTAGAAATGCAGTCTCTGTAGCATTGACAGCTCTGTTCGAAGGAATGACAGTGTTTTATGACTTTCTCTCAGTGAATACAATTCTATTAACAGGTCTACTTTTTAGATTTAGTGTCTTGTAATATATTGTTAATATATATCCGGATTTCAGAAATTTGTTAGTCCACATCAATCAGTTTGACATGAGCAAACACTGTGGCCAGCATGCGCTCTGGATACGGGCCAACGTGTTGCTGTATTTCAATACATCTTAGCACCTAAGTGTTTTTTAAGCAGGGGTTGAGAAAGACCACAAAAAGAACGCACAAGACTAGATTTGACTGGGAACACCCACATTTCAGAGCTGCTCCACCCACAGCGTGTAACTGGAATGAAGGCGTGCATGACCGACTTAAGTGGATGGGCAGAATAGCGCAAAGCCAGAAACAGCACTGCTGCACGGCTTTACTGACTTACGCACATGGGAGAAAAGAGCCCCATTATAAACAAAGAAGTGAAAGCTTAAATAAGTTTAAAATAAGAGAGAAAGAAAGTGAGTCCCTGAAACTGTTTAAGATTGGTTTATTATGTGTAAAATTAGTCCAGACTAGTGCTGGAACAACGCATAAACATCGCTCACGTCATAAAGACGTTGATGTAGATTTTTTGCTTTGATGTGTCATGCCTAACAAATAAGTTGTCCCATGCCAGTCTAGTGGTGGCGGTAATGCACCGGGAATATAGCCGCTAAGCTGTCAAGAATAAAACTCAGACTAAAACACAAGTGCATATCTTTTATTGAAGTCTCATTGAGAATTCATGATGATTCTTGCGTACCTAAACATGCTACTGCATGTCCTATAAATATGTAACTTTGTGTGTTAAATGTTTGTCGTTTGCTGAACAATCATGTTTACATTTATTTTAATTCATTTTTTCTATATGTAGTGATCACATGCTTCGGCATTAGGGATGTAACGATTCACTCAACTCCCGATACGATTCGATTCACAATGCTGGGTTCACAATATAATTCTCTCACAATTTATTTTATAAAATGAGACTGTAAAAAAATGATGACTGAAAAATATTCCTTTATTTTTATTTTTTTTTTGGAAAAAAATAGAAAATACTGTGCTATTTTCCTTTATCTTTCATTGTCAAAAGAATCCCTTGATAAACTATTCAAAACAATGCAATTTAACTAAAAATAAATCCTGAATTAAATAAATAAAGGAATAATACAAATGAAAAAGAAGCCAATTCATTTAAATTCTGGCTCTACAGTAAACAATGCAAAACTGCATTAGGGTTCCTTTTCTTTTTAAAAATGCAACTGAAAATGTATTTCGTGCCTTAACAATTGGACTTTAAAACAAATCCCATAACAAAGAAATAATATAGCTAAACAAACTATGGCTTTGTTCTTTTTAATGTTTTTTGAACAAGGGGAGGTGACTGGAGCTTCTCACTGTGTGTCGGGTTAAATGCTGCATCAAATTGGTTGTGGTATTTGTGTAGTTCCCCATCTTCCTGCAATATTTGCACACAGTTTTTTTCTTGTCCGTTATTTTCTCACCTCTTTCCTTTTCTGTCTTGGGGAAGCCAAAATGCTTCCACACCTCCGACTTGAAGGGGACATATAATGCTATTTTTCCACCCATCTCCATTTGTTCTAAGAACCCCCAAAACATAATATTTGAGGTTTATTTTCCCAAGCCCAGCTGTTTTCTGGAGTTTTAGCCCTCTGAAAAGTCACATTTCTGGCCAATTTTGAAACTAGGCTGCTTGAGTGGGCGTGTTTATGAAAACGGACTACACACAACATTTGATCATGAGCGACTTTATTTTGTTATTTACACACTATTGTTATTGTTTTCAGCCAAAAAAACTGCACATTACAGTAAAACACATAGCTATTTAAGTGGATATTGTGATTGGGAGCCAGAAAAACACTGTTTTGTGACATGTATGTGCAGTGCAGCAACAGCAACTTCAACAGCAAAATGAGCAGTTTCAGCTGCGTCAAACACTTCTACACACGCTACGTTGCTTTATTGTCATCATTTCATGTAGAGATCACAAGAATAGTCCATTCAAGGTAATAGTTCACTCTTTTGAGTAGTCGTAGCAGTCGCATTGTGTGTCAAACACAGGGTTGCCAGATTCGTGTTTTGTGTTTGGGCTGTTTTTATTGGAATGGGCAGGTTCTAAGATGATCTGATCTGGCAACACTTTTACTTGTTTCAAATGTAAAACATTTGAAACGGAGCAATTTCCTCTGTGTTATAAGACTTACACAGACCACAAACAATTTCATATTTTGTGTGCTGGTGGACACTCAAGTTACGTCATTTGTGATAAAAAAAACTGCAAAAGTAGATTTTTCGAAATATGTCCCCTTTAAAAAATGGTGGTGCATCCTGTATTTCAATTTCTTGCTCCGCAGCTGCCATGATAACGCTTGCTCCACAGACTGTAAATGACAGGCTTGCCTACAACAAATTGTTGTGCTCTCCTGGCGCCGATGCTCACGTCACATGTGAGTGACAAACAAAAAAAGGATAAATAGATAGCGCCCTCTGCTGTTTAAAAAAGTACTGCGATTCCATTTTTAGTAGCGTATCGATATAAACCGTGACACCTATGATATTTTTAACTGCCTTACGATTAATCTTTACATCCCTATTGGGCATACCAAAAAAAATGTTGTATTCATGTAAATGTGTCTATATGGTACACCATTGTCATCTGGTAGGGTATGTGTAACATAAGACATGAGGATACAAAAGAAAAAAATCTTCCTACCTTTGGTGGAATAGCAGGTCCAGCTTGTGTTGGGACTGGGTCGGGCTTCCAGTAGCCACCTCCACCTATTTGGGTTCCTTCTGGATTGGGCTGCTCTTGATAAGCACCCTGAGCCATAGGAGAAAACCCAGGTTGTGGTGGCCCGTAAGCAAAGTCTGGACCTTTAGGCTGGGCGGGCATGTACTGCACCTGTGCCGGACTGAGGATAGACTGCTGGCCAAAATGCTGTACTACCATTCCTGGATGCTGGGGGCTAGGCTGAGCTGACCTCACTTGGACATTGAATGTGGGCTGGCTTGGGGTCGATGCTGTAGCATAAGAGGCAGGAACAGGCTGAGGATGTGTTTGAGACTTGGCCACGGCACTAGCAGAGGAAGGTGGGACTGAAGAGATACCCCCGGGAGGCTGAGTTTTGGGTGTAGACTTCTTGGTGGCAGTCAATGGTGGCTGATTTGGAATGACCATACGCTTGTAACCAGTCACGGGAGCATTAGGGGTGGAGCCTGCTGATGATCCGAAGTTCTGTAAAACAGAGAACAATGTATGCTGTATTTGAATAAAGAATGATGAACACAATAATGCATGACATTTGTTCACAGTTACCCTGTTGACAATGTGGTTTTGTGTTTATAGGAATAGGGCCCCTCCCCTTCCTCATCTATTGATATGTAAGATTGACATCCATCCATCCATTTTCTGCTTGCTTGCTCCTTTTGTCAGGGTTGTGGCTCTCATTGGGCATTTAGGCAGAGGTACACCCTGAACATGGTGCCAGTCCATTGCAGGGCAACACACACAGGCAACCACTCACACTGACATTCACTCCTACAGGCAATTTAGAGACTCAAATCAACCTAAAGGCTCAAACGTAATCAGGCGGACATCTGCAGAGCGGACTCCAAGCGGACTATCTGCTCTACTCGAGCACACTACCACGTAGTAGTTTCCAGTAAAATCCTAAATTTCCCACAATGCTTAGTGTGCTCCTGTAGTTGTTGTACTCTTTCTTGGACGTGTTTTAAAGGTGTCTGTACTTTCATGGCCCGTCTGCCAGTCTCTCCTGCTCTGTTTCACCAGGCGGGTGAAATGTAAGTCGGTGTAACATTTGATACAGGTCGATACATGTAGAGCAGTGTTTTCTGTGACTCCAGGTATGTGGACAAGTATGCACGGTGGTAAAATCCTAGCTTTGCATTAAACTACACTTGAATGGCCTGGAGGATGCCGCCCGAGTACGTTTGAGCCTTAACAGCCATGTTTTTGGATTGTTTTTGGAAGCCATACCAACAAGGTGGGACTACCTTCTGAGATTTGACGTGGAGGCGTATATCCCATAGTGAGACATCTCACTCATATTACTCAGAGAACCGGGGTTATGTAAACAACCTATTTTTTTATTATTATAGTCCCTGCCTCCTCACAGTCAGAAACAAAGCTATTAAAGGTACAGCAGATTGGCAAATGCAAACGACACTTGTGCTAACTTCAGCAATTCAAATATACATTTCTAAAATATGCAGGCATTGATGTTCCTGGGAAAAGAAACCAGCAATAGAGCCTGATTACTCTTTATCAGAATCATTTTCAACTTTCTTTTAAATACAAATGTGTCTGATATGCAGTCCAAACTACAGCTAAAATTTAACAGTAAATAGCACTTGATTCAGATATCAGGTAAAAGTGTCTCACTTCTCTTCTGCTTCTTGACGATGTCAGTCACATTTTTCTTCTCCTGCTCTCCTCCCTATCTTCCCTTGCTGCCAGCTCCCTGCTTGTTTTGTCTGCGGCTATTAGGAGACTCTCTCCGTATTCATCCAAAACCAAAACTATGGAATTGGTCAGCTGGTCACTTAATGCTATTGATCAATTTTTTTCAATAAAAAGACCAGGCCGAGGTGAGCCTGCATGCCCTGATGGAACATTTCCAGCCGGATACACAATGGATTTCTGGAATTCCTGTAAGGTCGTCTGTCTGTCTCTATTTTTTGTTGAGGACGTCGATAATATATACATGATTGGAATCATTGTAGCAGGGATGCTGCTAATTGGAGCTGGCGGCTATCAATCGTAAAGTCTGTATTACGTTGGCAGCTGTTTTGGGAAGGCTGCCAGTCATCACTGATCCCACAGTATTGGATTTAGTATGTGACCAGAGACTTCAAGGCTACTGGAAAGAATGCAAGCTTGTAACAAAAACAATTCATTATAATCGATTGGCCTCCCCCAACAAGGATGTGTCTAATTTCACCAAGGTGTTTACAGATGTGACTCTCTGTCCTCACCCTCCCCCCTCCCAATCCCCTACTACCAGCTGAACTCTTGGCTCTGAAACATAATATCTGTGTCAGAGGAGAGCAAAGTTTAATGATGCTTTGATTTTCGCCAGCCCTCTACCCCTCCCCTTCAGTTCATGGAAGTGTGTGGAGAAGCGCCTACTACTGGCAGCACACTGCCTCACCACTCCTTATGTTGTTTTCCCTTTTTTTCATCTAAATACGGGGTGCCTCAAATTCTCTTGCCGACCCACAGTTCTCCCATTCTTGTCTCCCATGTTATTTGTTACTGTTCTTCCATGTTCTCTTTAGAAGGGGGTGATACTGAAAAGTGCGTAAAGCACTTTGTGGTTTTTACCTGTGAAAAGCGCTCCATAAATAAAGATTATTTACTTACTGTAAGTAATACATTTTTTTTCACTAACTTTACATGCCTATGTGTGTATGTGTGTATCATATCAGTGTCAGATGTTCAACCAGTCTAAAAAAGGTCTATCATTAACCTTGGCTGGCCTTATTAGGTTATTGCCTGAAGCCAAAAATCTGAGTCAATTACTAAATTTGCAGCACTAAGGGAGCAAAAATGAACACATGCAGTCTTTAGACCTTTGATGAAATGTCTGCCAAAAAATGGGACACGGAAAAAATTCTGATCGATTACCTTTCAAAGCTGCTTGGCCCAAATGAAACAAAGAATTCCCTGCACTGCTACATTTGCCTTTTAACTCTCATTGAAGCAGATTGAGGTGAAAAAAATACTTGTGTGGTAACAGAAGAAGGAGGTCAGATTGCTGGATCCAATAGCAGACTCGGACACAGGAATATGATTTAAACATTTAATCCAAGCCACAGTGCCAGTACACAGGTAGACAGTCAGCGGAGGCAACAGTACAATACAGTAAAAAATTGTGTAAAGCAGAGCCCTTCCGGCGTAGCCAGGTCCATGCACAGGTGAGCAGTCCGACCAGAGGGCAGAATCCAGGAAACAAGGAGGGGGTCATACACGGCAGGATTAATAACTTTGTCAAAATCTCATATAATGTAAGTCAGAAACAAGCTCCTCTGGAACTATGAAATGGTACAGTAAATATTTTTGCTGCAACTCTGATTTCAGTTTCAGTGAACAGCATTGATTTTTTGTTTTTTAAGTGTGTCTGTCCGCATATAAATGGAAACATCACTGCCATGCCCTGTAGGAATTGAAATTACTTAATCTAAATGTTTAATGGGTTCTAAATACTCCAGATACTTAATTCATTGGGAAAGCCTGAGAACTACCAGTTCTCAGGCTTTCCCAGTGTACACAGAGCAACAGATACAAATTGGTTTATTTGAAATAATTATTCAGTCATGGCACATTTTTTTTTTTTTAGAACTCAATTTTTATTAAGGTTTATAACATTGTACAATACAATCATATTTATCACACTTTATAAGTGCATGGCAATATACAGATATTCAAAAGAGGATTGCACAAATAATTAGAGAAAAAATAATATATAAAAACCAAAACACAAACTATGCTCATCTGTTTAGGATAGCAAATCCAACATGGGACTCCATCTTTTAAGGAACAGCTCTTTCTGAAGAGAATAGGTAATTTCTTCCATCTGATAAATTTCTCTTACTTTCTCAATCCAATTAGAAAAAGTAGGTGGGTCAGACTGCAGCCATTTAATGCTGATACATTTAAGTACAACTGTCAGCAAAATTCTTAGCAGATATTTTCTGCTATTGCAAACAAACCCATCAGGAATTGTACCCAAAATGGCCATCTGTGGCTCTTTAGCAAATGGTTGCCCGAATACTGTGTTGAGGGCGGTGAAAACATGATTCCAGAAAGGATCAATCTTTGGACAAGCCCAGAAAATATGAATATGACTCCCAAGATCAGTACCACAATTTCGCCAACAAGTATCAGGATTTACCAGATTCATTTTTGAAATTATTTCTGGTGTCCTGAAGTATCTCTTTAAAACTTTCCATTTAAACTCTCTCCACGAACTGGAGTTGGTCACCAGGTGCGCCTCAGAGCAGATTTCGTCAAACCTCTGTGCCAATCTCAGGTTCCCACCTTACCATTATATTAGAAGTATTGTTTGTATTAAAATTATTAAATTCCTTATAAAAATGGCTTAATACAACAAGGTCGATGACCTTGTTGTATTGTTATAAGAAAAGCCTCAACAGGTGATGGTTCCAGCACTTTTTTCCATTCTTTATGATTTGTCAAAAAGCTCCTTAATTGTAAATATCTAAAGAAATCTAAGGAAGGAAGCCCAAACTGACCTCTCAACTGTTCAAAGGACTTCAGACAACCATTATGCACAAGATGACAGAGTTTGCTAAGCCCAGAAGATGACCAAGCTTTAAAGCCCTAATCGCTGATAGACGAGGTAAAGCCTTGAAGGGAGCAAATATCAGAGAGGGCTAAAATTTCTTTTGGCAAGCCACAAGACTGCTTTATTTTTACGCCAGATCTTTCGTGTAATCATGGTCCATTCACCCATAAGCATATCTTTAAATGGAATGTCAGAGAAAGGTAAAGCCTCTAAAGGTCTGTTACACAAACTTTTTTCAATATCGAGCTAACGGGTGTCAGACAAGTTCTGCATCGACACAGTCAGGGGTCTCATTTGAGCTGCCCAGAAAAGATTTGGGACAGCAAGCCCCCCTTGAGATTTTGATAATTTTAGGCTTTGCCACTTGATCCTTGGGCATCTACCTTGCCATATAAATTTGGAAAACAACTTGTCTAATTCATCAAATGTAGAATTTGGTGTGTTTATTGGCAGCATCTGAAAGAGGTATAAGAGTCTTGGTAGCACATTCATACGTATACTCTCTATTCGACCTAAGAGAGATAGAGGCAGGACTGTCCATCGTTCCAGATCTTTTCTAATTTTCCCTATTATCACCTTGTAGTTAGTATTACACAATTCAATTAGTGATGGGGGAATTTGAATGCCCTCTTTAGGCCATTTAACACCACTCTTGTCTTTAACAGTTTGTGATACATTTCCTACAATATCCATTGCCAGTGTTTTGTCAATATTGACTTTGTAGCCAGAAAGGCAACCATAATTACTGATTAAGTCCTTAAGATAGGGAATTGTTGTTGTGGGATTTGAGATATATAACAGTACGTCATCTGCATAAATAGATAACTTATGTTGTTGACCATTTATTGAAAATCCCTGGATATCTTTGTCATCTCTAATAAACTGTGCTAAAAGTTCAATACTTATATTGAACAGCAGGGGCGACAGTGAGCAACCCTGATGACAGCCGCGTTCCAGCGTGAATCTGTTAGACATTGTTCCATTTACTTTTACTGCAGCCAATGGGTTAGAATATAAAATTTGTCTCCAGTTAATAAAATTTGGGCCAAATTGAAAGCTTTTCAGTGTATGTCTTAAGTACTGCCAGGACACACGGTCGAATGCTTCTTGGGCATCAAGAGACAATATCATAGCTTCTTCTTGTTTTGTTATTGAATGGGACATCAAATTCAAAAGCCTACAAACATTGTCCCCCTAGTGCCTTCCTGTCATGAACCCCGTTTGGTCCGGATGTATAACTTCTGCTATCATTTTACTGAGACATTTGGCTAATTTTGCTGTAAGAATACGTAAATCAGTGTTAAGTAATGATATTGGTCTGTATGATTGGCAATTTGTGGGATCTTTTCCCTCCTTATGTATTACAACAATTGCAGCATCATTCCAGGATGGTGCCATGGTTTTGGTTTGCAATGCATGTTGGTAAGCCTTTAACAATAGGGGGGACACCTTTTCCTTAAATAGTTTATAAAATTCGTTAATGAAGCCGTCAGGGCCTGAGCTTTTATTACTTTTTAAATTTGATATGACCTGTTTAACTTCCTGTTCTTGGATTGGTTCATCTAATTAGTTTCCTTCACCCGCTCAGCACCCTGGTTCACCCCCGCCCTCCGTCTGCTCAAATCTCAAGGACGACAACTCGAACGGCTATGTAACAAAACTGGACTCGCCATACATAAACAAATGTACAATAACCACATCATACAATACAAAGATCAACTCTCCTCTGCTATATCCGCCTAAACTCTCTTCTCTCTCCTCACCAATATTACAAAACCCCCCGACTCTCTCCCCCACCACATGCAATCTGCTGACTTCTGTAACTCACTCATGTCCTTCTTCGTCTCCAAGATATCCAACATCCACCAACAACTGACCTCACACGGAGCTGCAATTTCTGGAGTGGACTCCTCAGCCCCCCACTCATCCCTGGCAACTACATTCTCCGGCTTCATCCTCCCCACCATCCAAGCCATTTCCGATTTCATCGCCAAATCTAAACCCTCAACCTGTCAGCTTGACCCCCTCCCTACAGTCATTGTTAATCCTGCCTCCCTTCACTTGCCCCCTTTATCACCAATATCATTCACTCTTCTCTCATCACTGGTACTGTCCCTCTGTAATTCAAAACTGCCATAGTCACACCCATCCTAAAAAAACCTGGTCTGGATCCCACCAACTTCAACAACCTCCATCCTATTTCAAATCTCCCCCTCATCTCCAAAATACTTGAAAAATCTGTCGCTGCCCAACTCCACAATCATCTCATCACGAACAATATTTACGAGCAGTTTCAATCCGGTTTCTGTTCCCTTCACAGCACTGAAACAGCCCTCCTGAAAATTACCAACAACCTCCTCATAGCTTCAGACTCTGGTTTACTCTCCATTCTCATTCTCCTCGACCTCACCGCAGCTTTCGATACAATTTCTCTCTCCATTCTCCTTGACAGACTCTCCTCAATCGGCATCACTCACACCCCCCTCGCTTGGTTCACATCCTATCTTTCTGGCCGTACACAATTCATCCAACTCAACTCTTACAAGTCCAACAATTTCCCTGCCCCTGCTGGCGTGCCTCAGGGCTCTGTCCTGGGGCCCCTCCTCTTCATCATCTACATTCTCCCACTCGGTCACATCCTCCGTAAACATAATATCCATTTCCACTGCTATGCGGATGACACCCAGCTCTACCTTTCTACCAAACCATCTTCTTCTCTTCCTCCTTTCTCCCTTACCCTCTGTTTACAAGACATTAATTATTGGTTCTCTTCCAACTTCCTCAAACTCAATAGCTCCAAAACAGAAGTCCTCCTTGTAGGCACCTCATCCACTCTCTCAAAATCCAACAGTTTCCATATTTCCTTTAACAACTCTTCTCTCCTTCCTTCCCCTCAGGTTAAGAGTCTGGGTGTCATCCTCGACAGTACACTTTCCTTCCATTCACACATTAACAGCATCACCCGGTCCGCTTATTTCCACCTACGAAACAATTCCCGTCTCCGCCCCTCTCTCACCCCCCACACCACCGCCATCCTTGTCCACAGCCTCGTCACCTCCCGCATTGATTATTGCAGTTCACTTCTCTTCGGCCTCCCCAACAAATCCCTCCAGAAACTGCAGCTCCTCCAGAACTCTGCAGCACGAATCATCACACAGACCCCCACCACTCACCACATCACCCCCATCCTACAACAACTTCACTGGCTTCCCATAAAACAAAGGATCAACTTCAATCAATCAATCAATCTTTTATTTGTATAGCGCCAAATCATAACCAATGGTATCTCAAGACACTTTACAGTAGAGCAGTCTTAAGGACGGACTCTTCATTTTATGGATACACACATATACGTATATACACATACATATGTATCCCACACCCAACATGAATTCATCATGGCGGCATGGAAAACCTTCTGTTAAGCAGCAGGAACCTTGTGTGGATCCCATTCCTATGATGAACAGCCATCCGCGTTATACTCCTCATCACCTTCAAAGCACTTCATAACCTGGCCCCTCCGTACATATCTGACCTCCTCCACATCGCCACCCCTGCCCGCACACTCCGCTCTTCCTCCACTCTCCGGCTCTCTGTACCTCTGGCCAAACTCATCACCATGGGGCACAGAGCATTCAGCTACTCTGCCCCCCAGCTCTGGAACTCTCTCCCCCCTGACCTCCGTACCATAGACTCCCTCCCACTCTTCAAATCAAAACTCAAAACTTACCTCTTCAGACAATCCTACTCCATCTAGACACACATTCACCACACCAATACTGTACTCTGTTTTATTCTGCTGCACTTGTTTTTATCTGTTTTTATTCTGCTGTTTTTATTGTGTTTATTTTAATAACTGCCCTGTACAGTGTCCTTGGGTGTTTTGAAAGGCGCTTTTAAATAAAATGTATTATTATTATTATTAATTGTGTTGCTAATGATTCCGGGAGAGTTTTTATCTGGATACTTTTTAAAAAATGTGATATTAAATTGTCATCATTACTTGTGTCAGCGTTTTTATACAAAAACTTGTAAAAATTGGCAAAGCAGTCCGCAATTTGGTCTGGTTTAGTGATCGTCTTTCGATCACATTTAAATTTTTGGACTATGCTTGAAGACTGCTGCTTCTCAAGCCTAATTGCCAATAGTCTACTTGCCCTATTGCCATTTTCATAGTATTTTTGTTTAGTAAATCTCAAATTACCCTCTATTTTCTCAGTGACCAGGCTGTCAAGTTCTCTGCGCAATGTTCTCTAATACACGTTGTCTAGCCTCTTTTTTTCTTTTTCTCTGAACTTGCGAATGATATTATTCGGCCCCTGATATAAGCCTTAGCACAATCCCACAAAATGAGGGGTGACATCCCAGATGTAGCATTTATCTCCAAATAGGTCACCAATTCAGTATTTATAAAATTACAGAATTCCTTATTATTTAGAAGTGAAGCATTCAATCTTCAGAGTTTAATTTTTGGTATCTGTCCTAAGTCCCATGTTACTACTAATGGTGCATGATCAGATAAGGTCATAGGTAAGATTTCAATGTTTTCTATTCTACTAGTACAGTGCCCGTCGGAAGTATGCATTCATGTGGGAGCATAAGGGGTATAATTGCGGATTTTTGTATCTTTCTGTTGTGTTTTTGTGCATTTTTTGTATAGCAATAGTTTTTTGTTGCCATTGCAGAGTGATTCTGGAATATTTTTGTATCTTTTTTAGTGTAGTTTTGCGCATTTCTGTTGTTATTTTGTGTATTTTTGTATAAATATTTCGTTTTGTGTATTTTGAGTCATTTTCATATGTTTGTTGTTGTTTGGTGTATTTTTCTGTCATGTATGTATTTTGGAGTAATTTTGTGTGTTATTACAGCCTTTTTGTATATTTTTATGCATTTCTGTTGACATTTTGTGTACTTTTTGTATAAATATTTTTCATATTTTTGTTGTTTGGTGTATTTTTCTGTAATGTATGTATTTTGGAGTAATTTTGTGTGTTTTGGAGCATTTTGTATATTTGTTTGCATTTCTGTTGTCATTTTGTGTACTTTTTGTATAAATATTGTTTAGTTTTTAGTTTTATTTTACTCATTTAGTATATTTTTATTATAAATACTGTGTGTGTGTGTCAGCCATCTCCTCCGTGTGCTATCTATCACACATGCACATAAACCATTGCAGGTTGTTAAGAGAGACACGGTAACTACGGTAGCCAGTTAAGTCAATTCATCAGCATGTATGTCTATGCTGTACAACCCCTCGACTAACAAAGAAAGATTGTCACACCAGTGCCACCACTGGATAAGTTTGTGTAGAGCCCTGATCATAATAAATATGTTGATAGGGATAAAATATTAATAGTGAAAGTAGTAATAGTAATAAAAGTAATGTTGTAATGATATTAATGGTAATAATTGCAATAACAAAATAATAATGTACTAAAAACAATATTAATAGGTAATTGAATAGGTTTCATTTCGGGGCCATCCAGAAGTGAAATAAAATTAAAATAAACATTTTGAAATGACCAAATTACTCCAAAATAACAGATACACACACTCGGGGTATTTTGAACCCGTCGACCAAGTTTCAAGTCGAACTGGTACCGCGTCTGGGACACATTTGCTCCACACACACACACACACACACACACACACACATCCATCCACACACACAGACCGCTCTTGAATTATAGTATAGATGTTCTTCATTTTTAGAAGTGAAAAAAGGTCTATTCTGGAATATGATGAGTGCCTGTGTGAATAAAACGTAAAATCTCTCGTCCGAGGGAACTTATTTCTCCAGACATCTATTAGACCTAATTCTGCTGATAGTCATTTTAGAGCTTTGCTCATTTGAGAGGCGGGACTTTTGGATCTAGTCTGTCTATCCATGTGTGGCAACATGACACAGTTAAAGTCCCCTCCTAACAGTAATATACCTGAGCTCTTTTGGAGCACTACATTGAAAATATTATGTATAAAGTTTGGCTCGTCCTCATTGGGAGCATAAATGTTGAAAAGGGAGACCAGCACACCAACTCCATTAACTAAAATATACCTCCCATCTGGATCTTCATGAATGGCCAGTGGAGTGAAATTCACCTGCCTATGCACTAAAATAGCAACACCTCTTTTTCAGCCAGACTGATGTGAGGAATAAAACACCTGGTCTGCCCAAGACCTCTTTAACTTGTCATGCTCAACATCAGACAGGTGTGTTTCCTGCAAGTATGCAATATGACAATTGTACTTTTGTAACTGACCAAGGATTTTCTTTCGTTTTACAGGGCTATGAAGTCCTTTAATGTTATAGCTTATGACTCTCAGAGTCTCCATTTTTTAAAATTAAGTAAAGTCAGAGAGAGTTCCTTCTGCATAATGATTATTCCCATACCAGCACATTGTTGTTTGCATAGTGTAACATGAAGTTAAAAAAATAAATAAATAAACGGGAAGAAACAAACAAAAACAAAAAAACAGTATTTGCATTTTTCCCCATTAAACGATCCCCGGGAAACAGTGGTATCTGAACAGGAACAACAACACAGTCTCAAAAAGCCCCTGATCATATATCCGAACAGTTTTGATTTTTGCCTGAAATAAAAGTTATAATTCAGGGTACACGGCTGAGCGAGTAATCCAAGGCATATCTAAATGCGTGCGCGCACACAATAGGTCTAACTACCTATTGAAAACAGTGTGTATAGTCCAGGCTCTTGCACAATTTAGTGAAAAATAGACACATCTGATAATGTGATAATCATACATAACTTTGCGTTACCTCAAGTATCATGACAGTCAGTCACATTTCGTCATCCACTGATTGGAGGATGTTTCCCTTAACATGGTCCATGGCTTCGGCAGCATCCACAAACTCCTTTTCCACGTTGTTGTAAGTGATGCGGAATCTTACCGGGAAGAGAATCCCGTAGCGAACTCCAGGTCTGTTGCGGAGCACCCTCCTGACATCGGTGAAGGTGGCCCGGGCTTTCACAACGCTGGCGGTGTAGTCCGGGAATATGGCGATGGGGTTAGCTTTGTAGACAAGTTTGCCTCTGCTGCTGCGTTCTCTCCTCAGGATGTCCACGGCGTCTCCCTCACTGCTCAGTTTAGCAATGATGGCGCGCGGTCTGTCACCTGGCTTGCATTGAATCAGACTGCGATGGGAGTGCTCCACACGCACTTCCCTGTCGAGTCAAAACACTTCTTTTAGGAGCAATAAGACAGTCTCCGGCGTGCTGGATTCCCGGAGCTCAGCCACCCCAATAATCCGGATATTGCCTCTTCTTATTCGCCCCTCTAAATCCTCACACTTGTCTTTAACCACTTTCATTTATTTTTGGAGAGCAGACACAGTTCCTCGCATTGCCACCATCTCATCAGAACGGGTGGACTAGTCATCTTCCACACTTTTGACATTAGCTTTCGCCTGCTCGAGATCAACCAGAATGGTGGTGATGTTGCTGTTAATCTCAGTCTTTTCATCTTGTATTTCCCTTTTCAATGACTCTAAATGGTTAGCCATGGCATTTTTAATTTCTTGTTTGATAATGGTGGAGATATCCTGCCGCATGGAGGTTAGGATGTCCGTTTTGAATGCTGTCGTGTCCATACTGTGCTTCGGAGGAGTAGCAGGCTTTGGCATCTCTTGCTCCGCGGTGCTGTCAGAACTTTTCCCCCCGGCTGCACTGGCCCTTGTGTTCGAAGAGGTCTCGTACTTATACTTTCGCATATTAGCGGCCATAAATGTGGCTATATCCTACCTTATTGTTATGTTGTCGATAGCAATATACTCTAGAAAGGTTTATTAAAAATAAATCGGTAACTAAGTGTCCTTTAAATATGAGATTTAAGCGAAAATGTGCGAGAGCTCTGAGCAGTGCTTCTTCACTCCATCGAACTCGCTAGCGCCCCCCAGTCATGGTACATTTTGGCGCAAATTACATTAAGTTATTGAATTTGCCTCTTCTGGAGGGTGACAAATCAAATCAAATGCAAATAATCCAAACAAAAAGCCAGTCTGAGAAAATAATTTTAATAATCGATTAATCAGTCAAATAATTAATTGATGACTCGGATAAAAAGAAATATTTTAGCCTCTTAATTAATTTAAAAAAAAAAAAAAACTTCATTACACAAATTTGAGTAGATGTGATAAGTTTCTGCCTAGTCTTCCTGCCAGTACAGATCAAGTAAGAATCATTCAGACTATTCAGACATAAACATGAGCAATGCTATCTTTTGGCCTGTTCTAAAATACGAATACACACCGTTTCATTGAAACTGACTTTGTTTATGAATTAAAAAAACTAGTCGTAATTCCTAAAAAAACGTTGAACGCTTTTATGCTGGAAAAAAAAAAGGAGACGCTGACGCAAATTTGCTTCTATGGAGTGGTCAGAGGCAGGCAAAGAAGTGACGAGCTTTTGCCCTTTGTAAAAGAAAACCTGGAATCCTTTTTGAATTTTAATGTATAATGTAATATTTTCTATATATACTTTTTGAGTTGATTTGCAAATATGTTTTTTACTTTGTGTAAATAAATAGTGATAAGAGATGCATCTATATTCTACAAATACTTTGGTCATTGTTAAATGCAAACTTGTAAACTCATTTTTACAGATTTTCAGTTGATCTTTTTATCCACACATTCTTAGTGTCATATATATACAGTATATGCAGCATGTGTTTTTTCACCTAAGCTAAACTTTCTTACTCCAGCACATACATTTGGATTTGTATTGTTGATTTTCATCTGACCTAAAAAGTAGGGCATTTAAATAAAAACAATGCAATTGTGATTTCCTCAACTCAAAAAATGTAAAGAAACAAATAAAAAACAGCGTTGAGTATAAAACAAATGTGGATGCCACAATAATGTGTCATGTATCAATAACAGCACCAACACAAGGTGAACAGCATGATGAAGAGGACTGCATTCATACAATGTTAAAGTTTGGAACCAAACCGGTTCTTAGAAGAACAATAGCAATAGCACCAAACAAGCACTTGGTTCTTTTAGTGGAAAAGGGGTATCATTGTTTTATATAAGTTAGGTTCACTGATGTCTGTAAATTGCTTATATGCCTGTTTTTGTCACTTGGTTATTATGTACCATATGTGAGGATTTTCATCATTAGTTATCATCAAAAAATAAACCAGGAATTTGAAACTTCAGTCCTTGAGAGCCACAGTCCTGCATGTCTGCCTGTTCCAAGACACCTCACAGGCATGTTATCTGACTTTCCACAGAGCTAATGATGGAACATCTTTAGATTAAAATATGTTATGACAGGGTCAAAAACATCCACACTATGTAAATGTTTTGTCCTCTTTTCAAAGCTGGAAGTTCTTTCACAAACAGGATTCTGAGTGCTTTCGTGTCTCAACTTACTCAAACACAAACACAGCACATCTAGTTTTAAAAAGTTTCTCCCAACCCCAAAAGAAAAGTTAACCCTCACTCTGTGCAGTAATTCAGACCGACTTTGCAAACAACTTAAGTGTGAAATTTCACAGAGACTCTCAAGAAAGCCTTTTGACACATTAAAACAGATTAGGAGAGACTTTACAAGCCTGGAAGGGAGCAGAGCAAAACTGATAACTTTGCATTTCAAACCAGGCAGAGCTTCTTTTTTTTTAGCCTTTTTTCTTTAGTGAGCTTGTAGGGGAAAATACCAAAGAATGGGAAGTTTTTCTTCTTAGACCTTGTATGTTTTCCTCTCAACTGTCCCTGCTTGTCATTGAAACAAAGCAGCAGCTAGCCCATTTTTACAGTGAAGAGTTCAGTAATATCCTTACTGTCAGTCACTATCTACAATCAGGAAACAATGGCACATTTGACAATTTGTAGGACTTGCTATCACTACAAGTAATCACCGGCAAAGTAATTGTCTTCCTAAAATAGTACCAGATAAGGCACATTAAAGATTTGACATTGTCTAGAGTGAAACTAGTTAGACCTCTGGGTGTTTGGGCTATCTCTTTACATGAAGAAAATGGGTGCTCTACACACACTGGGACCTTCAGCTTTGTGTATCATAAAACAACACATTGACTTATTCTACTGTTCCTTTAGGTGATAGCAGTTTGAAGATCTCTACAATGTTAAAACTATCTCAAATAATCATTTCAACTTTGTTGCCATATTTTATAAATGTTATTGGCCAAAAAAACTAGAAATACTTTGATGTAGGGAGCAATATTTTTGTGAGTTAAAGACTAGGCACAGCACAAATAGAAGCTGTTGTAACTGATTCCATAAAACACCCAAACCAGCACTGAATGCACTTCTAAAAAGTATTTGGTTACAGTTCAAGACTTTTCAGTTCAAGATCTCTTGTGCGCCACAGATTTTATGCAGGAAAATGAGTCATTTCATTATTATTGTGCCCAAGTTTGCACTTCTACATATACATAAAATACAAAATATGTAAGAAACCAACAATATTCTATCAATAAGTGATAAATATCAGCCCCAACAGTATCTTCACTTTAAATTTCCAAGATCTTGTGACCAAATTCTATTTAATTAAGGGAAATACTATGGAATAATTGGAGGAAAAATGAAAGATTTTGAAAAAATTTTGAGTTTTTTCAACACTGAATATGACCGCAATTATGTGACATAGGCACCAGGAGTGTTGAGTTTCATTTACACAATGATTCATGTTTTCTCTATAATTTTAACTTTCTCCAAAGGGCCGGATTTGGCCCACGGGCCATGAGTTTGACACGTGGTCTTTTCTCACACACAAACATACATGCGCACACGCAAATCACACAAACACTGGCGCGAGCGCGTACACATAAACATGCCTACACGCGCAAACAAACACTTGTGTGGAGCAGACTAACATGCCCTGAAACATCTCTGAGCAATGCGCAGACACACTAGCATCAGGCTAGCAGAGAAGCTAACCATACGTTTGGTCTCTTCCAAACAGAACAAATGTTGTAGTATGTAGCACCTGCTGTTGAACTCTTTCATTCACAAACGTCTCAGAACTTCAGTCGAACTCTGCACCTCCACTCTGCATCCAACTTACTCTGCAGACCAAAAAACAAACAGGGTTCCTCTTTTTGACACAAGTTCTTCTGTCAAGTCCTGATCGGGAGATAACATCCGATTCCGATCGAGTCTGAAACCACGTGATCGGATCGGTACCTCCTTAGTTTACATGGAAAAAGCAATTCCGAATTGAGGTTCACATGGAAAACACGTTTATTGTCCTTTATTCAATTTCACTTTAGGTCTGGGGGTTGGGTTGTGATTTTTGGCTACAACATAGAAGACCACAGTATGGGGCGGATTCACTAAAGGTTTAGGGGTATTAAAACGTGTGCAAACATCACTCCACACGCTAATAATCTGTACAGACCCCAGGGAATCAGGAGTACGCGGCTGCTGCGCGTTGCATGGCGCCCTCAGTCCATTTAGCTCAATTCCCTCTAATGAATACCAAAAAAATGGGAGGGGGAAATGCAAATGAATTAATGCAGGGGAAGCAATACAAGTCATCAAAGCTGGACTTCATTGCACGGCCCAAAACTAGGTGGTAACTGTCAAAGCCTTTAGGGCAGTGATGACAGCAGTGATATTTGTGAGGAGATGGGGCAGGGGAGAGGAAAGACAACCGAGGGATGGCATTTTCAGACCTCAAGTTAATATATTTGGGATGAAAGAATTCACAATTTTAAGAACGTGTTAAAACCTTTCCTGTTTTGTCTCCCCATCAAGGCTGAGGGGAGACAGCAGAGATCCATGGCCAGAGGCTGCTTCTCCTCCAGGGATCACTCCCCTTACGCTTGTTGAAGATGGTACAATGGGAAAAACAGGCCGTTTTGTTGTTGTAGAGCTGCACTTTATTATCTGGCTGCTACTTGACCCGGTCGCGGTGTCGGACTCCACCCATAGGAGTGCACACACAACTCTTCTCCATGGCTCACTCTCTCACACACACGCACGCATATCAGCTGCGTGCATGCACCCACTCCGTCACTCACATCGATGCACATTTCACCACTGCGGGATAAATAAAGAATCTATCTATCTATGTATTTGCTGTACTTCATCCATTTGTTTATTAGTTTCCTCTACTAACTCCTCCAATTTTGCTGCTTCAAATTTATTTTTTCGCTTCCGAGCACTCAGCTCTCCTTCACGCTCCATGTTCAACATAACACGTACAAAACGCTAATTTAAATAGGACGGTCTCCACCACTTCTGCATGTGCACTAATCATTACTGTATTCTTAGTGAATTCCTTGCAGCAGGTGAGGAAACTGCGTCACCAAAGGATTTATGGAAGCAACTGGTTTACCACCCTTTATTTCAGATATTAGTAGTGTTGTGGTAGTCAAGACCGGTCTTGGTCTCGAGACCAAATTTTAAAGGTCTCGGTCTCGTCTCGGACTCTGAAGCATTTTGACTCGGTCTTGTCTCGAACTCGGGGTGCCCGGACTCGGGATTTTCTATCAAGACCGTTCGAGACCAGCACTAATTCCTGCTATTTTTAAACTTTTTTATAATGTGATAATAACACGGAGAAGAACAGGATAAAACAAACAGCCGCCCGGTGAAGCCTGTTCCGTTGACCGAGGTCCGTGTGTGTTTAATAAGTTTGTGTGTGTCCGTGTAAAAGTCTGCATGTTTATGCCTCTGTCCATCCACTCTTTTCATTATATCCATGTCTTTTAAGGCTCTTGGTCTTTTCTGGGTCTCGGTGCATTCTGGTCTCGGGCAAGTCTTGGTCTCGGATAGTGTGGTCTTGAACACAACACTAGATATTAGTGAATCCGCCACTATAAGTACTACTTTCACTTTTATTTTGATTGTAGTTTTGAAGCAGCAGCTCAACTAAATCATACAGTTTCACTTTGGTCAGCTGAGCAGCTTTTTGACATAGGCTCACTTTTAGTGTAGATTCCACTCATTGTTTTATAAATGAGGCCCCTAGTCAAGCCCGAAGCTAACACAGTTAAAATACTATTTTTTTCTCATACTAATGACACATTTGTAAGGTGCCATGGAAAGCCAGAACATGTCAGCATGAGAAAAAAAAGGACACAACCGCTGGTATGGGGTAGTATCACAAAAGGAGTGGGGCTGCACACCTTTCCATCCCTGCTACATCAGTCCAAATTTAATAAAAGTAAAAAAAAACAACAATCTACCATTTAATCAGTACATGCTCATCGAGATAAGATCCTTCTCTTTTAAACAGAAAAAGTGAATAGTAACAGGTACAGTATGTGTGAGAAACCTCTGTTAAATTGGGTAAACTTTTTGTAACAAATCAATATTACCTTGAAACTTATCATGTTGATTACTAACTTAATTTTTTCGACATGCAAATAAAGTCAGGCATTATTTACTGAAATGTACTATATCGGCATACATTTTTGAAACAGAAATCTGAAAATTGGATGAAGCCTGGTTCAAACTTCTTGTTTCAGTTGTGTTGACATAGAAGAGCCTAGGGGATTTACTTCCTACTTAAAGTGCAAAAAGTGCCACTGCAGATAGACTGCAAAAATAGAGACTGATAATTCATGAGATTCTAAAATTAAAACCAAATTATGTAATCATCATTATATTTTACAAACAAATATTCCTATCTGTGGTTGAATATTGTAACATCAAACTAGAACAGTCTAGACACTCCAGATGTAAGATAATAACATTCTTTTTCAGTAATTGTAGCATGTCTACATTTTCTGGAAACAATTAAAACCTCTGGAGATTGACTATGTCTCCTGCAGTTAAAAAGACAAGTTGCTTGGAACAGATGTAATAGAAATGAAAAAGTTTGCATCACCCCACCCCTTCTCGATAGCACTCATATCTTGCGACATTTTAATATTGCGATATCTTGTCAAATAATATATCATACCAGTGCTTTTCTTTTTCTTCAGCTGCCCTCCCTCTCCATGTTCCAGCTGCAGAGATGCGGTTCTGGGGTTTAGCCCAAAGTAAACCAATCTTGCCAGAGCATTGATGGCGAGTGTTAGCCCAGAAACAGCACGGACCAGCTGTGATATGTGCACAGCAATAGCACGTGAGCCTCGCCTGCGCGGGTGAAGACAACAAAGAAAACTGCTTTCTTTGTTGCTACAGCAATTCAAGATTAGTCTCATCAATAGGACTGTGCTTTGTCACGTAAAATCAGGCACATTTGAGAAGTGCAATAAAAACAGACATACATGTATCTCTGGTGTTCGGAGAGAGCAGACGTGTTTTCACTCGCTCCGATAACACAACCTTGGGAGATTAACAGCTCACAGCTACAGCTGAACAGCCTGAGAAAAGTTACGTCATGGATAGAAAGCGAAAAACCCAAATGCTGTGCCTCTCAATCCTCTCAGTGGAAGATCCTCTACCTGTTAGGGGTCATGATCACATGGGTTAGGGTCAATGATATGCCTTTCTAATCCTTCGTATGCTAGGAAGATATCAAGGTACTTCGAAAGAAGATGAACATTTCTTTTGAACTGGAGGAACGCAAACAACGTCTGGGAATGAAATCCGCAGGGAACAAGGCCGACACGAACAACGATAGAGAGGAGGAGGAATAAAAAAAGACAACACAAAAAAAAAAAATAAAATTAAAAAAAAAAAATGAAATTGTGTTTAGAACAACCTAAGAATGTTTGACCAGAGAGACAAGCTTTGATGTAAATTTTCTGTGTTCAAAACAGGGGACGGGACTTAGATAAGCAAACTGCTTCTCTCATCTCCTTTTTCGGCATTGTACAAAAAAAAAAAAAAAAGTGAATGTAACCATGTCGGAAACAAACTGAATAAATACATTAAAATAATAATAATAATAATAATAATAATAATAATAATAATAATAATAATAATAATAAATCATTAAACACATTCTGTTTTAAAGTCAATTTTAATGACATCAACTACATTTATATGTATTTTGTAGTCTACATAGTTTGAGTTTGCAGCGCACTAATTTACGTGGCAAACTTTGTGGTTTATACAGATTATTTTTAAAGTCAAGCCAGTGTAATTTGTTGATTCATTTGATAACAAAAAATACTTCATCATTTAGTGTGAATGAGTGGGTAGTGTGACGGGAGCTTTCGTTGCCTTAACTCAAGAAGAAGAGCTGATCTGCTGCATGATGGGCACGGTGTTTTGACACTTATCTGGGCCTGTGTTAAGTCCACCACAACAGATCTGATGTGCTCAGACAGGCCTATGTTGCGCATATTTGGGCTCAGATCACACAGCAGAATACTTCAAGGAATCATCATGAACAAACTGTCTCTTATTTTCCTACTAACCTTTTAGTGTGAGGATTAATGAGCTAGCAGCAGATAGCATAAAATGATGCAACAAAGGAACATTTTCTTCATCACTTCTCATAACTAAAATATACTAGGTTGGCAGGTCTTTATGTTAAAATGTTATATTTTGTCGTGCTGTAAAACAAAGGACAGAATTTGTAATATCTTTGGGCTGCTGGAACCTTAGTCTTGCTAGCAAGTGTTTTTTTGTTTTTTTTAGGGTAGCAGGAAAAGAAGAAGAATAAAGACCCTCATCAGGTGCTCTGACTTAATCCCTAGATCATTGTTTGTTTGTCCATCTTCTTTAAATGTTAAGGTGTGAATGCTTGTGTCATTTCTTTGAAAAAACAACTGAACCAAGATCTGTATCTAGGTCCAATAACTATCTGGTTCTGACACATTACCAAAGGTAATTTATCAGCATAATGTTTTAGTCTATCTAAGATCATATACCGGTACTTAGTTAACTGTGTCAAATAACAGATTATCCAAGATAAATCTGAAAAGAAAACAAATAGGAATTATATAATGATCGCAGAGCATGTACAATAGCTTTGATGAATGAGAGGCAACATCCATTGGAATTCTTTCACAACAGTCTCACTCAGTGATTCCATACTAACATTTTGCCTAACACAAATTGTGGTACTGGTTGGATTCCGGAGAACTCTCTATAGGATCATCTGCACATTAAAAGTGTTTTCAGTGCAGCAGGTATGGCAAAGGTGGGTGTAGGGAACCTGCTCCTTTATAAACTCATTGAGTGCCATCTATAGACGTGATTTAGTTTAGTAACGTGGAGTGCCATTCAAGTCTATAGACGTGAATTGTGTTTTTTGGTCACAGTGTGACGCAGCTCTCCGGTGAATATCAACGTTGTACCATGATGTAGTGACCAACTGATGACATGTAGGTGGCAGCAGAGCACCTTTGGATGAGAGATCACCCGTGATGGGCAGAGCTCAGAGGGAGAGGAAAGGAGTTTGCAAGACATAAAATGGCACTACGAGAGTTGATGCCGAAGTTCCCAGCAGTGCACAGCAGCGCTCACTCGACCAGAGCTTGTGTGAAACCCAAGTGGACTATTGAGAGTGTGGCGATGGTGAGATAAAACGATCAAAAAACGGGGCAAGCACTGACACTCGGCATGTCTGGGATGAGGAGGAAGCTGTGTGTGTGGGAACTAACAGGGGGAGAGAATTGGAGGATGGCCAAAATACAGTAAGAAATCAAATCAACTCTGACATAAATAGCAAAATAATAATAATGTTGCCATCAAAAGTAGTTTTATAGAAAGAAACCAATGTTAGGGTGTCCCTAAAGCAAAAAAAAAAATGCTTCAAAGTCACTAATAGTTTTTTTTCAGAAAATGCCATTTTTCTCAGCTATTTTTTTGTCACAAACTGGCGATTTGTGTGAAACTTGCTTCTATTCAACTGCTGATTACAGAAGAACGAAACAAGCTAAAAACCAAAATATTTTTTCTGATGAAATTAGAGACTTTGATCTTTCAGAATTTAGATTGTGATAGTACAAAATATTGTGTGGGTCTTTAAAAATTAGTCAAAATACTCTAAAACGGGTGGCACTGAGTGGGTAGCAATTTTGAAAATGAATGGCATTGAATGAGTTAATAACAGCCCAGTATTAGATTGGAGAATAATGTATTGAGGATATTGAATAGTGACTGATAGTAGCAGCTGGATAGGGGTAAGGTCAATCTAAGTTTCTCAGCTAAAATCAGAATGCACCCTGTGTTTATTTGCATATAATCATAATATAATGGTAAATGGTAAATGGACTTGATTTTATATAGCACTTTAACACCACACTGAAGCAGTCTCAAAGCGCTTTACATATCAGCTCATTCACCCAATCACTCTCACATTCACACACCAGTGGGACAGGACTGCCATGCAAGGCGCTAGTCGACCACTGGGAGCAACTTAGGGTTCAGTGTCTTGCCCAAGGACACTTCGACACATAGTCAGGTACTGGGATCGAACCCCCAACCTCTCAATCAGAAGACGACCCTCTACCACCTGAGCCACGGTGGTAACTGTAGTAACTGTATTCCCATACAGGTATATGTACAAGTACAAATAACAAAATTTGTTATTTGCTTTAACCCATCCCTGAGGCCACGGTGTAGCACCTAGAGAACAGTTAAGGGACTTGCTAAACATCCCACAGCGATGGCCCACATTAGATTCGAACCATTGACCCTCATAACAAGTCCACTTCCTTACCAGTTAGGCCACCATGGCAAAACAAGAGGGTAACTACCCATCCATACAATACTGAAGCTTTTCCCTGTTAATAGTGTAAAGAGGGCATCATGATGGCAAAATAGATGTTGGAGAAACAAGGTTAAGTCAGCAAAATGTCTGATATGCAGTATTCAATGATTAATACATGTTCCGGCATGTATGTGCACTCTGCAGACACAGGTGGCACAAATCCCTACCGATAACTTCTGTAGCTTGCATCAGGTCAGGGTAAAAATAAACATGTACAGTGAATTTGGTAAAAGCGCCACAAAAGCCATACATTAGTAAGTACGACAGGTGCATATAAATCATTTAAACCATGTTGACAAAAGCTTTCAGACCTCTGCACTAATATAATCACCATATATAACGTTACCATTTTCCAACAAAAGTATGCACTTGATTTATATTTTAATTTGGTTCAAAAGGCTGCTGAAAGGTCCAAGTTAATGACATGTTCATAATATACAGCGTTTATTTGTGGGCTACTCTGTGCACTTGTACAATAATATTTTGGGAAAATTGATTTACCAAAATCAAAGAGAAAATAAAACACCTCCTCTCATACAGATAATATGAGCATGCTTTCGACAGTAGCAGTAAATAAGATCATGTATACTGTGAAACTAATGGGGTGGACACATGTCCGACTTTATGCCAGACGTTCCGGTTTTCTAAAGGCCTGACTGCCCACCAGTGTATCGGACACTCATTTGTCTGACTTTTGAGAAAATCTCTATTTTTTTAAATACATAAATATTTTTTGTTAATGGGTGGTGAAGCATTCAAAACCAAAAAGAATGAGTCTACACACATATGAGATGAGATGATATATCCTTTATTGATCCCACAAGGGGAAATTTGAATTTCAGTTACATTCCTATCCAAAAAACATGAAAAGACAATCACATATAACCGTGAGGTGAGCGTCATGGGAGGACAGGAACGGAGAGTGGGTCGCCGCTAAGGCAGCGACCCGTATCATGTTTAGATGAAAAGTGGGAAAACAGAAGGAAAGGATGAAAAGGAGAGGGGGGGGAAAAGGCAGGTCTCAAACTGAGTTCCCTTTGTGAAGCAATTGGCTTGAAGAGACTTTGTGATGTATTTGTACTGCATTTCCAGAAGGAGAAGAAGAAAAAGAAGAAGAAGGAAGTGCAGATCGGGCCACATTTTTTCGTCCGACCCGAACCTGACAGTTAAAACATAATTTTTTTTCCTCATACAGATGATACATTTATGTTGTCTATGTTTTGTTAAAAAAAATTCAGCGTCAGATCAGCGCACGGGATTACAAGCACACACAGGCACTCAGTGCACGCAAGAGACCCAGTGGATTGGATTTAGATAATTAATGAATCAAAGCTAAGGATAATCCATGTTCTTGTGTAGAAAAAGGCTGTCCTCCTCTGCTCAATGCTCCTGCCGGCAGCGCTCACTGCTACTGCTGCTGTTGAAGGAATGGAAAGAACGCTGCGCGTAAGGACTGTATGTGACCGAACCTGACCACCAATTCTAAATATCTATTTGAACCTGATCTGTCAGGTCCTCTCGGGCTTTGGTAAAATGAGTAACATAAATAATGAGGCTAATGTGCCTGTGGAGGAATGTATTGAAACCCCACTAGAGAATGTTCCAATGGAGGGTGAAGCAGTAAAAAGCAAACGTGTAGTCAAGTTAACAGAAAAGGCACTCTGCTAAAATTAGTGATTTAGAAAAAAACAAGAAAATCACTACTGCAAAAAGCAAATAATATAAAGAACACACTTTCAGGCCTTATCTCACAACCAGGATTTAAACCTGAAGTAAAAGGTACTTTGTCTAAATATGAGGATATTATAAATGGAGCAAAAAATTTACATAATAATCTCCTGGAGTTTTTGCCAGATGTGGAAAAAGAAAGGAATGAAATATGGTTCAAAGCAAAAATGTTAAATGTCCAAAATTGTTATGATTCAGTTAATGAATATTTAAAGGACTCTTATGAAAATGACTATGAAGATAATGAAAATGTATTGGATGAAATAGACCCTGTTGACAGTGCCTGAAACATATCAATGAAATCCACAATGTCAAGCCATCATGATCCTCAATAGTGCGTGTCCAAGCAAAAGCAAAAAGGGCAGCTCTCATGGCCAGGGAAGCAAGTTTAAGAGAGAAACATAAACTGGAAAGAATGGCTATGAAGGAGAAACAAGAGAGACAAGAACATATATTGAAAGAAAAAGTGAGAGAAGAAAGAGAGAGACAAGAACGTGAATTAAGAGAAGAAAAGGAAAAACAGGAGTGGAAAATCAAGGAGGAAGAATTCAGAAAAAAAATTGAAGCAATGGATCTGGAAGTAGAAATCCAAGCTGCCAATGCAGAACTGACAGTGTTAGATTCCTACAGTGACTGTTCAGGCTCAAAAGCATTAAGAACGAGCTCAAAGGCCTCAAGATCAAGAAAAAGCAATATTTCTACTAAAAACCCAAATACTAATGCCATCATACAAACGACTCCCGATATGCAACCAGTCACTCCCATTAATACACAAGAAATAAGTCAAAACAGAAATGCTAATGCCACTATACAAACAATAACTGCCAATATGTAACCTGTCACTCCCAACAATACACAAAAAACAAGTCAAAATGGAAATACTAATGCCGTCATACAGTCAACAACTCAAGCCGAACAAAGAAATTACACTTTATTAATACCATTTCTACAAAAACAAAATGACATTTCTGATATGTTAATACAACAACAAAAGGCTACACAACTACCACCCAGAGACATTCCAATTTTTGATGGTGACCCATTTAAATATAAAATCTTCATCCAAGCTTTCAAATGTTGTGTAGAAAATAAATGTGCTTCCAAGGGGGACTGCCTGTACTATTTGGAAAGGTACACAAGATGGCGTCCAAAAGAGTTAATTCAAACCTGTTTATACATGTCTCCTGAAGAAGGATTTAATAAAGCTAAATCATTATTACATAAACATTTTGGAAATTAAATAAAGCTTGCAAATGCATACATGCAAAAAGTTCTCGACTGGCCAATCATAAAAAAGCAAAATGTAACACTAATACAAGATTACGCGTTATTTCTCTGTTGGCGCTGTAACGCTATGTGATTTGACAAATCTAAATGAATTAAGTATGTCATCAAACATGAAAATTGTCATCTCAAAACTACCACAGAAAATGAAGGAACAATATAGGTACATTGCATATGATATTTAAGAAACTCACCACCGCGAACCAAATTTTAGGGATATTGTTAACTTTGCTGAAAGGCAAGTCAAAATAATTTCCTATCCAACTTTTGGTGATCTTGAAATTCAAACTTCAGCCCATGTCAAACCTGTCAGTCAACCAGAACAGAGACACACAGAGAACACAAGAGACATAGAAGCTTTTCAGTCAATGTGCAACAGACAAGTAACTCTCCAATCAACAGTGAAAGACCCAAAGAGGCAAATACGTTCAAATGTTTATTTTGTGAACAACCTCATTCTTTAAATTATTGTCAACAGTTTTCTGAAAAACAACATCAAGACAAAATCAGTTTTCTTAAAGACAAAGGTGCTTGCTTTAAGTGTTTAAAACTAGGACATTCCTCAAATCAATGTAATAAACCAAAGACATGTGAAAAATGTAAACTAAGCCATCCCACTGCTGTACATTTTGTTACAAAAGTTGACCGATCTGTCAGTACAAACACCATTCAACCCTGTACAGCTGAAACATCACAAGTAAATGCAGTAATCCAATCAAATGTGAGCCATACTGGGGCCGGTGGAAAACTGTCAATTCTCCCTGTAACAGTGAAATCCAAAAATGGAAATAAATTAGTACAAACATGCAAACTGCCTGTTGTGTATATCAATCACACTTCAGTGTACAGTATGGAACACCTGCTAAATAAACAATATAAACATAATTTCAAAGACTGCAGTAAGAAGGACAAGGAAGAACCATCTCAGGAGGACAAACGGCTCAAAGAAAAAGGGTTCCAAAGAAAAAAAGGTTTAAAAGAAGAGGTTTCCAAAGGAAATAATTCAAATAAAAAAGATTCAGAGAAAGAAATTTCCAAAGAAAAGGATGCAAATGAAAAAGGTTCCAAGGAAGAAGTTTACAAAGGAAAAAAGATTCCAGGAAAAATGATTCAAAAGAAAAAGATTCAAAGGAAGATGGGTCAAAAGAAAAAAATTCAAAGGAAAAAGATTCAAAGCAGGATGCTTCAAAAGAAAAAGATTCAAAAGAGAACAACCCAAAGACAAATAAATTCAAAAGAGGCAAAATAATCTGTTTGTTAAATATGTAAATACAAATTGTTGAATTCTAAATATTAATGCTCTTTATGTAAACCTAAAAAAAATGGTCGGAAATTACATTTCATTGATATGTGATAGAATTATGAGGAAAAGGTTTGTGTTTGGCTCCACAACTTAATAATTGTAATGTCAGGGCCATAGACAATTAGGGGCCGGTGTCTCGGTCTGAAATCAGTTATGAGCATGCGCACTACCGGAAAATGAATTTATGCTACTTCCGCTTAGCTATTTCCTACTTCCGCCGTGCTGAGATAAAAAATTTAATTTCAAAGCTAATGTTATTTGACGAGTGCTGAATGGCTCCTTTTCTTGTACAAAAATGTACAACTGCTCAATATACGAGACAGGAGAGGTTCCAACGCTACAAAGAAATGATAGACAAGTTAATCTTCTTCATGGTGAAGGGCAAGCCATCACCAGACACTGACAAGAAGGAGCTCCATACAAAAATAAATAATTTATTTTCCAAAAAACCATGATTATAGAATACATCTATACTATAATTCAAGGGAGGTCTGTGTGTGTGTGGATGTGTGTGTGTGTGTGGAGCAAATATCTCCCCGATGCGGTGCCAGTTCGACCTGAAACTCGGTCGACGGGTTCAAAATACCCCAAGTGTGTGTATCTGTTATTTTGGAGTAATTTGGTCATTTCAAAATGTTTAATTTAATTTTATTTCACTTCTGGACGGCCCCGAAATGAAACCTATTCAACTTTTGACCTCAGGGTGTGAGGGGGCAGCTCACTTCCGGTGCGTGCATGAGCTCCCGTGGACTTTTCTTTTCTCTTTTGAGGAAAAATACTTTTTTACTGTTATTCATTTGGTGATGACATTTCGACATTTCGCTTTTTTTCATGTTAGTTTGACCGTTCGCTATTTAGACCGGACGGACCTCACCCGGAAGTTGTATAACGGACCACCATTTAGTCCGGTTACAGTCTGTGTCACGACACACGTCCGTAGCGTGGTAGTGCGCTCATGTGGACTTCTCTTTTGAGGAAATATACTTTTTACTGGTTCTTATTTGGTGATGACATTTCAAAACGTTTATTTTCATGTTAGTTTGAGCGTTCGCTATTTAGACCGGACAGACCTCACCTGGAAGTTATTGATGGCAATGGCTGCTGTGTTGAAAGCTGCACATTTTTTCACGGCGCGTGTGTGTGAGAACCAACGGACGAGTTTACAGTCTCAGGTAGAGTCTCACACACACACACATCGATCAGGTGGGCTTCACTATCGATCACCGTCTACGTGACATGCGTGCAGGTATGTGAGTGTTGAGTGAATAACGGACCACCATTTAGTCCGATTACAGTCTGTGTCACGACACCCGTTCATAGGGTGGTATTGACTGTAGTGTTACACTCTGAGTCAGATCTAAGTGTTTACATGTTACATAGTGAAGGTCATCTGATTACTGCAGCTTCTCTCACGACACACCTGCCACTACATCTAACTACTGACGATAGAGAAGTTTATTGAAAGTTAGGCAGGTACACGTGGATGACTGGTGCGCATGAATTTAGAATGGTTCCTTCCCTCCGCCCCCAAAACACACACCAAACAACAAAAATATGAAAATGACTCAAAATACACACATCTAAATATTTAAACAAAAAATACACATAAGACAACAGAAATGCAAAAAACTACACTAAAAAAGATACAAAATGACTACAGAATCACACTACAAATGCAACAAAAAACAATAATTATACAAAAAAATGCACAAATGATGTAAAACAAAAAAAACTCAACAATATTTATACAGGAAGTACACAAAACAACAGAAATGCACAAACATATACAAAAGGCTCCAAAAACACATGAAATGACTCCAAAAAACATATATTACATAAAAATACACCAAACAACAAAAATGACTCAATATACACAAAACTACATATTTATACAAAAAATACACTAAAATGACAACAGAAATGCACAAAACTACATCAAAAAAACAAAAAAAAAACACAAAATGACTCCAGAATAACACTACAATGGCAACAACAAACAAGAATCAAAACAAAAAATATAAAAATGAGTAAAAAAAAACAACACATTCATCATACGCATGTCTCATAGAATTAAACCAGGGAAATTGTACACGTTATTTTACTTTGCACCTGCAAATGTACCCCCATCAGGTACGCTGCAGCTACGGCCAAGGACAAGGCCAGACTGCAGCGTATCATCCACTCTGCAGAGAAGGTCATCGGTTGCAATCTGCCCTCCCTCCAGGACCTGTACGCCTCCAGGATTTTGAGGCGTGCAGGAAAGATTGTGGCCGACCCCTCCCACCCCGGTCATAAACTGTTTCAAACTCTCCCTTCTGGAAGGAGGTTTCGGTCCATCAGGACCAGAACCTCCAGACACAAAAACAGCTTCTTTCCCTCTGCCACCATCCACATGAACACACCCCAAGTCACCCACTGAACCCCCCCCCCCCCCCCCCCACCCACCCCCATGATGACATTATCTGCTGCACTGTATATATATATATATATATATACATATATTTATATTTATCCTATTTATTCTCTATCTATCCTTTATTTATCCCTCATCCTTTATATTTATCATTATTATTATTATTATTGTTGCTGGGTTGTTCTTCGTTTTTTTATTTTTTTTTGTTTGTTTTGTGCACCAACTCCCAAGACAAATTCCTTGTACTGTCCTTAAAACTGTACATGGCCATTAAAAACATTTCTGATTCTGATTCTTAATAATGCTACAGAGTATGTTATTATTATGCCCGTAATTGACAACTCTCCTTAAGCGCCAACTATATGAATGCATACTTCCGACGGGCACTGTACTAGTTGCAGTAAAAAACAGTTAACCTAATGTAACTTCATTTTTTAAAATTAGTATAACCCGGTACGGGTACATCTGAGTACGTAGCAGTCACGTACTAAGATTTTAGGAAAAACTTAGCACGATGTGAACGTGAACTCTGCATTTGATAAATTATTTCTAGAGTAATTTTAATGCTCATGTGAAATCATCCTGGTAAAACCCTAAAATTACTTGAACACAAATTGCACATGCCTGTCTAGCGTAAATCATCTTGAACATTTAAATATCTTAGCATAAAACAATTTTTTTGGACTGTAAGATTTAAAATTACTGATGACGATATGTCTCCATTGTGACTTTAAATTCCACAACAGGATGAAAAAGTCTTTGTCTAACAAACTGTCTCACTTACCATAATAATGTCAACTTCAACATTGACCAGGACCCAGAGTGGGTGCAAGCCACCTCCCTCCTCCTAAAGCTGCTTCTCCACATAGAGCCCAATTTAAGGTTCTGCTTAAAATCCCCCGCCGTAGACACACGTAGGCTCAGACCCCCTCCCCCGTAACCTTACGTGCGCCTCCAAAAAATCCTGACTACCCGTCAAATCAACGCCTTGACGGGTAGTCACCTAGCGCTGTGATTGGTCCGCTCCAAACCTCAGCCCTCACCCCCATGTTTCAACTTTTAGCGTAGCGATACAAGAGTTGTTTCTACAGTGGACTGAGTCAAAGGGAAAACCGAGACGGACTAAAAGTGCCCGAGTTTTATTATTTCCTTTCATGGTTGCAGCAAAACGAAGTCAATCACAAACAAAAGGTATGTGTTATCTGTGTGTGTGTGTGCGTGTGTGTGTCATTAACAGTAAACAATGACCAACATGCTGTGGAGTCTGACAGAGGAGCAGACATGACGTTATGTTTAAAGCAATCTTTACATTGCTGTCCCGCTCCAACTCCCAGCTTCCCGGGGCCGTAGACCCGGTTACCTCGCTGCTCTCTATCCACTCTACGGTGGGGTCGGGGACTCCTCACCCCCGGCGTGACTGTTTATCGAAGCAGTCAATGGTTGTTTTAATGTTTGTGTCCAACAAAACACTAGTTTGGTACAGTAGGTAAGTAATAATCCAAAAATAAATTACATTTTAAGATGCTTAAAAGACATAAAACGTAATTTTCTGTGACCGGAAGATAAACAAGGGCTTCTTAATGCTCATTTATAACAACAACACTGCCACAACCCCCTAGCAGCAGGGCGGCAATTGCATTGCGAGGCGTTCCCTCCACACAGAAGTAAAAGGACCAACCTCCGAGTCACGTTGACGGCATGCCCCCGGCGTAGGTCCTGACGCAGAACCTTAAACCAGGTTTACCTAACAGAACACCAGTGCTTGGCCTTTGGAATGTAGAAATCTGACACCTAGAGACATCTCCATCTCCTTCAAATTTAAGATTAAACTAAATATGCCATTAATATTCTTTTTTATCTAATAAAGAGTTCCTTCTTTGTTCTTGTGTGTGATGAATTTTGTCTGTAAGTATTCATTTTAACTTGATCCTGAATTAAAAAACATCATGTAACCGTGGCGATTGTGAGTGAACTCTTAGGCCTGGTTCACACAACATTCTGCTTCTTTTTCTGTTTTTATTTCCAAAAAGTTCCACATTCAAACGGCACAGTTTTCAAAATGATTTCTGTTTTCATGAGACAGCGGGCAACATCAAAAGCTTTGTAGTATAGATGCAGGACCAATAAATGATGGGAGTGATTTTGCAAGGAACCAAAATAAGCACATGCACTCATACTTCCTGTAAACAACAAGCAGGAGTGCAGCTTTAATCAGGTCTACAAAATTAGATCCACCCCGACAGAATATGGGCCGAACCCGAATTAAGCTGCTCTCTCTTTAAGCGTGAACCCATTACAGCCAGACACTATTCACATCCATGCACACACATGCATAGAAGGATCTGAGTCGAGTTTGTTTAATAACTCAGGTATATTTACTAGTCACTCATTCGGCATGCAACCATAAACATGACAATTGGCTTTATGTGTTGCTACACGCTACGTACCAGTTTACTTCTGCCATATGCATGTGGTTACACTGCCCTAACACATACAACTCAGAGACCTGCTCTCTACATGTGCATATGTGACAGCACAAAGCTCCAGAATGAGTCGTTTATGCATTTTTTAACATCATTTATTCATGTGCCAGAGGACTGCTTTCCATTCACCTCCTCAGCATCCATGTGTGCATCTTTCTCGCACCAACCGAAACACATCACCTGACCGTTCATTTACCGTGCAGCATTCGAGCACCACCAGAGCTTGTGTTAAAAAGATAGAAATTAAGCCCAACTGCGACAGTGCTGCAATGTAATTGTAGTCAGCATCCGGTGCAGGATGAAATACATCTTTGCTGATCCAAATGATCGTAAACTAAATGAACACTTTATTGGACAAGTACAGTTAAATTCCAAAGAGTGAGGCACATGAACAGTACATTGAGGCTTCCCATCCGCGCATGCGTTCGAAACATACTCACGCACGGACATTGACTGCAGCCACAGTGCGTGTGCCTGTGACACAGAAAGAACTAGTTCCCTGTTTACACTGAAATGATAAGGGAGGTGTTTTCAAAAACTTCTACTCTGGAGCCCATTTCCAAAATGTACCATTTTCAGGCACCAAACCACTGTTGCCCTGTAAACAGACAGCCAAAATGCAAAAAACTTTTGCATTTATACTTGAAGACATTGTATAAATGGGGACTTGGACTCAAATGATGCTAGTTAAACTGTTTGATATTGTACAACATTTATTCATTATACACAATAAACCCTGCGTACATCTGACTTGCAACTCCTTGTCCTTGACTCTGTCTCCTTTCACCAAAACCACAATAACAGATTAGCATTTGGTAAATCTTCAATCATGAGTCCTCTGTTTTCAGTGACTTCATAAATGAATCCTTTTATATTTTAATATAATAGTAAGTAGCTTTACATACAGTACATAAAAACCAAAAACATCAATAGATGCAAAGAATCCCATACTCTCATTTGTGACTGAATGAACAACTCTATCAATAATTTACCATCTGTACTCAATGTTCAGTACCTATGAATGCATCAGTAAGAATCACCATGCTGACATACAGTATAAACTATCACAGAAAATAACCCTAAGAATAAACCCTCAGACAACCTTTAGGTTCTTCTTTTTGCTTTATAGTAGCCACAATACCTTTGGATGTGTCCCCTGAAGAAAGAGCACTCTTTTAGGTCTTATATTAATGCTCGATGATATAACAAGAGATATCTACTTTGTGTTATAAGCTCCAATAAGCCCTCCTGCTTCAAACACAATTGGTTCTGAGTTTTTTTTATTTTTTTATCTGCTTGTCCTACATTTATTGTATGTCAAACTATTTAGTGAACTGCCAAAGGCTTTGACTTTTTGAGGTTGCTCTTAATCTCGTTTAATATCAACTAATGATGTGGGACGACTGGTTGTCATTAACTTCTTTATTGAAGAAGCAACATTTGGGTCTGTTTTCTTCAAAAGGCCTAATTTGTAAGACTATATTAAAACTAAATTGTGTATGTGTACAATTTCCTAAAAAGGATTTTATAAAGACTGGGACAGGATGACATCATTTAAGTGGGTAACACGTCGGGTCACTGTAAGAAGGCCAACTCAATAATACATGTATCTGTGTAGAGTAGGCATGTTGTCTTTGTGCTTGCATCGTTATTTTTCTGGCACTTAGGTTTCAACCCTCAGTCAAAAACATGTATGTTTGGTTATGTGGAGTTGCTAAAGATTCTGTAGTAGTAGTTTCTTTACGTGTTGGCCCCTTGACAAACATAACCTTTCGAGGGTGCACCCGGCTGGTGCTTTATTATTGATCGTCTTTATTCATGCTTGAACAACAAACGAGCCTCTAGTCACTAGGTGGCAGAAGTGCTAACACCAGGGTTGGGGTCAAGTATAATTGTAATCACGTAATTGATAATTAATTGGAATTGTACTTGAAAAAAATTCTTGCTGTCGTAATTGTAATTGAATTATAAATTAGTTTAGATAATTTACTTTGTAAACGTAATTGGCATGAAAATTAAAAAAAAACTCTATGGCTTACATATATCCCAGAGCACTCACTGCTCTAGGCCAGCCTTGTCTACAAAATACGTGAGGGACCAACCAGGCCAAGAGGACTGTTTTTTGTCAGTGGCTATCCGTACGGTTGCCATATCAATATACCAACATTCTATCCGTACGCACTGCCCCTATTTGGCCAGTTTAGGTCATGTGATAGGTCAGTCATTGGTCAGTTTAGGTCCCGTGACTAAGACTAAACCTTACCCTAAACCTGATCCTAACCCTAAAAATTGTTGCGATATTGGGTTATAACCTAACCCTAAACCTAATCCTGACCCTAACCCTAATGCTGCGTTCACACTGAATTGGTCTTCTGCGGCACCGGACGCCAACACACAGGAAAGATTTCGCATCTGGGACACATCTATCCACTGACTTTGTATATAATCTGGACGCACAAATATTTTGTGACGCATTCAGTGTGAACGCAGCATAAGACGCTACGTACGTGCGCTTCAGTAACCATACCAATAGCACTGGGGGTTGTCCGTACGGCAACCGTACAAATATATACTTTCTTTTTTTTAATATCATGGATTGGCTGTTATGAGCTAGGTAATGGTTAAGACATTTAGTAACTGAAAGCGTAATTGTATTTGACTTTCAGGTGGAAAAAAACAGTTGTAATGTAATTGTAATAAAAAAAAATGCTTGTCAACGTAATTGTAATTGAACTTGGATAAATGAAGACATAATTGTAAATGAAAAATGTAATTGACCCCAACCCTGGCTAACACCAATAAAAGGTTGCCTTTTTAACCCAGTAGAAGTACAAAGGAACACCAGTGTACAGCGCTGATGGAGGAGAAAAGGGCCTTAAGTACAAAATGTGTAGTGTGCTGGGTAAAAATCACCTGCTTCCACTACAAGGCACTTACTTTTATTTATTTTATATGACTCAGTCATCCATCCATCCATCCATTTTCCAACTCACTTGCTCTTTTAAGACATCTCAAACAAAATCCCAAATAGGACTCTGCCGCTTTGTCCCAACTTTTGTCGTAACCATTACACCAGCTGGCACGGGCAGAATGTCAAAACGTGACATCACAGACTATGAGGTTCTGTACAGTTGTAGAAACCCGCAGAGTCCGAGTAATAATAGATCAACCTCATGAGCTTATAAATTAAAATATAAATATTTTCAAAGACAAAAATTTTTTTGTTTTTTTTTTACTAATTCCAGTAAGTTTATTTTGTCTTCTTTTGCAAAATATATGTTTAGGTTTTGTTTATTCAGACAAGGTTTTTCAGGAAATGTTATCTCCTTACATGTTTTGACTGTCAACTGCCAGTCTTCCTCAGAGGTGATATGCCTTAATGTATCCCTACGAGTTCTCTCAAAAGGAAAGACATTAGAAGGCATGAAAGCCATCAGAAAATTGTGTGTATGGGTGTGACCTACTAATTTACCTTAACCTAATAGTGAAAATAAAACAAGGTAATTATTGAGTTGTTGAAAATTGTGCTATAATACTATAATAAAATGTTCCTCATTTGAGGAACATTTTTAGAAAACAGCAAACAATCTCAGGCTTAATGATGACAAACATGATGTAACCACAGAGAGCAGCTGTGCTGACTGAAAACATCCTCAACATGATTGTCATTGACATGAGGCCTGTGTTGAAGATGAAGCTTCACTACAATGATCCTCATCTTTAATCCAGGTCACATTCTTCTCTCAAGGACACATCTTACAAACCTCATGGACAGAAAATATGAAGAAACTCAAGAAAGTGAAGACTGAAATTAACACAAACAGCAAACTGTTTCTAACTGCTGATATATGGCCAAGTGTAGCCAATGAAGACTACCTTGGAGTTACCCGCCACTACATTAATAATAGGATGAATAAAGAGGCTGAAATTAAAAAAAATTGGTGTTTCTTTTTTAGTATAATCGATTAATTATTTGAGTGATTAACCAATTATTAAAATAATCATTTGTTGCAGTTCTAGAACATGTTTGCCAATACGGGTATTACTAATTAGACTGGCACATTTACAAGGGACTGCTTCAATGCAGTTAGTATTTATCTTCTTTCAAATACATCTGAATATAACATAATAACTACATACAGCCCAAAGTAACACTGTGAAGATTTGTAAAGTTGTCTTGTACCTGTGCGCTCCGGGGCTTGTATGGCGAGCTGCTCTCCAGGTCTGCCAGGATGCTGGTGAGGGAGTCAATCTCAGCATCCAGGCTGGAGCGCCTCTCCTCCATGGTTTTCTCTGGTCCATGTATCTGTTGGGAATCATCCAACACAGCAAAAATTTGTGTTTATTATTTCCATCACTGAATGCTAACATAATGTGCAATATTAATAAATAATATCATGATTGCATTGTTCACAAAGCACAAACTTAAATTTACATAGGCTATATTCATGGTTTTCTTGTAAAGTTTTTGAAACAAATGTGTTTTTGTGTATTAAAATAAAAGACAGCACTTAGTACCAGACATGCAAACACCAAAGGCATGAAAAAGGTGACAAAAACAACATAGTAGGGGGGTGTGGGGGATCCTGCCCCAGATACATATATATATATATATATATATATATATATATATATATATATATATATATATATATATATATGTGTGTGTTCCAACAACGCACAATATATAATAAAATATAAAATATGTTTAACCATTCATGTATACATTAAATAATAATGTACAAGCCTTTAACTGACTAGGCTGCTGAAAGAGTCAAATTAAATCAGCGTGTTGACAGAGTAAAAAGGAGCGATTCTGGCTACTAGATTAAATTCAAACCTCCCTTTAAGTGACACAACTCGCACAATCCCAGCGACTTTGTCGAATGTAATTGTCCTGAGTCTCTGGAAGTTGCTCAAAGTTGAGAAATTTGAAACTTTTCAAGCAACTTCTCACCCGGCCATCACTGTCTGTAGAGCCGAGGCTGCAGCCTTCCCTCCTGCTACAGCAAGAAGGCTGCAGCGGGAGAGCTGCACACTTCCTCAAATTACTGGGGCCAAATGAAAGTGGCATATACTCCTTGAGTTAACTCATCTTTTAGTAACTGTAAGATGATCATTGTTTTCGCTCCGTCTCAGCCTACAGCCGCTCTGCAGACACCCCAAACCATTTCCTGACAAATGTACAAGAGTTGTAATGACATGCTATTAAAACAGAGCAAGGACGAATATCTCAATAGATTTTCCGAATTTTCCAGCGTATAGGATGCTATTTTTTTCATTTAAAGTTGAGGATGCAGCCAATACTGCGGAGCGCTCCATGTGTGGATTTTTCATAAAGTCTGCACACATGTGTCCTGTGAAAGCGGCTGTCTAGAGACAAAATATTACTGACACCCCTACCACGAAATGACTGAACTGGAACAGTCACTAAACATCAGTATGAACTGAACGTTCAAAAACAAGCTTCAAATAGGAAAAGGGAAAGCTCTCACAACTTTAATAACTCAGGACGGCTGCATCGTGCTCCATATGCAGGATGGTGTCCGAGTGGAGGAAAATTGCATGGGAGCAAGTGACTGCAGAAGTCATACATCTGTTGAATATTTGTTTTTATTTTCTGTGCCTAAATGAAGATGCTTCAATAAAACACAAATGTCGGTAATAAATCTAAGTTTGTGTACCGAGAAGCGTTGCATACAAGCATGGCTTGTATGCATTTACGGTGGGAAGAGCATATAAAAAATACAATAAGGTTTAAAATGTAAGATATCTCAGCCAGTTTTTAATAGTAAGAAATAATAATTGGCATAAAGTTGTCAAAACACCACATTAGGTTTATTCGGGAGTGATCACGCACAGGACTCTGAAGCTGATGGAGAAACTCACATAAGGAGAACTGACATAGAGACAGGGAGCGGAGCATCAAAACAGCCTGGATTGTAATAAAAGGAAAAGGAAAAAAGTTGCCAAATCACCATGTTAGGTTTATCAGGAGCCATCGCAGCTGTGGGGATTGCATCCGGATTCTAACTCAGAGTCTGGACTCAACGGGATCGCTCCTGGGGCACGGTAAGAATGGTACATCAGTCTGGTTCCAGTAAAAACCGACCATATAAAGCTGTAAATAGAGTGATATGCAGACGTGGGGCAGTGAGGAGGTGCCTTCATGTGGATATGGAAACTCATCAGTTGAAACTCATCAAGATACACGAAAATACATGGAAATCAAAGTTAAACCAAACAGGAGTATAGCAGCCTGCCTGCCTAACCGCTCTTATTGGCAGAGTTGTTTGAATAGCACCCTTATCAGCCAATAGAGTGTGGCCTATGTCACAATGTGGCCTTTACATGGATTTTTCTTGGAAAACTGCGAAACCATTGGAATGCGGCCAATACAGTGGTGCGCTTTATAGCCTGGAAAATATGATAGTTCAGGATGAATTACCGGCCATGTTGGATATTAGAGTAATAGAAAAGTCCCACAGCAAATGGATAAGCCCCATTGGCCCCAGAAGGATGGGTTAATGTGTGTGCCGCAGATGGCCGCCTTGGTGTGTTGTATGTGTTCTTCACTCCAACTGCCAAGTTATATTCCTTGTGCTGTTTTTAAACTGTACTTGGTGAATAAAAACTTTTCTGTTCCTGATTCTAATTCTGATTCCTTGGGGACTATTAGTAAAGTAAATGATCTGTCTTGTTTTGATCCATAACCTATGCCCTGGATCAACACTTGGCTTTTTACGACACTGTATTTAACCATGGCAGATTCCCTTGTTTACAGAGTTCAAGGGTAAAGAAAAATCTGCGTTCTCGACTCAGTTTGTATCAATTCGTCACCTTGTTAGAGGTTCCCGCCACCTTCCAATGCCTGATGGACTGAGTGCTGTGCCAACACTGTCCACATGGCGGACATACCTCGACAATGTTATCATATACAAAAAGACCTTGGGAAGCATGTTTGTGGTGTGGCAGCTGTGTTGTGTGCATTACAGCTGACCCCCAATTTCCACTGGATGCGGCTCCGCAGCGTTACGTCACTGCCACATCACCGGAGCTGATAGGTGTCCACTTTAGTCTATGTGTTAATTTCCACCAAGTCCGCTGCGGTGCATGTCTGCTCCTTCCCAGATGTGGTAGTCCGGTGCCCTCTGCCAGATATACGCAGGGCTTCTATTTCTGGCGGATACCAGAGCACGACGTATCAATCAGCACAGAGCAAATGAAGCTAAACAGGAAATTAAGCACGTACTCCCCAATAAAATATCGAGTTACTATTCAAAATAAAACACTTCAGATTATATTTCAAGTGAATACATCACCAAAACGTCATAATGTGTAAAAACAAATTCACATCCACTATATTGATTCCTCTCATACTGTAACTGCACTGGAAACTACAGCAACTTTGATATAGTTCATGTTTTACTGGTGCAGTTTTATCTCTTCTCTGTTGGCTGTTGCTAAAAAATGTGGCTACGACAAATCCATAGAGTCCAACCTTCTTGTACCTCTTCGTTAGGAACAATGACCTGTTTATCTGTTTATTGTTGCGTTTAAAACACATAAATTTAACTGCGTTCTCGCACAATTATATAAATATCGTGAGAACTGTCTGTCTCGTGACGTCACAGTCGTTCAATCGGAGCGCACCGCGGCACACTCAAAACGCAACCGGTGTGAATTACCGGACGGCGGACAGCGGTGAAATATCGGATTGGTGCCGTGGCGCAGCGGAGACGTATCCAGTGGAAACCCCGGGTGATAGGGCTCACGGCTAACCCAAATAAGTGTTGAGGAAGTTACGAGGAAGTGGCTGGAGAGGGAGGACACTCAAAATCGGCAAATAAGAGGTTATTTTCAAAAAAGCCATATGAAATGGAAAACTTTCTGGAAGCTGCGCCTACGAACCCTTACCAGAGCAACAGTCATACCACAAGATGTTTGAATACATAAATGGACTTGGTAAATGGACTTGATTTTATATAGCGCTTTATCACCACACTGAAGCAGTCTCAAAGCGCTTTACACATCAGCTCATTCACCCATTCACTCTCACATTCACACACCAGTGGGACAGGACTGCTATGCAAGGTGCTAGTTGACCACTGGGAGCAACTTAGGGTTCAGTGTCTTGCCCAAGGACACTTCGACACATAGTCAGGTACTGGGATTGAACCCCCAACCTCTCGATCAGAAGACGACCCACTACCACCTGAGCCACGGTCATAAAGTGTGATTAGATCTTCTGCATGTAACATACTGTATAACAATCACAACAAACACTTATTTCAAGTGAGGAAATAAATGAATAACATACAATAACACTAATAGTGATCCACATGCACTAATATATTCCATGAAATATCAGCTCATGAGCTCTTTGAGTCAGCAGCTATTGTAGCCTTTTTAAATGTATCTAGTGTTGATGTATTCAGATTTATTTGTGTTTGTAAGGAACCTGTTTACACTAAGTTGTGCATTTTTTTTTATTTATAGTTTTTATTTATAATGATTTTTATTGTCATCGCGATAAATACCTGAAATTGTCAGGATAATTTTTTTTGTCAATATCGCTCATCCCTACTTTACACTGTGGTGCACTTGGATCGCTCCCACTGATTTATTGATATGCAATTGTTTTTTTAGGTTAATTTGAGAGGAAGAAAAACTAGCTCAACATGGTAATGAGATAAAATTGTAATACTAAAAGAAAACTAAACTGTTGCAGAAAAAATCTGGAAGATGGTTAAAAATGATTTGACCATGGGTAAATTTGGATTTTCTGCAAAGGAGAGAAACTGTGATTTTTCTTCCTGGAATGACGGATATATTTTTAGTCCTCTGAACTATGCTGCAACTGCAAGAAGACTTCTTGCAATTGCCTGCAGGCGCTTTTGGAGTTGGCTGGATCAGTGACTGCTTCTTATTCTAATGTTATGTGTTTGGATTACCTGTCACAACCTATTACAGGCAGGGACTTGCCTCTATTTGGAGCGGAGCTGCTGCTTAAAAACATCTAAAGCAATCATGAGTTCACAGTAAACAAAGCAAAACACTAAAGGCTTGTCTCAAATCAGCAAAAGGAAAAAAAAAAAAACAGTAAAACTATATCATGAATATAACAAGGGGGTAAAAGAAGGCATTGCAGTTCCTTGTTTTGTGGAAGAATTCTCTATGTAGGGTTTTGAAATGTAAACTGAACTGTTCTAACTCTTAGCTGTTGTAACCCAAACATGCCTCTCAAACAAGGGTGACAAGTAGGACATATTTTCTACCTTTTTCTAAGTAAAGTACAATTTAAGCCCCCAAATTTTCCCTCAACTTTGATGAGATCATCTGCTGAGGCAAAAGGAGGAGGAGCTATTAGGACATTTTGATTGATATCTATCGTCTTTTTTTAACACTGCTTGCAATTAAAGAGCTTGGCCTTGCTGAAGGACACGTAATTAAGATACCAGTAGTGTGTTAAAAATTTTAAGTGCCGACCATAACTATTCTCAGGCCAGAATAAAAGAGAAAAGAAAAGGTTGCGATGAATACAGTAAAGTACTTTAAAACTAATACAAAACCTAATTTCTGAGATATGTTTTTAAATTGTCTATACAGCCCGAAGGAGATGACTGATATGTCAGCCCTAATTAAAGCAAAAAATTAGTGCCTATTATTACTGAACAGTTCACAATCCACGTAGCACATTCAGTATTCCATAAATGTGTGTACTCATCCTAAGCACAAGGAAATGTGCAGTGTGTGGGGAGAGATTATCTGCTGTGTGATTTAAAATTATAATTACAAGTTTATATAATTGGTCTATCTGGTAATGGCATATGAGTATTAATAAAAACAAAAGGGTAAATTGGTAGCAATTCCACTGACTATTTGTAATAACAAGCAGAGTATTGATATATATTAGAGCCCGACCGATTCTGGATTGTTGAGGCCGATGCCAATAGTGATATTGGAGGCTTAACTATGGTGGCTGGGAAGTGTCAGGTAAATGCATTTCCAGAAACGAACACAAATGCAAACAGGTCACAACACGAATGCAAACCGGCCACAACGAAGTGTTTCCGCAACGGAAGTGTTTTCGACGGACGGGTATTATGATATGATAGCCTGATATGAAAAATATAAGAGTATCCTGATCAACTTTCACTTACTTTCATACGTGTTTCGATGTCTTCTTCTTGTTCTTCTCTGTTCTGGTGGGTTAAAAACATCCGCCAGAAACGTGTCCGTCTGTAATACCGGTCCGTCGGAAACACTTGGTTTTCGCGCATGCGCGTCAACGCAAAACATTCGCTGGAGTTCAATATTTTGAACAGGAGCATGCATGCCGCAGCCAACCCTCTTGCCACACGGATCAAACCGCGCTGTCCAACAGGAAAAGAATTTGCCTCTTACCGCATGCATCCCATTGACTTTGTATGTAATCTGACCGTGCAAACATTTTGCCGGTGTGAACGCAGCATAAGGCATTGGAGCCGTTTCAGTTGTACATGCGTTTTCAATTGAACTAGATGATGAAACAGGAACATGTGAAAATGTTGTATGTAATTCAACAGAGAAGTTATACGTGGTCCAACTTGCCACCAACATGCTAGAATCAGTGCTACACACAAAGCTACACAGTGTGTATGTTAGCAGTCTGCTAAAGGACAGCTAAAGTATGATAACCAGTGTTTATTACACACAGTGTGAGAAAGTGTTGTGTCCAGACACATTATTCATTTATAGTGTAATTAGTCTTTGCATATATGTTATTTCCAGTTAAAAAGCAGTCAGTTTTGTTCACTAAATCCCTCTACAATCATTTAGCTTGTTTTTGGGTTTCATTCTCAAAGTTACAAATATTTAATAGGAATTAAATGTGTGCCTTTATTATATATCAACATTGTTGAATTGATTGATCACTCACATTATATATATATATATGCACCTGCCTGTGGGTCGTACTATTTTCAGCGCAGAAAACAGTCTCCGCAAACAGTTCCTTTGTGTTCTTAGCAGGAACAGTCTCAGAGGATTAATTGGACCCGGGTCAATGGTCTTCATAAGTTTTGATTCTGTTAGAAGTAGTACATTTTTTAACCTGGATTGTTCATTGACCGACCAGCTCAAAACCAAAACTTCTGGGACACACTAATATTTAAATCTAACATCTTGTTAAAATAACAGACTGAGATTAATCTTATTTAAAGATCCATCCATCCATCCATTTTCATACCCGCTTATTCCCGTTTATCAGGGTCGCGGGGGTCTGCCGGTGCCAATCTCCGGCTCTCATAGGGCGCTGGGCGGGGGTACACCCTGGACAGGGCGCCAGTCTTATTTAAAGATTTATTACAAAAATAAAAATGTTTGACAAACAGAAATAAATGTTATATCATTGATGTATTTCAGATTCTGAAGTATGTATGTATTTATTATTTATTTATCCCAGGGGGATTTGTACGGGCAATAAATATCAATTGGATTGGACACCAAATTAAAGGTTATATACCATGTAATGTTTATGGTCAGGCTGGGAGTCACCTTTTAAATGGAAAACATTTGGGGCGGGATGATATACAAAGTTCATGAGACGCGACGATAAATGACACTTGGCTCACGAAAACGATATAGGATGATATTTTTGAAAAAAAATTGCAGTATGAAAAATAACCATGCGTTTATTTGACTAACTCTGGGTATAATAATAATACATCCATCTTCTTCCGCTTATCCATTGCTGTGTCATTGGGGTAGCATCCTTAGCAGGAAGGCCTAGACTTATCTCTCCCTGGCCACTTCTTCCAGCTCTTACGGGGGGATCCCTAGGCGTTTGAAGGACGTGCGCTGAACGCCTCACTAGGGAGACGTCCTGGGGGATCCTAATTAGGGGCCCAAGCCACCTCCTCAAGCTCTTCTCATTGCGGAGGAGCAGCGGCTCTACTACGAGCCCCTCCTGGATGACTGAGCTTCTCACTCTATCTCTAAGGGAGAGACCAGCCACACTACGAAGGAAACTCATTTCAGCCGCTTGTACCCGCATTGTTGTTCTTTCAGTCATGACCCAAAGATCATGACCATAAGTGAGGTAGGATCGAGAGCTTTGCCTTTCGCCTAAGCTCCCTCTTTACCACAACGGATCGTGCAGACTCCGCATCACTGCAGACGCCGCATCAATCCATCAGGACACAGGCCAATGTGCGATTTGCAGTGAATAGGTGAATATGAAGTTTTGGAAGATGTCATTTAAAATGTGAAAGTTACAGTCAAAGATGCATTTGCACCATTATAGCACAACCTAGTGGCACAATTTTTGGTATGGGTGGTCTGTGTGCTCTTCTATATGTACCCTGTAAATTTCACAGCCCTCAACATAATACTTCAACTGAATTAAATGTTTGTTGTTTGACCAATCGCAATTAACTTCGTGATACGGCCCCATGAGCGACCCAAGGTCATACCCACCAATTTTGGTAAAAATAGGTCGTGCCATTTAAAAAGTATACATTTCTCATAATTGCAGTGCCCCCTAGAGGCCTAAATTATTCAAATTTGGCTCATACCCCCACAGTCACATGCCAACCAAGGATCTGAGATTTGGTGTTGTTAGCAATTATTTTGACCGAGATATGCAACAGTTATGCATTTTTATAGCGAGCTAGAAAACTGTACTCAGTAATTATTCATGCATATTTTGAGCGAACACAATTCTTTTGTCAACTATAGATCAGGTCCAACTGAAGACTCTAGTGGCGCAATTATTGGTATGGGTGGTCTGTGTGGTATATCTATCCTGTAAATTTCACAAACCTCAGCATAATAATTCAGCTGAAATAAATGTTTATTTATATTTTCTGTTGCAATAAGCCACGTCCACTTTGACCAATCGTGATTAAATTCAAGATATGGCCTCAGGAACGACCCAAAGTCACACCCACCAAGGAAAAATTGGTCTTTCCATTTAAGAGATATACATTTCCCATATTTGCAGCACCCCCTAATGGCCTAAATTATTTAAATTTTGCTCATACCCCTACTATCACATGCCAACCAAAGATCTCAGATTTGGTGACATTAGCATTTATTTTGATCAAGATATGCACCAGTTCGCATTTTTATAGCTAGCTAGAAAACTTTACTCCTTAATATTTTGTCCGAACAATACTCTTTGCTGAACTTTAGATCAAGTCACACTGAAGAGTCTACGTGCCAAGTTTGACGCTGATTGGACAAAGCCCTATGGAGTAGTTAAAAAAAGTAGGTTTGATTCTGGACCCACCCTCCAAAGGGCACCGCCCTCCCTTGCACGGTTTAGCCTGCAGCACCACTTTTACCAAGAGAAAAATAAAAAGTAGCTATAATCGGAACGAATACAATAAGGTTCCTAGCACTGCTGGTCCTAGGAACCGTGTATGCTTACATACGTGGTCCCCAGGCCCCTTGGGCTTGGCCCCCTAATAATAAAAATCAGAGCAATTACAATAGGGTTCCTAGCATCGCTGGTCCTAGGAACCGCATATGTAAGCATACGTGGGCTTTTCAAAGAAAACTCAAAGACTCTTTATAGGAAACAGGAGTGAATTCAATTCAATTCAACTTTATTTATATAGAGTAAAATACAACAAAGTCATCTCAAAGCGCTGAACAAAATATAAAGCCCATAGTAAAAAAGAAAGAACCCAACAAGATCCACATGAACAAGCATTTAGCAACAGTGGGAAGAAAAAACTCCCTCTTTTGTATAGGAAGAAATCTCCAGGGAAACCAGGTTCAGAGGTGGCAGCCATCCACTTTGACTGGTTGGGGTTAGTGAACAGAGGGGAAAATAGGATAGGATAGAAGGATAGTAAGATAGTGCATCCAAGTGTCCCAGACTAGTTGAGCCGCAAACCATTGACCAGTGTATCCGGGTGTCCCAGACTAGTTGAGCCATGAACCATTGATCAGTCCATCCGAATGTTCTCGACTAGTTGAGCCGCGAACCATTGATTAGTGAAGGAGATGAGTTAGTTGAATGCTTGTATGAACAGGTGGGGTTTTAACTGTGTTTTAAAAGATTGTAGTGAGTCTGAGGCACGGATGTTTGGGGAGAGACAGTTACAGAGGGTGGGGGCGGCTGTGGCGAAGACTGTATCCCCCAAGGTACTGTGCTTTGATTTGACAAAGTCAAAGTTAGGAGGTTGGAGTCAAAGGATCGGAGGCAGTGAGAGGGCTGGTAGTGCTGTAGGTGGTCAGAGAGGTATGGAGGGGCCAGGTTATTAAGGGATTTGTAGGTGATGAGCAGGTTCTTGAAGTGGGTACCCTCTTTTATGGCGAGGAGGTTTGAGTGAGTAGTCTGCTGAGTTCTGTACATGTTGGAATTTTTTGTAGGTGGGTAGAAGGAAGACTATAGAGGAGGCTATTGCAGTAATTGAGTCTGGAGAAAATGCAGGCATGGATTAGGGTTTCTGTGGCAGGGTTAGAGAGGGTGGGACGAAGGCGGGCGAAAAAAGAGAATAAACAAAATGAGGAATAGCTTCTTTTAGTGAAGCTGTTAGATTGTATTTAAGATAAAATTATAGACAGGAAATTAAGATAAGTATAAAGTATAAATAGAAAATTGAGGTACAAAGGGCATGCAAGAAAAAAGAGCATAGAAAATGTTTAAAAGATTTATAAGCTTCTATTACTAGAATATATATGTATATATATTTATTTTTTTTCTTTTACTATTGTGCAACTGTTAGAGGTACGTGTGGGGTATGTGTATACTTGTGTAGAGCAGTATACACAGCCAAGAATTAAGATATGGATTTTTTTTTCAAGAATATTGGCATGTCTAAAAGTTCTGGCAACAATCGAAACATTTGAACATTGACCTGCTTTTGAGATGCTCACTTGGGACAGAGGTAACAGGGATGGAAAGGTATGCTTTGCCCACCAACAACCCCCAAAAAATTAACAAGGTATTTGGTGCAATCTATAGGGCACTAGACCTCCTGTATGTGGTCATGGGAGGAACCCTTTTACTACTTCTTATTTTGCTGTAATGGCCTTTTCACATATAGCTGATACACTGAAGTCTGTGTAATCTGAATGGCAATTGCATCTTTTTCAGTCAATGACACATTTTCTGTTGCCTAAATGTGTCACGTTCATGTTTGGTGGGAAACCCACCTTTTTCCAAGGATTTATGAAACACCTCAGGCAACACCTAAGTTGGAAAAGGATGTGAAAGTGGATTGACTGACTGAATAGACAGATTAACTCAGGGTCCTAGCGGTGACAGAATGACGCTTAACGGTGTCACCCATGGACTTCAACCTCTGATTAGAAGCGAGGCTGGGTGCGAGCTGGAATTAAATGCTCAGCCATACACCATGCCCCCAACACAAGCGTACTTGGCACGCACACAATAGAAAAAGTTTGAGAACCACTGTTATAGTGTATGTAAACTCTGACTGGAAAAAACTGGCATTTACTAAATGATTGAGGATTGAAGTTTGCACAGATATCTATTAAGGTAAGTACATTTTGTGGTGATTTATTGCACACCCATGCTCATTGCACTAAAGTGTTAGAAAAACGGCTCAGCCTTTTGGCCTAAAAAACATTCTCTTTTGAAAACCAAACTGTGTAGTTAGGATCTCTGCATGGTCATTGTGCTGTAGTTTTTAAAATAGAGCAAAATAGTGGAAAACAAAATAAATTTTAAAAATCCCATAATCACAAAAATGCAGCTAATCCAAAGATTGCAGTCGAGCGTTTACCTCACTGTGTTTACAGCCAGTGAGGGAAGAGCAGGGATCATATTGCTAATCTAAATTATGCACTGATCTATCAGTTTAACATACTGAGAAAGTATTAATTTTGGGACAGAAACCTGGTCAGATCAAAATAGGGGCTTTAAGGCTGATATATTTTCTCCTACTTTCCTTCTGCTAACAATGAACAAAAGAATGTGAAGCACTCAGGGGATTTCTAAGTAGAAGTAAAGGTCAAGTGATAATGATGTCAGTTGGAACACAGGGCCAGATATCCCAGGAGAGCCAAAAGCCTCTGAGTGTTATAACCAGCACAAAGCAAAGACAAATGACTCGACTTGACCAATAGGTGTCAGCATTCCATCCTTGGTACTCTAAGACTCTCAAACATGCTGCTCCAGGCTGCAAAAAAAGTTTCTGCTGTTGGCTTTAGCTCAAATGGACAGACACTGTTTAACTGTCTGTTTGTGTAAACAAAAAAAAAACCTCTAAATGAGTGGAGGCGCTGAAGGCGGTTACTGAAAGCTGCACTCCTTGTTCTCGGACAGTTACTGATGAAAAAGAAAACGTAAAAACAACAGCAGCTTCTCTCACCTGATAATCATACAAGTTATGCAGTGGTGGAGGAGGAAAGGTGCCAGCAGATGATGGGTGAGAGGTGGAGTCTTCAGGAGGTGGCGACGGGGGAGGGTAGTCTGCTGGAATAATAAACACACACGCGCAGCATGAAAAACAAAAATGGCTCATTAATTACTTTCCTTTTTCTGTTCAGTCAAACTGTCACAATCCTGACAGAGCAGACAACACTGCAGTGTACATGCAAAAACAACAACCGAAAAAACACTTAAAAACATAACAAGTACTGCAGGTGCGCCTATACCAGGATTTTAGGGTTTAACACCAAGGGGTTAACAACTAGACAAAATAAATCAGTATTAGTTGTACTGTTAGAAAAGCCTAAACAGGTCATACAACACAGTGGAGGAAAAGTGAAGAAAGATTGCATGTAAGATTTGTGAATTGTTCCCTGGGAACTTACACTCAATTAGTTAAAAGAAACGAACACACTCATCACCTATTGTGTTTGACAATACATTTTAATTTAGCTTTAGTTTTATAACAAAACGTTCGTTTTGGTTCATAATTTCTCAAGAGGACTATTTATACTTGTCCTTCCCACAACAAATAAAACACTTCTCATTAATTAAACATGTTCCCACCCCTTCACTCAAACAAACACCACCGCCAAATTAGTCACTCTGCGGATTTAAGATTTCATGTAAGTTTCTAAAAGCATTGTTGTTATGGTTATTTTTTGATAGAAAAATAAGTCAGTTTTTTGTAAGAATCATGCTTTTGTAAAGATCTATGGCACTGGATACACATATCCGGGATAGCTCTCCTTTAGCAGGCTTGACTTAACATAACATTTATAATCCCAAATTAGTTGTACTGCGAAACTAGTTTTTAATTTAGTTAATTTAACCCTTGAGGCACATTTAAAAAAACTCACTTAGAACATTTGGGACCAAAAAGGGCCCCCCTCAGTGTTAAAATAAACAAGAAGACATAGTCATCAACATCCCCTGCCAAATTGGTTATCATTGTAACTCACAACCTTTTGCTAAATGTCCCAAATCTAACTTCTAACTAAAATCATAACATAAACTAACCGCTGGAGCGGACATGGGCTTGTCTGTAAACGGTTGCATTTACTGGTTCAATAAACAGGAAGAGATTTTAATTCTGATGTAGCTGGTTATGATTTACAGTCTGCATAAACAGGACTGCATCATAACTGAATCAAAACCTAACTGCTGGAGCGGACATGGGCTAGTCTGTGAAAGGTCGCATTTACTGGTTCAATAAAGGGAAAGATTCAAATTCTGATGAAGCTGGTTATGATTTATATCATAAACAGGACTCAATCATAACATAACCTAACCACTAGAGCGGACATAGGCTCGTCTATAAACGGTCGCATTTACAGACCTTGGAGTCGCTGTTAGCTTACCAATACACGGGAAGAGATTTGTCACCTTCATAATAAGTGTTGACTAGACCACTGGGAGTGAGGCCCAAGGCCAAGACAGGCTGACTTGATAATACTGTATCATGTACAGTATTATTACTATTGCAACAACACATCATCAGTAGGGTAAAACTAACCTGTCTCACGACGGTCTAAACCCAGCTAAAGTTCCCAGCTCACGTATTAAAGCACTGAGCGGTACCGCTCAGTGCCTTCTCTGCGCAAATCTCTCTCTTCCCCGTTTCAGGTGTTGTGAAGCTGATGATGGCAGTTCCTGATCTGTGGTTCACGGCTCAACTAGTTTGAGACACTGATGTTCTATCTCTCTATCCTGTTCTGTTCGTCCTTCCATCCACGAACCCCAACCAGTCAAGGTAGATGGCTGCCACCTCTGAACCTGGTTCTGCTGGAGATTTATTCCTGTCAAAAGGGAGTTGTTACTTCCCACTATCGCGAAAAGCTTGTTCATGTGGATCTTGTTGGGTTTTTTCTTTCTTATTATGACATTTATATATTGATAAGCACATTGAGATGACTTTGTTGTAATTTGCGCTATTAAAAATAAAGTTGAATTGAACTGACCTTAGATGCATACATAAGAAAATATTATCACAGCAGAATATAAAATCACTATCTTAAACGCTCTCTAAGAAAAGCTGTCCTCTTTGAAGATACCTCGAAAAGAGTATAAAAACGGCACAAGGGCAAAAACTCCAGAAGAAATAATTGCGCACTTCTAATTGTGTTCATCATTCTCGTGTTGATATCCTGAAGCCACACACCAAATTTGGTTATCCTATCTTAAACAGTTTCTGAGAAAAGCTGTCCCATTTAACTCGGACAGACGGAGCTCAAACCTACAGTATATCCCCCTTCCACATTTGTGTCGGGGTTTAATAATATATGATTTTTGTTTTACTCTCAACCTTTCAAATCTATTCTTCAACTTCAGATCTAACTATATATATAGAAAACATTTATGTTATTTTCTTGTGTTTTGGTATGTTTTTAGGCTTGTCTTTTTCTAGGGGGACACACAAAAAAAAAAGAGCGCAATATTTGAGATGAGTTTATTACAGCCTTGAATAAGTTAATAATTCAGCACAGCATTCATTTTGATGCATTACTATTTTTGAACAATGGACGTTTATTAAAAAAAAAAAACCTCACACATCATATACTGTAACTGCTAAAATGTGTAATAAATGAATATTATTATTTATTTATTTTAGTATATTTTGTATTGTTTTTTAGGCCATTTTTTTCGATAGTGCCACTGTTTGTTATTGGGGAAAAAACAAAACAAGCAATAACATTGATTTTAATGCAATGAGAATACACTAAAAACACAAGTTAACAGAAATCACAAAAGCTCAGCTTCATCTGGACACAAAGGATTGACAACAGAACACCACATTTACCTGAACAACAATTTTACAACTTATAGCATAAGCCTCAGATCACTGCATTTTTCACACGTCCTCCACATTTGGAGGCAGATTCACTATGTTCTGAAATAAAGGGTAGTAAACCAGGTCTGTCCCTAAAGTGGCGCCTGGGTTCGCAGAAGTGACTCTTGCACACATGTCGGTTGTGGATGCACTGGCATGACTGGGGCTGTGGGATAAGCTTGTACTGTGCTTAACCTTAGATATGTTGATCCCAAATACAAGTTTTAGGTAGAACCACTCCCTCCTTCCGTCTGTTTACAGCTAACATCATCATACACCCCCCCCCTCACTCACATCAGCACTATTGTTAAAATCTTGCATCTGTTCCTAGGGTGAAAAAAATCAGCTGAATTTCAACATACGTTTACTTGAACACTAATCTGTCCTTTGAATGGGGTCACTCAGTTCCAAAAATGAATGGCTCAGATGAAGTTGAGTCCACATCATTGGATTTCCACACATAATTACAGCAATTTGGTTAACTAAGAACTACTAATCTGCATTAAGTATGTGGGCTTTTTCCCTCTCTGGCTAGATTAGAAAATGTATAAATGCTGTTTTACAAACGGGTTAGACTAGGTGTTGGCTTTGCCAGGGGAGGGGAAACCAGCCAAATTTTGTAGTTGTGAAGTGCATGCTAATCCCAGGATTGCATCCAGCCACATGTTTCAGACAGGATAAGGAGATATGTGCCAAATTAAATTCTGATTCGGCTTTCTCTCGACACAGGACTTAAGACTGCATCATTTGACCATGTGCTTCTAAGTACCAAACAAGACATGAGTTTTGCAAATTAAAGGCTTTTTGAGATTTCATGCAAATTTGTTCCAATGCTGGGACTTTGATGAGCCCTGTTAAAAAATTATATTTGCTTTTCATGGCTTTTATCTGTTTTCATTAAAATCATCTAATTGATGCAATTAATATAGTTTATCCAAAGCAGCTGACCAATTTCATTAGGTGCAGGTTTTTGAGTTGCCAGAATGAAACGACACATCTGTGGCTTGAGAATTACATCATTTAAGAAAGAGGGACCATAGCATTAAACATTCCTTCTGGGTGCTTCAAGGCCTCCATGAGAATTGTTTATATAATAACCTTTTGACCTCCACTAATACTCCACAGAGTGTAACTTCCCCACTAAACTAGAAGAAGAAATAAAATATGCTGTTCCACAACTGTGAGACAGGCACAGTCTGCCGTCCCCTCCACTCAACGCAGAATATGACACACTTGTAACTTGTGGCTTACAAAAATTATAACATTCAGTTTCATGTACGTTCCTCTCAAACATCACTGATATTTTAGACTCATCACTTTAGGAAACACAAATGTTTCACGGGTGCATGTTTTATTGAGAAAGTCCTACAAGTCTGTGAGTAGACCAATGGGGGGCCAATAACAGGAGGTCATTAAGCATATCTTTACTGCATGGATCCTTCTGTCCTTTTCCCCATCTTGACCTTCTTTGGTCACGTTTACATGGGACCTTTAATTCCTCTTTAAAGCAGAATACAAGTTAATTCCTTGTAAACAGTTAATTCCTAATGCTAATTTAATTCTGAATTAAAGTTAAATTCAAATTAAATGGCTGGTTTATTCTGATTTGAATTCTGAATTAGATCATTCCTCTTTCTTGTAAACACTTACCTTGGTTAAAGCCGCTTTAAGTTAATTCAGATCATTTTGCGCTTGCACGACTTGCGGCAATGACATGCTGGTGACTATTTATTAAGAGCCTTTAAAGACATGGATATAATGAAAAGAGTGGATGGACAAAGGCATAAACATGCAGACTTTCACACGGACACACACTGACTTATTAAACACACAGACCTCGGTAAACGGAACAAGCTTCACCGGACGGCTGGCACTAGGACCTGGAGGTGGAGTAAATGCGTCCCTGTACTGCATGTACAGGCTGTAATATCACCAGTTTATCATTTTACCTGTTGTTAGAGCTATTATCTTTACCATGGAGCAAATATTTATTCCTGATAATTGTTTTCCGGAGTTTTACTGCGGTTTTTACTGGTGATAAGTTCCTATCTCCCTTCCGCTCCGCGGTCCAAACTGAAACCGTATGTTATTGTTGAGCTGCTGCTTCAAAACTACAATCAAAATAAAAGTGAAAACAGATCTCATGTGTGGTCTTCTGTGTTATAGCTGAATTATAAAAGGTTTGTTGTGAGTTTCTCCCGATAGACGTGATACATCATGTTCACCCCCTGTCCATTCAGAGCCTTCCCAACCCCTAGACCTAAAGCAGAATTATCTAAAGCCGAATAAACTGGTTTTCCATGTAAACCTCAGTTCTGGAATTACTATTTCCATGTAAACACGAAGTAAAAAATTAATTACAAATGATTTAATTCAGAATAACTAATTCCGAATTTAAAAAAAACAATGTAACCTGTTCCATGGTAGATTATGTTATGGACAAAAAATCAGTGAGTATAAAAGCACTGCCTCTTAACCAGTGTTTTTGGAAAATGGCCTGCCTATTCTCAGAAGATCAACCATTCATACGCACAGATCTATCCCTATGACATGCATACTGCATAATGCGGTATTAACTTGTACGTTATATAAAACAGGTGTAAATATGCACACAGCTCTGACCATGCATACACATAAAACATAGTGGTAGAACAAGTACAAATAGAACTAGAACTGCAAGCAGTTATGAAAGGGGGCCAAGCCTTCTCGCGCCACTCGGCCCTCAGGTTTTGCGGAGCCCTTGAAAGTACGTCACGAAGGAAGACGGGCTCGGGGTGGGCGTCAGGACACAGGCCAACGTGCCATTCGCTGTGAACAGGTGGATATGAAGTTTTGGAAGATGTGATTTAAAGTGTGAAAGTTACAGGCCAAAATGCATTTGCACCCATTATAGCGCCTGTGTGCTCTTCTATAGTGACCCTGTAAATTTCACAGCCCTCAACATAATACTTCAGCTGAAATAAAGGTTTGTTATTTATATCAGAATCAGAATCAAAAATGTTTTTAATGGGCATGTACAGTTTAAAGAACAGTACAAGGAATTTGTCTTGGTAGTTGGTGCACAAAACAAACAAAAATAAATAAATAAATAAAAAACAAAGAACAACCCAGCAACAACAATAATAATAATGATAAATATAAAGGATGAGGGATAAATAAAGGACGGATAGAGAATAAAGGATAAATATATATATATATATATATATATATATACAGTGCAGCAGAAAATGTCATCATGGAGGTGGTGATCGGGTTTAGTGGGTGACTTGGGGTGTGTTCATGTGGATGGTGGCAGAGGGAAATAAGCTGTTTTTGTGTCTGGAGGTTCTGGTCCTGATGGACCGAAACCTCCTTCCAGAAGGGAGAGATTGAAACAGTTTATGACCGGGGTGGGAGGGGTCGGCCACAATCTTTCCTGCACGCCTCAAAATCCTGGAGGCGCACAGGTCCTGGAGGGAGGGCAGATTGCAGCCGATGACCTTCTCTGCAGAGTGGATGATACGCTGCAGTCTGGCCTTGTCCTTGGCCATAGCTGCAGCGTACCAGATGGTGATGGAGGAGCAGAGGATGGACTGGATGATGGAGCTGTAGAAGTTCACCATCATCTTTGTTGGCAGACTGAACTTCTTCAGCTGCCGCAGGAAGTACATCCTCTGCTGAGCTTTTTTGATAAGGGAGCTGATGTTCAGCTCCCACTTGAGGTCCTGAGTGATGATGGTCCCCAGGAAGCAGAAGTACTCCACAGAGCTCACTGTAGAGTCTCCCAGGGTGAGGGGGGTGAGGGGGGGTGGGTTCTTCCTGAAGTCTGCTATCATCTCCACTGTCTTTAAAGTGTTGAGCTCCAGGTTGTTCTGGCTGCACCAGGACACCAGCCGGTCTGTCTCCCACCTGTAGTCAGACTCGTCTCCATCAGAGATGAGACCGATGATGGTCGTGTCGTCTGCAAACTTCAGGAGTTTGACCGACTGGTGAGAGGGGGTGCAGCTGTTGGTGTACAGGGAGAAGAGCAGAGGAGAAAGAACACAGCCCTGAGGAAATCCAGTGCTGATGGTAGAGCAGAGATGGTTTTTCCCAGCTTCACGTGCTGCCTCCTGTCAGACAGGAAGTCTGTGATCCACTTGCAGGTGGAGTCTGGCACATTCAGCTGGGAAAGCTTGTCCTGAAGGAGAGCTGGGATCATAGTGTTGAAAGCAGAGCTGAAGTCCACAAACAGAATCCTGCCGTAGGAGCCTGGGGAGTTCAGGTGCTGGAGGATGAAGTGGAGAGCCAGGTTTACAGCATCGTCTACAGACCTGTTGGATCTATAGGCAAACTGCAGGGGGTCCAGGTGGGGGTTGGTGATGTCCTTGATGTGGGAGAGCATGAGGCGTTCAAAGGACTTCATGACCACAGATGTCAGAGCGACAGGTCTGTAGTCATTAAGTCCTGTGATCCTCAGCTTTTAGGGACAGGAACGATGGTGGAGGCCTTAAAACAGGCTGGTACGGTGCATGTCTCCAGTGAGTTGTTAAAAATGTCTGTGAACACTGGAGACAGCTGATCAGCAAATTGCTTTAAGGTGGAAGGAGAGACAGAGTCCGGTCCACAAGCCTTACGGGGGTTTTGTCTCCTGAAAAGTCTATTTACATCTCTCTCTTTGATGGAGAAAGGTGTCTCTGTGGGAGGGGGCGAGGAGGGGGGGAAGATAGGGGAGAGAGCCTCTGTAAGCAGCTGTGGTGAGACTGTAGCTTTGATGTGGGGGGTGAAGGTGTTGGAGTGAGGCTGGTCAGAGGTGTGAGGGGGGTTGGAGTCAGGTCTGTCCCATTGTCTGTCAAATCTACAATAGAAGTTATTCAGACCGTTGGCCAGGCAGAGGTCGTTAGCAGCAGCAGGGGCTCTGGGCTTGTAGTTTGTAATTTGCCTGAGCCCTCTCCAGACAGAAGCCGAGTCATTCGCAGAAAACTGATGTTGTAGCTTCTCTGAGTACAAACGTTTGCTTTTCTCACCTCCTTTCCAAACGTGTACTTCGACTCTCTGTACCTGGCTCTGTCTCCACCCCTGAAAGCGACCTCTTTGTCTGCCCTCAGCCCTCTGAGCTTAGCTGTGAACCAGGGTTTGTCATTGTTATAACTCACCCTGGTCTTTGATGGAATGCAGCGGTACCGCTCCACACAGCCACGTTTCCGTGAAGCAGAGAACAGAAGATGAGGAGAGGTCTCTGTTTCTACTCAACAGCAGCTGGAGTTCGTCCACTTTGTTACACAGTGAGCGCACGTCAGAGAGGAACATCCCCGGTAACGGTGTGCGTTGGCCGCGCTGGCGGAGGCGCACAAGCGCACCAGCTCTTTTTCCTCTCCTCCGGCGCTTCACTGCGTGAGCAAAGGTGAGCGCACTTTTGAGTAAAATGTCCAGTAAATCCACAGAGGAAGCGATGAAAGTGGGAAATAAATCTTTGGGGATTGTTGCCCTGACGTTCAAGAGCTCTTCTCTGGAATAAGAGCAGCCAGTTGCGGATTTTACAACAAAAACAAGACAAAAAAGTGCGCACCAACACACCACAGCAGCCATCCGTTGCGCCATCTTGTCTCAATGCAATGTAATGTAGTAATAAGCCACACCCACTTTGACCAATCGCGATTAACTTTGAGATACGGTCCCAGGAGCGAACCAAGGTCATACCCACCAAATTTGATAAAAATGGGTTGTGCCATTTAGGAGATATAAATTTCTCATAATTGCAGTGACCCCTAGAGGCCTAAGTTATTCAAAGTTGGATCATACCCCTACAGTCTCATGGCAACCAAGGATCTCAGAATTGGTGGGGTTAGCAAATATTTTGACCAAGATATGCAACAGTTTGCATTTTAATAGCTTGCTAGAAAACTTTACCCATTAATATTTTGCGCATATTTTGCCCGAACAAACAACATTTTGCTAAACTCTAGATCAGGTCCAAATGAAGACTCTACGTGCCAAGTTTCATGCCGATTGGACAAAACCCCAAGGAGTAATTTGAAAAAGTAGGTTATTGATATGTAGTGACTTACAAAGAGCAATGTGCTCTACGCCAGTAGTTCTAAAACAGTGTGCCGTGAGGCAAGTCCAGGTGTGTCATGAGATTTTGGGACAACAATCATACATTATCATTTAGTGACCTATAAATTAAACGCAGTCACCGTGACGAAAAGGAACATTTTTTTATGGGGAAATTTTTCCGGGGACCATTTATTAGGTGCCCTGCCCACTCCCCTCCGGTCCTGGATGCTTCAAACAGCTCCTAAACCACCTGAAACCCCGTGTCTAAACTGTCAAAAAACTATGAAAATCATCAGTGACTCCTAAATACAGAGCCACCACTTTACTGTGTGTTAACAACATCTCATCTGTGCTACACAACATCTGTGGATAAAGATGTCTGTTGCTGTGGACAAGACCATCCATTTGTTGTTGTTTAATTATTACGGTCTGGAATGATGTCATCAGGACCATTAAAGTTAGGTGAATTTAAATTAAATTGATCAAAACTTAATCAATAAACCTGATCAGATTCAATAAACCATTGATACTTGAGTGGAATTTGCAATTGGGTGACAGTAATTCTGTTCTCATACATATTTATATGACATATAAATAATTAAAAAGGAGCAGTCAGAATAATCCATGTCACTACAATTTACTGTATTGTATCTTACTTTATTTTTGACATTTTGTTTGATTATCATTTTCTTATTTAGTAATATTTATTTAGTTTTCTCACAGGAGGTAAAAACTAATTTTATGAAAAAAAAGATTTCGAAAAAAAAAAACAACACAAAAAAATGGAATAAAAAACAAATTCTGAAACAGAATTTGGAAAAAATAAAACTGATTTTATAGGGCCCTAATTATTGCAATTATTATTATTATTATCACAAAATAATTATTTTTTTAATGTACTACTTTGTATACACTCATTTCATAATACATATATATATATACTTACAGTAATTTTTATATATATATATTTCGTAAACATATATTTCATTTGGCTTTCATAAATAATTATGCACATTTACAGACATTGTACATGATATAAGTGATAAAACGTGTTATAAAAGCTATTTTACACAATAGATGTGCCTTCAGATGTTTACTTGTCCTTTGGTGTACTTTGGGCACAAAAAGTTTGGGAACCACTGCTCTACGCAACTTAAAACATGCAAACATGGAGAGGCAGCTAAGTGGAAGTGCTAAACGGAAACTAAAAAAGGAGAAGGCGATCAGAAACGCAGAAAATTTAAAGAAGCAAATACCAAATATAGGTCATTTTTTCACTCCCGTGTATTTTTGCCAGATCAGCATTTCTTTGAGAAAAATTGACAGGTTTCCAGATGTTTATGTTTTGCCAGATTATACTGATGCTGATGTGTTTTATTTTCATAGCATCATATGTGAGTGAGGGGCTTTGACAAGAGGATTTGCATTTGCACATCTGTACATCAAAATGCACTTGATGACAGTTAGATATTGGTGTAGTGAGTAAATGTATGTATATTACTGGAATGTATTTATTCTTTTACCATATTATAGTAATCCTGGGGCCGTGATGATGGGGCCCTTGAAAATTGTTGCCCAGGGTACAACAAAGTGTTAATCTGGCCCTGTGCTCATGCCACCTTCCTTTTTGAAGCAGTGTGAGAGGAGCGGAGCACTGAGCTTTCCTGTGCTGTGAATGAAGCTGATTCTATTTGTGACCATGGGGAGATGAAAGCTCTGCATGAGCGCAAATGAGAGAAGCAGCAGGAACATCTCCTGAATACGACAACTTCCTTTCTCTTTATTGAGCAATTACTTTCAAGTAGCTGCTTTGTGAACAAGGAATCCTAATGAGTGATTAATGTTATTTGAGGGGCCATAAGAGGCATAATTCGTTATTGGGGACTGAGCATTATAAAGGGGATGATAAAGGGATGGATATGAATCCAACTGAGACTAATATTAAACATTTTGTTCTGTAGGTTATACATTTGTTAACACTTTAGTAGCTGTATATAAAGAAGGCACAACCTATACTGTATAGTTTAGATTATCTTTTTGGGCTGTGGATGAAAATAATTTTTGTGTCTTAGCTTGTGAAAAGGATTAGTAAATTATGTGGGGGAGGAAAATAGTACTCTAAAGATTGAGCATATGCTTACAGTAATATATGTGTTTCATATTATCAGTCATATGTGTGTACGCGGTGGCCATCTGGAGAGTGAGGGTTTAGGACAAAGCCCCATAAAGAACATTACTGTCTTTTACATAACTAGTACAGTGCCAGTCGGAAGTATGCATTCATGTGGGAGCATAAGGGGTATAATTGCGTATTTTTGTATCTTTCTGTTGTCTTTTTGTGCATTTTTTGTATAATTATTGTTTTTTGTTGCCATTGCAATGTGATTCTGGAATCTTTTTGTGTATTTTTGTATCTTTTTTAGTGTAGTTTTGTGCATTTCTGTTGTTATTTTGTGTATTTTTATATAAATACTTAGTTTTGTGTATTTTGAGTCATTTTCATATGTTTGTTGTTGTTTGGTGTATTTTTCTGTAATGTATGTTTTTTAAGTAATTTTGTGTGTTTTTGGAGTCTTTTTGTATATTTTAATGCATTTCTGTTGTCATTTTGTTTACTTTTCGTATAAATATTTTTAACATTTTTGTTGTTGTTTGGTGTATTTTTCTGTAATGTATGTATTTTGGACCCCCTCGACTAACAGAGAAAGTTTGTCACACCAGTGCCACCACTGGATAAGTTTGTGTAGAGCCCTGATAATAATAAATATGTTGATAGGGATATAATATTAATAGTGAAAGTAGTAATAGTAATAAAAGTAATGTAATTATATTAATGGTAATAATTGCAATAACAAAATAATATAATAATGCACTAAAAACAATATTAATAATAAACAATATTAAATAATTATAAGGTAATATAATGATAATACAGCAATGCTAATAATACAATGAGAACACCAGTAAGTATAATACAATAAAAACAATAACATAAAATAATAAGGTAATAGCAATAATAATAATAATAATACAATGACAATACCAGTAACTATAAGATACTGTGAATGAATAATACAAAAAAATATATAAGAATAGCAATGACAATCATATGGTAGTAGTACGATTAGATAGAGATAATATAATACTGTGTGTGTGTGTGTGTGTGTGTGTGTGTGTGTGTGTGTGTGTGTGTGTGTGTGTGTGTGTGTGTGTGTGTGTGTGTGTGTGTGTGTGTGTGTGTGTGTGTGTGTGTGTGTGTAAAAAAGAGAGTGAGAGACCCGAAAGTCTCGCTGATTTAATTCTATGGGACATGTGCATGACTTCATCATCATCACTTTTATATTTTTTTGTATGGTGTATTTTTCAGTAACGTATGTTTTTTGGAGTCATGTGTATTTGTGAATCTTTCTGTTGTATTTTTGTGCATAAATGTTTGCTGTTTTTTATTTACATTTTTTTGTAATGTATGTTTTTTTGGAGTCATGTGTTTTTTTGTATAATTATTGTTTTGTTGCTATTGTAGTGTGATTCAGGAGTAATTTTGTGTATTTTTCTGTAAATATATGTTTTTTTGAAGTCGAGTACAGTGCCCGTTGGAAGTATGTATTCATATAGTAGGAGCTTGAGAAGAGTTGTCAATTATGGGCATAATAATAATAACATACTCTGTAGCATTATAAAGGGGCTTATTTGCAGGTGCAAAGTAAAATAGCGTGTGCAATTTCCCTGGTTTAATTCTATAAGACATGCGCATTATAAATGTGTTTTTTTTAACTCATTTTTATATTTTTTTTCGTTTGGTGTTTTTTTCTGTAATGTACAGTGCCCGTCGGAGGTATGCATTCATGTGGGATTATAAGTATTTAGTTTAGTGTATTTAGAGTCATTTTCATGTTTTTGTTGTCGTTTGATGTATTTTTCTGTCTTTTGTGTAATTTTTGTATAAATATTTAGTTTTGAGTCATTTTCATATTTTTTATTGTTTAGAGTGTGTGTGCCTGCCTAACTTTAACTAAACTTATCTATTTTCAGTAATTAGGTGTAGTGGCAGGTGTGTCGTGAGTGAAGCTGCAGTAATCATCAGGCGGGCTTTACTATGTAGCACCGTTTACTGATCTCACTCAACACTGCAGTCACTACCACCCAATGGACGGGTGTCATGACACAGACTATAACCGGACTAAATGGTGGTCCGTTACACACACGTAGACACGTAGACGGTGATCGATAGTGAAGCGCACATGATCGGTGTGTGTGTGCGTGTGTGTGTGTGACTCTCTACCTTGGACACAAATCTCCTCGTTGGTTCTCTCTCACACACGCGTGCTGGTGAGAAATGTGCAGCTTTCAACACAGCAGCCATTGCCGTCAATAACTTCCAGGTGAGGTCTGTCCGGTCTAAATAGCGTACGGTCAAACTAACATGAAAATAAACGTTTTGAAACCAAATAAAGACCAGTAAAAAAGTATTTTTCCTCAAGAGAGAAAAGAGAAGTCCACTGGAGCTCATGCACGCACCGGAAGTGAACTGTGCTGTGAAATAGATATAGATGGTGCGCTAGCGCCCCCTCACACCCTGAGGTCAAAAGCTGAATAGGTTTCATTTCGGGGCCGTCCAGAAGTGAAATAAAATTAAAATAAACATTTTGAAATGACGAAATTACTCCACAATAACAGATACACACACTTGGGGTATTTGGAACCCGTTAACCGAGTTTCAGGTCGAACTCGCACCGTGTCGGGGAGATATTTGCTCCACACACACGCACGCACACACACAGACGTCCCTTGCTTTTTAGTGAGATGTATGTAGCAGTTTGCAGAAGACACAAACCGAAGGGAAACTACACCAGAGGAGAGAGCAGTGAGGAGGTATGAATTGTGCAGTTGATTTATAGTGGCAAACTTGACCGTTATATAGGCAATATAGGCAAATGCTAAAAGCACCAACAGAAAAAAATGTAAAAAAATTAAAAAACAAGTAATTAAACAACCAAAGCGCTGGTAAAATTAACATACTAAACGTAATAGTATTATTAATGATTACTTTTAATGACAATAAAAAAAAAAAAAAAAAAAAAGGTTTTACTCCCGCCCCCTTTAAATTGATTGACACTTGTGGAAGGTTGGCCGGGGCATGACTCGGTGTGATGAGTGTGTGCAGCAAGTGGCGTCATGTCCAAACAACCAGACAAATTACAGTATCTGGTAACCAGAGAAGAAGAAAAACAAAAAACAGAATGAAGAAGAGGTGGAAAAATGTGGAATAGCCAGAGGTAAGTCAGTGTTTTAAGGCAATCATGGTCAATTGTACCCAAGCCGTACATTATCAAATAAGCTAGCAGAACGGCCATGCTAAGGTATGTTAGCACTGTTCGCAGCTACCGCTAACAGAAACAGATAAAATACTAGCTTAACAAAAAATATTAATTGCATGGTAACAGCAGTCTATTCATTTATTTAATTGTCATTTAACATCAATTTAAGGTAACTGTGTATTTTTATGCAAATTTGGATTGACGTTACAGTTTGTTTCATACAATTAGGATTACCTTAAAAAGGATAGCCGAGGCCTAATTCATTTATTCCTGCTGTTAAAAGATATGTACAAAATGTGAATGTCAATAGCAAAACATTTTAGTCTTAAGTATTTAAATTAAAAATAATACTTGACCTCCACTAGATGACACCTTAAATGTATTTCTCTATTTTGTAGCAAAGTTGCAGTCTGCACTTAAAGGTGCAATCCACAACTTTCAGATCCCTCTCTCCTCCTCCCTCACCGCTGCTCTCTTGCCCTGCCTCCACACTTTCCAAAGTCCCTCCCTCAGAGGAGCTAACAAGCTAACGTTAGTCTGACAGCAACATCACAATAATATAACATACTCTGTTAAAAGCATATTACTGCAACGCGTCTCTCTCCCTATGTGCACAAACCTCAGCAACAGCAACAACACAGTATCACTTACAGCAGCCACACGGAGGTTGCTGCGCACACATGAACACATGCACCACAGATTTCTAGTGTAACAATTATAAATTGAACATAATGTAAATCAAGCAGCAGTAATTACCTTTCAAGCAGAAAAGTCACCAACTCCATGTTATACTCCTCCAGACCATACACTGTAAGACAGAGCTCTAGCTAAGGGAAAGGGGCGGGGCCTGTGAGCAGCTGTCAGATAGCCCATCAAACACAATCCTCGCTCTGATTGGTTCTTTTTGCTCGGTCGTGGTGCATTCTGGCAATCTGCCGAAGGCTGCAGGGGCAGCAGGGGGGACTCAATGAGCCTGTTTTTTTTTTCACATAAACTACTAGTTTGATGTAAAGCTGTCTTTACATAGTGACAGCTTTAGCAAATATGACAAAAAGCCACTTTTTATGAGTTGCAGATTGTACACTGTATTTTTTTCCCTGTTACTTAGATGTATATTTAAATTGCTTTTATTTACTTGTTTGTGTTCTTTTATATATGGATGTGAAACCCTTTTACCAAAATAAAAAAAAAGTCACATTTATTTTGCTTATGTTTTCTCCTTATGTAAAGTATCTTTGTTGGTATGGTGAAGACTACTATGCAAGTGTTATAAATTAATCTTATAATAATATTACTACAATAATGTAAACATCAATTATTTGGTATTTTAAAAAAAACGCCACATAAGGGGGCGCCACAAGAAAATCTCGCCGAGGGTGCCAAAGAGGCTCGGGCCGGCACGGACTGTAACTAGAATAAACCACATTGAAATAGTATTACTCTTGTCATCTGTCCTCGGAGCAGTTCAATTAAAAGATCTGGGAAGACAGTACAGATAAACAACTACAGACAGTGTTACTATTGCAAGTCAAATGGAAACAGGTTTGGATTTACTTATCTAAATATGACAACAATATTTGCAAACTAAAGGTTGACTTCATCTCGACACAAGGTACATTTTTGGCTGTTTTTATTCGTTTTTGATATTTATAATTTCTCAAATGTCTATTACACCTTTATTGTGTTTAGTTAAAGTGGTTTGTGTTGTGTTTGGTTAAAATAACTTTTTTAATAATGACAGCTAACACTATATAGAAATATTTGTGAAAAAGTGCAATTTGCTCAAGATACACATACAGAGTAAATATCGGTAAATATTTGTTAATCTTTTGTCAGATGTCACTAGTGCACCTGCTGCTTGGGAAACCAATGATATAGAACCTTGGTTGCATAATAATGTCCCAGTATTTGTTCTATGCCCACACAAGCAGCAAAAAACTAATGTTTTATGTGTCCAAGAGTCTGTTTAAAGCATAAAATAAAGTATCTGAGTACAAAGGGGTAATTCTGCTGTTAACTCACTCAGTGCCATTGACGAGATATTACGTCATTTCAAATCCAAACGCTCAGTGCCATTGACGGGATAATTCGTCATTTGCATTTTTTCACAGGGATTACTAGAAAACACCCTGGCGGAGGTCCCTCATCAATATCTAAGCTGTGGGGTGACCAACTGTGTCCTGAAGATGGCAGCAGTACACCTTTAGATGAGAGATCAACCACTGATGCTACCCAGCAAAGCAGGAAGAAGCAGGAAAAGAAGGGAGATTATTGTGCTACAGAGAAGTATCCAGCAGTTCACAACACCACATACTGACACAGAACATGTGTGGAATTATTGATAATATTGTGATCGTGAGATAAAACCATCAACTAACCAGGCCAAACGGGTCATCCCTGCGTGTCGGGAGGAGGGGGGAGGATTGGGGGTGTGGAGGTGGGTACAAAATACCCCCACCCTGTGAGCCAGATAGCAAAATAAAAGGTGACATGTAGGAGGTAGCAGTCAGTCAAAATGCTCAAAAACAGCTGGCACTGAGGGGGATCGAGTGTCAGAGTCATGGGGGGGCATTTGCGGGCAGTGCCCCCCCACACAATTGTGGGGGCCACACAATTACACATGAATTAGCGGGATCTCCTGAGTCCTTGCTGCCCTCTGCTTACTGCAACAGATGCACAGCAAAACCAGAGGTGGTGGGGATTGCTGGACTGCAGATTGCGCTGAAGTCACGCAGATACGCATCCAGTGGAAATCAGGGTCACACTCCGCAAATGTTCAGGAGGAAAATACCAACTCATCACATCGTTTCTCCTTTACATCAGTGAACTAATGAACAGTTCCATTACTGTTGTCAAGCTGTGGCTGTATGCTCTCTGACCAGAGCAACTGTGTGGATGAGGTGTCCCAGCAATCACACACTGTCATACAAGGGAGAAGCAATCGACAGGGAATGTTTCAAAGATCTACCAGTCAATCGCAATCAATGGGTTGGCGACCACTGGTGTAGAGTCTGCAAAAATCTCTTCTTGAGCAGGCTCAAGAAACTTGCACAAGCACATCAGAACTGTTCAGCCAACAGTGGTAAAAGAGCTGTTTGGGAGCTCTTTTTAGTGAGCAGAGCCGAAAGAGCCAGTTCTCTAAAATGAGCCATTATTACTGTGAAAGGAAATGTCCTGGGTGTGCTGATAGGGCTGCAGCAAGGACTTTTTTGTAATGCAGATGAGATTTAGAGAAGGTATATTTGACATCTAATCAGTACATATTTGTTAATAAGGGTAAAAAACTGTAAAAGGCATAGTGCTTAAGGAAGCGGCCTTGTAATCGGAGGGTCACCAGTTTGAATCTCACTCGGGCCATCACTGTGGGCTACTGAGCAAGTCCCTTAACCCCAATCTAACTGCTCCCCTGGCACCTGCAAATGGCAGCCCAATGCTACCCCTCGGGAAAAATATGTAAGATACAGGGAAGAATTTAATTATGGTGATTAATTAAGTTTAAATTATACATTACATTATAAATTAACTTGCACAGCCATGATACAACAAGTGTGCAATTCTGTTCCACTTAGAGAAAAAAAAAATTGTGTGCTCAATACATGAGCCTGTGGTGTCCAAGGGGACAAAAACACTCATTGGTGTATTTCCGGTAAAGTCTCTTGGTGACACACGAGGGACTCTGACATAAGAACCGGTAGTCAGTTCGCCCCTGGCCAGTCAGGCGGGGAAGGGAAAAAGAAAACAGCTTATGCACACGTTTGACACTTTTGAACTGCTTTGAGCAAACAATTAGTGCTATCTCCAGTTGGCTTCAAAAGTTTGCTTTGTCAGTTTCCTTCCTTAACTAAAAGAAAGTAGCACTTGAATTCTAAAGTTCCACAATAATTGGAAAATCCTTAAAGCTGAAAAACTGAAAAATTGTGAAACTTGGAAAAAGTGGTCTGAGATAGTGATAGTATGCACAAACAAATTATGTGCGTAACTTGATGATTCAGTGTGTCGTTCACAAATTCATAATATACTGTATATATATTAATATGTTGTATTGAAGAGAGATTGTGGAATGGCAGGAACAATAGACCTTTTTCACACTTCCGCATTTTAAACCGGAAGTGGTGTGCAACAACTTCCTGTGGTTATAACTTTAGCCTTAGACAGTAACAAAAATGTTCATTCTCGGTTGCTCTTGTTTCATGCACTTGTGGGGCAAGAAAACAGCCATACCTGTCTAACCACGCTTTTCCGACAGACCCAGACCAAAGGAGGCAGTGGATCTAAGCAGTTAGGAGGGATGAGGGTCCGGAATTTGTATTCTACACAAAACCCGGCACTTCACTCAGGAGGATTTTGTCAGTGGATCCAGTCACCATCAGACGCGGTTGTTACTAGTATTGCAAGAAATACTATTTTAAGGTCATAATTACTTTAACTGCAGTGTAATTCCGCAACGAGAGTTCCGGTTCAATTGTGGTTCAATATCAAGTGACATATTGATATTGAACCAGTTTTAATATATATGAATGTCTTCTCGTGCTCTTTTAAAGGTTTTCATTAATCCTCTTAATACGGTGGCACTGAGGGGGGTAGAAAATCTGAAAAAGGCTGGCACTGAATGAGTTAAGTGTCGTTCACTAAATTATGACACCTGTTAAGATTATCTTTTTGCCCCAATTATTTAACCTTTTTCCAAATCTGCCCATGTATCTTATGAACCTTTTTTCTTTTCTTTTTTCAAAAAAGACTTTAATTCTTTCTTATGTTTGTAAAAATAGATCTCATGGAATTAGAAAAAGTAATCAATGTAAACGGAAAATGGGGGATTGGCTTTGCCACATTTTACTCACTACAACTGGACTGCAAATATCCGCTGTATGGCTTACTGGGTGGACGAAACAATCCTTTCTGGCAACTGGCTCTATATAGAATGTGAATATTGTCTACCTTATTTAATTGGAGCAGTACTGTTGTCTCCCATCCGTCCTAAAAAATGCTTTATAATCACAATCCGGTTGTGCACAATACCATCTAAATTTGGCAGAAGTTGGCTAAACAACTCACCCTTCAACTTCTATCATTTGCAATGCCTCTATTCGGCATTGCCACCTTCTTTTTCAGACAAAGGCTTTGATCATCGGGAGGACATGGGGCTGTGCAGGGTTGGGGATCTTTAATCTCAGGGCACTTTTTTGTCATTTCATCAGCTCTAGGAATTTTACAAAATTCCAAAGCCTGACTTCTTTAAGTTTCTTCAGGTCTGACATTTGGTCAGAATGCATCTCCACAATTTTGAAAATGCTGAGCCAAAAAAATTAGATATTTGCTTGAGTAGGAGTATAGTAGATAAACACCACATTTCTTTTTTATATGAATTACTACAAGTTCATGACCAAGTAAGTATGGAACCAATTAAAAAGAAGTGGGAGGAGGAGCTGGGGTTGGAGATACCGAGAGAGATTTGGGAAAGGTTACTGCAGTTTGTTCACCGGTGCTCTCCTAAAGGTCCCATGTCATGCTATTTTTCACCCATCTCCATTTGTTCTAAGAACCCCAAAAACATAATATTTTATTTTCCCATACTCACCTGTTTTCCAGAGTTTCAGCCTCTGAAAAGTCACTTTCTGAGCAGCTCTACACAAATGGGCTGATTTGTGGCCAACTTATACATATTCATGAGTGGTCGTCTCTATAGAAGGGACAGTGACTTCCTCCTTCCCGCACATTGACATAGGGCCAGAGGATGGCCCGCCCTCCTCCCACCCACTCTGTCGCGGAGCTCATGCTGCTTGATAAACACGAGACACAGTGTTTACATGTCAATCACGGCAGAGTGCTTCCTGGAGGCGCGGCTTCTCCAGTTCAGTGCCGCATCAAATTCGTCATCAAAGTGGGAAAGCATCATCAAATTGAAGTGAGGTGTTTGGGCGTGCCCTGCAAAGGAGCAAATCATCCTCTAACATTGAGGGACTCAATCAAAAAAAACACTTTGGGCATGTGTATGAAGCCTAAATAGCATTTTTATGATGTTTAAAGCACAGAAAAGTTGATTTATTTTAACATGGGCCCTTTATTGCAAGACACCATTTAGTAAGCCATTTAAAAAGCCTCAGAAAAACTCTCAAAAGCTCAGCACCGATTACTGTCATATGCTCTTCTCTGTGTTAAAAAAAAATTCTGCAGCGTTGGAAGTAGAACTTCTGTCCTTCAGCCAATGGATACTCTAATAGATACGTTCCACTTGGAGGAAATCAGATATGTTCTGACAGACAGATTAGAGGAACATGAGAATATCTGGAGATCAATTATTACTTTATTAGAAGGATAATAAGCTGCTTATTTTGTGTACTGTCTTGACATGGACTACTGCTGGGCAGCACACCCCTGGGCTGGGATAGGCTTGTTCATTTTTGTGTGATCTATCTTTGGACATCACTGCAATTACATTTTATCGTCTCTGTTCTTTTTATATGTTTTGTTGTTTAATTTGCTTTTGTTTTATGACAACTTTGGAAAAATGTAGGAAGTTCTGCAAAGTACAGGTTGTCATGTTTATGCTAATCCTGTTCTGCTTTGTAATAAAAATATTAGAAACAAAGGCCTTCCCTTGGTCTCCAACTAGAAGTCAGAACTGATACCCAGAAGAAGTTAAAAAGTAGCAGATTCTTGACCTGAAAATAGTAACTGCAATTAGGTGTCCAAACCACCCCATTAACATTCGGACACAGCCTTTTCCCAGGTGCACTTTATATGTAGAGCTAGTTATATATTTTTTCCACAAAAGTTGTACATTTCTTGAAAATGTAGCAATACCTAATTGTGCGATGTATAGTCCAGAAGGTACAGTAGTTTTATATCAAATAACATTGCCATGAATAAAGTTTCCCTTTTATGCATGAAGTTGAGTGAAACCTCAAAAATTAGTTTCTGTAGTTTTAAAAACAAACCATCTATGCTTAAAGCAACAATGTTGGTGATGAAACTATTGACTTTGAACAATTGTTGAAAGGCAAATTACTTTAACAACATAATATAAATCAGTATCAGTCAGTACAAAAAACATATAAACTGGAGAAGATTTCCGGTGTCATGGCAACAGCTTACACAGTCACGCGTATCCTCCCTCTTCAAAGTTCTCTAAGTGTGCCTAAATGTGAGTAAAAAGAAGACGAATTGAGGAAGCATTTATATCTGCTTGTGTGTTCACGCATGAAAAGGAAAAAGACGGCTGCGGTAAAAGCAATGATGACAAAGTTGAACAAAGAGCTTGGCATGGAGAACACAGCCCTGGCCAAAGTGATAGAGGAGACAATGTCAAGACACTTCAAAGAGGCTGACGAAAAATCAGAAGCAATAGACTAGAGAAGTGTGCTCACACTGCACACTGAAGAAATGCATAGTCGCTTCTCGATTACAAGAGTGCTTGGTACAGGCGGAGCAGGTGGTGGACAAACACTGCGAACAATCATAGGCACTTAGTGCTAAAATGATTGAAATGGAGGACAGAGACATTTCTACTGTATCCTGCCACTATCAAACTTCAACGAGGAAATACCAGCCACCTCAACTCATGGTTGATAAACCAGCAGCATGTATGCCAATTGAATCAATCAATCAATCTTTTATTTGTATAGCGCCAAATCATAACCAATGGTATCTCAAGACACTTTACAGTAGAGCAGTCTTAAGGACGGACTCTTCATTTTATGGATACACACATATGCATATATACGTATATACACATACATAAGTATCCCACACCCAACATGAATTCATCATGGCGGCAAGGAAAACCTTCTGTTAAGCAGCAGGAACCTTGTGTGGATCCCATTCCTATGATGAACAGCCATCCACGTTATGCTGTGTTGGGTGTGTGCAGAGGAAAGGGTGGAGACAGAGTTGTTGAGACTCTGTAACTCCACACTGAGGATCCCACGGACCTGCAAGACAAAAGCCAGAAGGAGTACAGGAGCAAACACACAAGGGAAGAAGCAGACATAGAGGGAGTGTTTGAGAGAGGAATGGGACCCTCTCCGGTCCCTCTCTAACCTAAATGGCCTCCCTCTTAACGCCCTCTCCAACCTCTCTCCAACCGAGCATGCCAGACCCCCCCACCGGCAGTCTATGCCTATTGCATCTTAACTATTAGCTATGAGCTGGTTCCTAACTAAAAGCTTTACCAAAGAGGAATGTTTTGAGCCTAACCTTAAAGGTAGAGAGGGTGTCTGCTCCCCGAACCGTGGTTGGTAGATGGTTCCAGAGAAGTGGGGCCTGATAACTGAAAGCTCTTCCTCCTAAACAACTTTTAGAGACAAATAGAACAACGAGTAGTCCAGCATTTTGAGAGCGTAGTGTTCTGGGGGGATTATATGGCACTACAAGCTCCTTGAGATAGACTGGTGCCTGTCCATTTAGGGCTTTATAAGTGAGAAGAAGAATCTTGAATTCTATTCTATATTTTATGGGAAGCCAATACAGAGAGGCTAATACAGGAGTAATGTGATCTCTTCTCCTAGTTTTAGTCAGTACACGTGCTGCAGCATTTTGAACCAGCTGAAGTGTCTTAAGCGACTTGCTCGGGCAGCCTGCTAAAAGAGAATTACAATAATCCAGTCGAGAGGTAACAATAGCATGGACTAGCTTTTCGGCGTCGCCCTGAGACAGGATAGATCTGATTTTAGCAATGTTACGGAGATGAAAGAAGGCAGTTCTTGAAGTTTGTTTTATGTGAGAGTTGAAGGATAAATCCTGATCAAATAGAACCCCAAGGTTTCTAACAGTTGTGCTTCGTGCCAGAGTAATGCCATCTAGGGCAGTTAGGCTAGCATAGGTTTCTCTAAGGTGTCGTGGGCCCAGTACAATGACCTCAGTCTTGTCTGAGTTAAGAAGAAGAAAATTTTGGTCCATCCAGGCCCTAATGTCCTTTAGACAGGCCTTAAGTTTAGATAGCTGATTTGTCTCACCTGGCTTCATTGATACATACAGTTGGGTATCATCAGCATAGCAGTGAAAGTTAACAGAGTATTTTCTCATAACATTACCAAGGGATCATATAGATACAGAAGAGGATTGGACCTAGCACAGAGCCCTGAGGAACCCCGTAGCTTACTTTAGTGTACACAGAAGACTTATTATTCACGTGTACAAACTGGTACCTATCAGATAGGTAGGACTTAAACCAGTTTAGGGCAGTCCCTGTGATTCCAAGTAATTCCTCTAATCTCTCTCGTAGAATATAGTGATCTATAGTGTCAAAAGCTGCACTAAGATCTAATAAAACCATCACTGAGAGTCATCCTCCATCTGAAGCCCAGAGTAGATCATTAGTTACTTTAACTAAAGCAGTCTCTGTGCTGTGTTGAGCTCTAAAACCTGACTGGAAATCCTCGAACAGGTTGTTGTTTTGAAGGAAGTCACAGAGCTGAGCCGCCACAACTTTCTCAAGAATCTTTGAAATAAAAGGAAGATTAGAGTATGATTTAAACGATGACTAGCTTCATTAATAATTTGAAAAAAGCCAACTGAGTCTATTAGGGACATAAAGGCTGAGCTCAGGCTATCACTATCTTTGTCAACATGGATATTAAAATCTCCTACTATCAGTATTTTATCAGAACTGAGGACTAAGTTTGATATAAACTCAGAGAATTCTGATAGAAATTCAGAATAAGGGCCTGGATGCCCTGGGTCTTCTTCTTGCTTCTCTCGACGAGGTCAGTCGCACTCTCTGTTTCTCCCACCCTTCCGTCTTATCTCTCTCCCAGCTGCTGCTTTGTCAGGTCTTGTGAAACTAACAAGAGCCTCTCTCTGCAACTCATCCAAAACCGGAATAATGGAATTAATTAGTTGGTCTCTCAGTGCTATCGATCAGATTTTTTCGACGCAAAGAACCAGGGGTGGTGACCCCGCATGTCCAAGCGGGACGTTTGCGGCTGGATACACACTTGACCCTTGGAACAAGTGGCGAGTTGTGTGTCTGTCCATCCTTTCCGTGGAAGACGTGGAGGACATCTACATGATTGGAATAATGATAGTAGGCATGCTGCTGATCGGAGCTGGTGGCTTCCTAATCTATCGAAAAGTCCGTACTACGCTGGCGACTGTTTTGGAAAAGCTGCCAGTGATTTCTGAAGGATGTAGCAGGGCTCTGAACACTCAGACTCATGTGTTGATCGATATCAAAAGCAAGCAAGAGCTGCTTTTGGATCGTCTACGCGTTATGGATAACAACTGGGAGAAGTTCGAGACCCGGCTTGGAAGTGGAAACTAGGCCACTCATTGGATTACAGCAGAGAGACCCAGGACAGAAGGCTATTGGAAATTAACATAGCCTGTATCAAATCACATTGCTTATCTCCCTTTCGGCTCCCCAGCCAGCCAAGGCTAAAGCCAAGGCTGTCTCAACTCTTATCACCAGGAAGTTTCTGCAGACGGCGGCTCTTACCCCCCACTCCCTCCCCCCGCTCCTTCCCTACATTCCTCCTGGAACTGTTGATGCTGAACTTTTCCACACGTCATCTGGTTGTCAGTAACGCAGCTACAGGTCTTCAACTTCAAATGCCTCGTCGGCCATCTTTCCCCACCTCCCATCCGCAGCTGCATGGAGGCGTGGTTGCAGCGCCGACTGGCAGCACGCCCATGTCCCCAAACGGCTGGACTCCTGTTGTTCTTCCCACCTGACCCCCTCCCCCAGCCAACCTCCCACCCAACCCTTCCTACATGCCTTGTCTCGAGTTGTTTGACTGTGTCATGCTTACATTTATGTTTGCAGAGGCGGTTTTTTTTCCTGGTTTCACACTGCTTTCTCTGTTTAGGGAAATCAGTTTCAAACTGGCAGTTTGATCCCTTTTTTCACCTAAATATGTGGGCGCCGCAAATGGCTGCTCCGGTGTGTTGATGTGTCTCCTTTCACTGCAACTACCTAGTCAAATTCCTCGTATTGTTCTAAACTGTACCTGGTCAATAAAGCTGATTCTGATTCTGATTCTGATTCTGATTCTGGAGGACGGTAAATTATCTCAAATAAGACTGGCTGGCAGGTTTTTGATTCGGTATGAGATAAATTTAGAACCAGGCTTTCAAAGGAAGTGTAGTTGGCCTTTGGTTTAGGATAGATTAGGAGAGAGGAATGATAAATAGCTGCTACACCACCTCCACGGCCTATGTCTCGTGGCATATGAGTATTTAAATGACTGGGAGGAGTGGCTTCATTTAAACTAACATATTCATCTTGATACAGCCATGTTTCAGTTAAACAGAATAATTCAAATTTATTTTCTGAGATAAGGTCATTTACTAGTAGAGATTTGGATCTCAGTGATCTAATATTTAATAGAGCACATCTAATGGTTTTATGTTTTGGTGTTTCTAGATTTGAGATTTAAATTTTTTTCAGATTTTTATAATTGATAGCTCTTTTATTTGATTTTATGTTAAAATCATTGTGAAATTTGGGTCAGGGGACAGACACCGTCTCCATAAAATAATATTCATCACCATCACAACAGTTGTCATGGCGATGAACACAGCTATCATAATAGTAATGGGAGGGAAACTGTCCTAAGGCAAGCGCAGAGGGGCGTGGAGGACTCCACCTCTGTAACATGGTCTCATTCATGAGATGTCATAACAGTGACTGTGCCATGTTTTCTGATAGTTGTTTTCAATCAGTAGAGATGACTGATTGAAGAAGTCATCTTGAAGAATTGAAGAAGAATTGCTAAAACCCTATGCTTTGCCTGCTTTTCTAGATTCTAATTTACCTTTTAAAACGATTAAATATCAGTATAGGCCCATTATTGCACACTTGACATATGCCTGAATTCAAGTAAACAAACACTTGGGCACAGTCAAAGAATATTATCTTTAAACACCAATCTTTCATAATTACTCTCTTGAATGATAAGAAGCCAATCTCTTTCCCCTATGGGAGCACAAAGGGGTTCACAAACGTCTGGATGTTGTGGAGCAGGACAGATTCAGAGAATTCCATGACTTACAAAAATGTTATAACTTACCAGGTGTATCCTTCTTATTCTATTTACCAGTTGTGTGCTGCTATGTGCTCTCATGGGGTTCCCTGGGGATGCATGCTCAAAAATCCTAATTTCCACACCATCTTGAGCAAATTTAAATGCAACTGTATTGTCTCTGATACGTATAAATTGGTTGTTCAATTTGCTCACAAAGACCTGCCTATTGAACATATTTGGAAAACTGAGCTAAGAGATCATTCAAAGTGGAATTGGAATCATATCTGGTCAAACATCGCCCTTTCATCCAGGAATCCCAATCACCAAATGATTCATTATAAAATAACCCATCAAGCCTACCTATATCCCAGCAGGCTACATCAAATGAAACTAAAAGACGTTAAATATTGCGATTTCTGTCCAGACAATACTGTAGGCATTTTTCTCCACATGGTGTGGCAATGCCCAAAAGTTCTTCATCTCTGGGACAATGTAGTAAATGGACTGTCCAATATTACTGGTAGAGCAATGCCCTGCACGCTGAGGCTTCTTTTGATACATGACACTTCAAAATTAAATGCATCAATTAATAATCGCTGGATATTATTAGCTGGTGTTATAGCTGCTAAATGCTGGAAATTCGTGCAGCCTCTGACTGTAAGGGAATGGCTCGAATATCATACAGAGATATAATTCAGCTTGAGCTCTCTGCCGCCCGAATTCATGGAGCAAAGACTGAAAATATCTCTTACTGGTGTAATTTATTAACTGAAATGGTATTGGACTAGACAGTAAAATTACTGTAAATTCTTACATCACAGTGTAACACCTGATATCCTTTGCCCTTAAACTGTAGGACAGATTGAGAGAGTTCATGACATAACTATATGTACCTTGCTAACTACTCTGTACTGTACATAGCTATTATGTATATATTGCTATTTCTGTGAATTTCTTTGACGGAGGAAATCAGCACCTGCTTGTACTGTGCTTATTTACTGGTCACTGATCACTGACCGGGTTCAGAGGGGCGCTGCCGTGACGAAAGCGGGAGTGGTACAAAATACCACCAGCCTGTGAGCCAGATTGCAAAATAATAGGTGACACGTAGGAGGTAGCAACGCACCTTTGGATGAGAGATCATCCGTGCTCAGCAGAGCTCAGAGGGAGAGGAGGAAAGGCATTTACGAGACAGAAAATGGCGCTACGTTAAAGTTAAGTGTTATAAATGCAACATTAGACAAATAATCAAGTCAGTCTTCCTAACGAAGGAGTACAAGAAGGTTGGACTCTCTGGATTTGTCATAGCCACATTTTATAGCAACAGCCAACAGAGAAGAGATAAAACTGCACCAGTAATACATGAACTAAATCAAATTTTCTGCAGTTTAGTGAATGCGATTTTGTTTTCACACACTATGACGTTTTGGTGATGTAGTTACTTGAAATAAATCTGAAGTGTTTTATTTTGAAATGTAACCTGATATTTTATTGCAGAATACGTGCTTAATTTCCTGTTTAGCTTCATTTGCTCTGTGCTGATTGATGCGTCATGCTCCGGTGTCCGCCAGCAATAGAAGCCCTGCGTATATCTGGTGGAGGGCACCGAACTATCACAGCTGGGAAGGAGCAGACATGCTTCATACACATGCCCAAATTGTTTTTTTAATTGATTCTCTCAATCAAACATAAAGTGAATTCAACAGGACAACAATGGCCACGGTTACATGATGTTAGTTATTCTAAATTAAATCATTTGGAATTAAAGTGTTCTGATTCGTGTTTACATGGAAATAGTAATTCCCGAACTGAGGTTTACATGGAAAACCGGTTTATTCAGCTTTTGTTAATTCCGCTTTAGGTCTGGGTGGTTGGGAAGGCTCTGATTGGACAGGGGCAGAACGTGACGTATCACGGCTACAGAGAAACACACAACAAACATTTTATTGTCGGCTGTAACACAGAAGACCACACATAAGAACTGTTTTCACCTTTATTTTAATTGTAGTTTTGTAGCAGCAGCTCGACAATAACACACTTTGGTCCACAGAGTGGAAAGGAGATAGGACTTAATCACCAGTAAATATAGCCCAGTAAAACTCCAGAAAACAATAACCAGGAATAAATAGTTGCTCCCTGGTAAAGATTGTAGCTCTAACAACTGTTACAATGATGAAGTTGGTGATATTACAGCCTGTGCAGCAGTATGGGGACGCATTTACTCCATCTCTTTAAGCATTGTTAACTGTTTACAAGAAAGAGGAATTATTTACTTTGGAATTAGAAACGAAATTGTCAGGGTTTGTTCTGTTTCCCCTCCCCCTTGTTTTTTGTTTCTCTGCAGGGCTGGTGGTTGACGGGGGCGTGGCTGGGACCTGCAGCAACGGGGCACACCTGGTCCTTGATGATGAGCCTGATACAAAAGCTCTGTTCAGTCCTCTCCACGCTGCCAGAAAATTTCGTCACGCTCGGTATGTTAGAGCGGTTTTGTTTGATCACTAAAGATTTTGATACTTACCCGTTTCCTCCTGTGCTCAGGATATCTTCTGTGCCTCACTGTGTTCCCGGGTCCGTCCGCTCCCAGCCAGCCTCCGTCACCTCAGCCAATTTGTTTTTTTGTAAAATTACATTTTAAAGCTTTCCTGCCTCCGTCTCCGCTTTGGGGTCCAACTTGAAACCTTAAAAGAAGTAAACCTAATTCATAATTAAGTTTATTTCAGAATTCAATTAGCATTTTATTCCGCTTTAAAGCTCCCATGTAAACGTGGCCAATAAAGATATACAGTACAAAAGTTGTTTGTTTGAAAGAGTTATATTTATGATTAAAAGTTATGATTGTATTATAATATAAAGTTTATAATTCTCAGATTTGAAAAAAAAAAACACATAAATGAGTAGATTGTACCAACATTTAGAGAAACAATTTCATTAAAGTCCGAGTAAAGTCGAACTAAATTTGTGTTATGACTTTGTCACACCACAGAAATGTGTCTTTGAGCCAAATTTGAAAGATGAAAAAATTGCATATGATTTCATATACTTCATATATGAGGCATATGAAATTAGGTCTCAAAATCATGGAAAAAAATTCTCTCTGCTCTGAAACGCTGGGGGCGTGTCAGTTAGAGTCACTGGAACCACACCCATCGCGCGGGAAGGGCGCCGCCTCTGTGCACTGTCTATGTGTTGCAACCCAGTCTCACTTTCAACTAGTCACATATCGACGTTCCGGAACGACCCTTTACCGTCAGTATTCGACGCTAAGGGTCTGTAAGCTGCTTTTCAACTTTTCAAAATAAGACTTCTAATCCTAACAATAATTTTTGGATACATTTTTAACTAGAAATGTAATAAAAAACAATTGTAAAGCTCAATCTATCTTGAAATAAGGCAATTTCACGGTGGACCAAGGGGGAAAACAATCCATGTACTGTTCATTCTTTGGTTATTCCATTTTAAAACAAAATCAGAAAAACAAATAAAAAGTGTGGTTATTTTGTTTTACTGACTTAAAACAAAAACAGAAATACAGACAACAAAAACCAGATAAGCAGCATTTTTCTCTGCACACATTATCATGTTTTATAAACAGTGTTTGGAATATCGGTGTTTAAAATAACGGCGTTAGGTAACGGCGTTTTTTTTTCCAGTAACAAGGTTTTCTAACTAATTATTTTTACGTTGTTACAACGCCGTTAACGTTACTGAACATTAAATGTGGTGCGTTACATGTATTGATTGAATAAATCCGAAAGCATCCCTGGCTTCATACGTAGCTGTAGTGAGGAGGTGCGCGCACACGCACGCACGCACGCGCGCGCACACACACACACACACACACACACACACACACACACACACACACACACACACACACACACACACACACACACACACACACACACACACACACACACACACACACACACACACACAGCAGATTTGATGAAGCAGCAGAGATGGCGAGTGTTGAGGAGTCCAATGAAAAGTTGTAATTTTTAAGGTGGCGATACAAACACTACTTTAAGTTAATTGTGGTCAAAGGCAAGAACGTGTATGTGAAGTGTATATTATATCCAGGAGCGAAGACTTTGTCGACATCCGTTGTAAGCAACTCAAATTTAATGAAGAACCTCACGACACACGCATCTAAAAAATCAGAATTCTTTGACATATAGCAACTTTTTTTTTTAACAGTAACGCAAATAGTTACTTTCCTTGGTAATGAGTTACTTTTGCTATAAAGTAATTCAGTTACTAACTCAGTTACTTTTTGGAACAAGTAGTGAGTAACTATAACTAATTACTTTTTTAAAGTAACATTCCCAACATTGTTTATAAATCACAAATGTTGCTCGGAAGCAGTGTACACTTTCTTTTTGTACGTACGCTGCATTAATAAATGAAGCCCCAAAACCAGACACATCGGATGCACTCTGTGGTCCCCAAACACTGCTTTATCGGTCCAGAGTCTGTTAAAAGAGATGAGCACCAGCCTCTTTCTATCAGAACTCAAGGTATTCTGGAACTCCATATTCTCATCAGGCTTAAGTTAACGACAGATGCATATTCTCATCCCATGTTGATATCACGATAGAAGCACACACCAACGCATATGCACACAAAACCTTCCTTTCTTCCGATAAGCTTTTTGTCTTTTTAATTTTACTAGTACAGTGCCCATCGGAAGTATGCATTCATGTGGGAGCATAAGGGGTATAATTGCGTATTTTTGTATCTTCCTGTTGTGTTTTTGTGCATTTTTTGTATAACAGTTTTTTGTGTGATTCTGGAATCTTTTTGTGTTTTTTTGTATCTTTTTTAGTGTAGTTTTGTGCATTCCTGTTATTTTGTGTATTTTTGTTTAAATGTTTAGTTTTGTGTATTTTGAGTCATTTTCATATGTTTGTTGTTGTTTGGTGTATTTTTCTGTAATGTATATATTTTGGAGTCATTTTGTGTGTTTTTGGAGACTTTTTGTATATTTTTATGCATTTTTATGTCATTTTGTGTACTTTTTGAATAAATATTGTTTAGTTTTTAGTTTTATTTTACTCATTTAGTATATTTTTATTATAAATACTGTGTGTGCGTGTGTGTGTGCGTGTGCGTGTGCGTGTGTGTGTGTGTGTGTGTGTGTGTGTGTGTGTGCGCGCCAGCCATCTCCTCCGTGCGTTATGCACATAACCATCGCAGGTTGTTAAGAGAGAGACGGTAACTACGGTAGCCAGTTAAGTCAACTATTCATCAGCATGTATGTCTATGCTGTACAACCCCTCGACTAACAAAGAAAGATTGTCACACCAGTGCCACCACTGGATAAGTTTGTGTAGAGCCCTGATAATAATAAATATGTTGATAGGGATAAAATATTAATAGTGAAAATAAAATAAAATAAGAAGATAAGAAAATAAAAGTAATGTTGTAATGATATTAATGGTAATAATTGCAATAACAAAATAATAATGTACTAAAAACAATATTAATAATAAACAATATTAAATAATTATAAGGTAATATAGCAATGCTAATAATACAATGAGAACACCAGTAACTATAATAAAAAATATATGTTAATAATAAAAAAGAATATGATGGTAATTATAAGAATAGCAATAACTTCAATACAATAGTAAAATTATACAATAACAATAACAAAATAATATAATGAAAATCCAGTAACTATAATACAATAAAAACAATAACATAAAATAATAAGGTAATAGCAATAATAATACAATGAGAATACCAGTAACTATAAGATAAAAGAATAATACAAAAAAAGAATAATATAAGAATAGCAATAACAATAATATAATACTGTGTGTGTGTGTGTGTGTAAAAAAGAGAGACCCGAAAGTACCACAAAAAATAAACGTTTTGCAACACCAAAGTCGCAAATCTCTCTCAACGGCTCTGTGTGAGTTCACCATGTACATCCCGATGCAGTGCACGCACGCACGCGCATCAGCCGTGTGTGTGTTTGTTTGTTTACATTGCAGCTGCTAGCATCTTTCTTAGCACATAGTAAAATATGAGTAGAAACACTCACCGTTGCGCAGAACAAACAATAATCATAGTGGACCCATCCGCTCACAAAAACGTTACATTCCTTTGTCTGAAGAAGCAGAATGTTTGCGATAAGGTAATGACCATCAGACCATGAGTGTGGGCGGTGCGCCCACACTCATGGAGACAAAGGAGGAAGTTAAGTCTGTGACCCGAGGTTTAAAGTAAGTTGGGAATCACGGGAATAATATTAAATAACGATGAAATATTAACTTAAATGCCTTTTAGCGGTACAAAAACGTTTTTAATATCGAGCTTTTTTCTTTTTTTTTTCCCAAACAACTGCCACACGGTGACGTCATTAACCCGGAACCAGAAGTGGCGCGCTCTTACCGAGGGAGCCGTAATTATAAAATTAATGTTTTGACCGTTTTGCGTCACCAAATTACTCCAAAATAACAGATGCACACACTCGGGGTATTTGAAACGTGGATGAATAGCAGTTGATTCACAGTTCATCTGTTTCGCCTTCAAAATGGATGCCGGAAGTTGTCTCTCAACAGATGGTGCGCTAGCGCCCCCCCACATCCTGAGGTCAAAAGTTGAATAGGTTTCATTTCGGGGCCGTCTAGAAGTGAAATAAAATTAAAATAAACATTTTGAAATGACCGAATTACTCCAACAGATACACACACTCGGGGTATTTGGAACCCGTCGACCAAATTTCAGGTCGAACTGGCACCGCGTCGGGGAGATATTTGCTCCACACACAGACCTCCCTTGAATTATAGTATAGATAGATGTACTTGAGCATATATTCTTAGCTTAGTGAATGTAGTGCTCTTTTAGTGTATTTGAGGAAATATGTTTTACTTGTTTGATTATTAAATGTTTAAAGTTAACTATTCGTCTGTGGTTCATGTAATACTATTGCATTGCTATTGAATAGTATATAGTTTGACAAGAATTCACACCCTGAAGGACAAGTTACTAATAACTATTTAAGTGATCCAGGACACTATAACTCACTCCTGGATGTGACCTCGGCAAATGTTAATGTAATATTAATAACATATGTTATAATAATGAATATTGTCATTTTAAAACCCCTTTTCCTCCTATACAGGTTTGTGTCCTGATTTCTTCAGATGTGTGAGCAATTTGCAATTTTCTTGAGGTGCTTTTCAGATTATCTGTTGTGTTTTTACCTGCAAGTTCTGAGTGGCTTGCTTCGACGATCTGTTTGTAAGGGTTGAACTTTGGCTTGGGCGCAACCACAGGGGCAAACTTCTTTGGAGCTTGATGTTGGGAGATAGAGATGCTTGGACTTCCCATGGCTGGGGTGGTTTCCATCCTGGCAGATAACATTCCGGGTTGGTTCTTATTATTTTCAGGTTTCCACATAGTTCTGAAGTGAGAACATAAATGGAACTTTAAACAGAAGGGAAGTAGAGTGAATGCACGACAAATGAACGGACAGACGGACGGACAGACTGCAAATTTATTCATTACAGCATTATCCCTATGGCAGTCAAGAGGGAGAAAAAAAGTGATACATAAAATAATATATACAAGAGATACACCTGTCAATAGTAGGGAGCAAAGAATAACAAAATCAGAAAGTCAAGTAAACAATTATAGTTATTACCAAAAAAAGATAAAGATTAAAATATAATGCACTTTCTTTTCTAACTGCTTGACCGTTACTGATTTTTTCATAAATCTGATGTATATGGTAAGTAGAGTAGGATTCAGGGAAGTGATGGTAAATGGTAAAAATGTTATCAAGTAACCTTAACGTCTGTCCATATAAAATCGTAATAGGTTGTTCAGTTAATAAAAATGTCACACTCATAAGAATGAGATGTAGTGCTGCAGAAGTTAAAAACCCTACAAAAACAACTACAATAACAATGTGCTACTGTTTTAGGTTTCAGAGAGTTTTTTTTCTTGAGATTTAAAGCTGTCGTATGCAAGTTGTTATTTTTTTTTATTTATTTAGTTGCTCATAAATCCATCACCTTTGAGCATTTTGAGTGTTCTGAGAGGACACTGGACCTCTGTTCCTTCTCTTGGCCTGTATAAGACCTAGAAATCCAGGATGCTCCTTTTCACCCAATCAGAGATCTTTCTACAAACTGCTCCATGAGCAGTTTTGGGCATTACTATTGGCTGCTCCACTGAACTCAATACACGTTCACATCACATATAAGTGCAATGGCAGACTTTCCAGCACAGAAAGTCCTCATTGTGGCATTAGGTTTCATGACAAAGCAGGCAAAAACAGGAACAACAGTATTAAGGCCCAAACATATTTGAGTGGAATGGACTCCATGGAGGTCCGTGGGGACTCAAAGCGGATATTGTGACCTTCCGCCCCACATACTGGTGTCAGGGGGAGAGTGATAACATGCACAATTCATTTGCAGTCTGGATGTTGAGTGGTACGGGTCTGCTCTGACCTGCAGCTGGCATCATTGCAGGTGCCTATGAGCTGCGTGGTGAAGGAGGGGCTCACACCAGCAGCTGTATCACTCTCCAATACATAGTGAGACGATCTTTGAAGTCAGAGTCTTTAAAACATCAGAAAACTCTCCAATAACACAAAGTTAAGTCCCTAGATTTGTCACTAGTTGCTATTGAGAAAAAAGTTACTAAGAGCTCCACAGATTCAAGAAGATGCCAGTGAATTCGAGAGGGGTCCAGCTGCAGCTCCTCCACGCTCAGCTCCGGAAGCTAACCATGCATATATGGGCTCCTGCACAGCAGCTCTTCTCCTAAAGGTGGCAGTAATGCACCATTTTGGGTACCAAATGCCGTTAACAACCAAAGAAGAAGAAGAAGCTACTCTTCTTCTATCGTCGGATCCGCTGCATTTCTGAGAACATGGTAGGTTAAGAGATTTTTATGTGAATAGATCGATAAAATTATTAATCCTTGACACTTGCAGTGTCCAGACTGACTATTACTCAGTCCTACACTGTGGGTGTAGTGACCTAAGGTCATTGATCCCCACCGCTGTACGACTGTACAATAAAACAGTCTGGGGCATTGTACTAAATATGTAAAAATATCTCCTTGTATATAATCTGTATCCTTTACACCTTTTATATTATTTTTTATATTAATATTATTTTAATTATATTTCATTTTATATATAGCTTCTGTTATTTTATTGCTTATTTATCTTCATTGCACTAGTTTTCGGGAGTTTATTGGGGATTTTCTGTGTGTTGTCTTCTTTTGTCTTTTTTACTGTACTTTATCTGATGTGAGCTGCCATGACAGTGGATCAATAAAACTATCTATCTATCTATCTATCTATCTATCTATCTATCTATCTATCTACTGTATCTATCTATCTACCATTAGTTTCTTCAGATGATCTCTCAATGTAAAATACAGTAATTACACTAGCACAAAGCATTTTTCAATATTTATAAGGCCAAGCTAACGTGGCTTAGTTTCTTCAAATAGTTGAAATGGAAAAGCTTTCTATTATTTGTCATGACATTTAATTTAGTCGCAAGGGTTAATTTTGATACCATAAAATTGTAATAACAGTCGTAATCGAGTGCATATTTATAATGATGTTTTCACAGTTTACCAGGAAATATAACAATCTGTAGTTTGATTAATTGTTGTATTTGTGTCCATTAAAAAAGGATGGCATGGTTGGTCTTTTTTAGCAGAGGTTTGTCGTAATGTAAATTAAAACTTCATGCATTTTAAATGTAGATTTGAAGGTTTTGTGTTGATTGTTAAATAAAAAATATTCTCTGACCAAATCTTATGTTTTCTCTCTTTGTGTTATTATAGAATTAAAGCAACTTTTTCCAAATGAATGTACGTTGTAACGAAAAAACTACAGATCGTTTACAAAAACCGAATGGATACTATGAAATTTAAGGGTACATTTCTCACTAGAAATGTCATCAAAAAATTTCTAAAGCCACAATCTATCTTGAAATAAGGCAATTTGCTATTAAAATATACATGTCCACCATGTTTTTCATTGCCTGCGGGTGTAACACGGACCCTCAGGGTCGAAAATAAACACCAAAGGGGTCCTGACCGATGGTCAATATGTGACGAGTTGAGGATGAGACTGTGTTGCTAAAATGTGTGATGCACTCGTGGCGCTCAGGCTTCTCAGCACTAGTGATAAGTCTCCACGAATCGATACTGGAAGTGCTGCTGCTCATGTCTGTGTAAAGGATCAGCCAATCACTTCACTGGCTCTGCCTTATGTTCTTTGATTGACAGACCAAAGTCATTCTGCTGAAAAACGAAATTATGAAATAAAAAGGCCATTGTGGAAAAGGACATTTTGAAATAAAAGGCCGTTGTGGAATACGACATTAAGAAATAAAAAGGCCAATGTGGAAATAGATATTTAAGATAATAACAATACCTCATTTAACAATTTAATGGTCATATTATATATTTGTCTGTTATTTATCAAAATGGTATTTATTTCGAAATGTTGTTTTTATTCATTTAATTATGACTCTTTTGGGCTTCCATAGCAGACAGCCTACTGTGTAAATGCACATCTGATATCAATGCTGGTTCAAAGAAAATGCTCCTATTAGTTATACAAGTTATTTTTGTCCTTGTTCTATTCTTTGTCTGTAGTAATGATTTTGTTTTGCTTCTATTTGTTTTAGATATGTTGATTTGCTGTTGCACTTTACACTGCAAAGATGTGGGTCATATGGAAGTACACTTCAAGATGTGCAGCCGTGCCCAATGCCTACCTACCCTTACTGAACCTATTCCAGTCACTCCTTCTCCTTCCCAACCTGCTTCAACAGCTGTACCTGCACCAGTTCCCCCCACTCTTTCACCTAAAGTATGATCTAAAATGGTCAAATATCCTCATAGTCGCCTCTTATTATTCAGAATAAATGTCCCTACACATATCCAAAAGAAACACACAACACCATCACCTTCAGGAGGAACCTGGAAGACTACGCTCCTCTCATCATCAATATTGACCTGGTGGAGAAAGTATCGTCCTTCAGGTTCCTGGGTGTTCACATCCAGGAGGAGCTCTCCTGGGCCACCATCAGAGCCATCCTCTCTAACCCCTCCCACCCTGCTCCCCTTAGAAGGAGATACAGATCAATCAAAGCTCCACCTCCAGAATGACAGCTTGTATCCCTGGGCCATGAGAACCCTGAAAAAAAAAAATGACTCAAACTACATGTGCAATAATCCACATCAAAGTGTAATACACTGAGCCATAGTTATTTATCTCCTAACTGGTCACTTTACATTTTTAAATTGTGTGTATGGTAATGTATATAGTTTGCTGAGTAGTTTTTTAGTATTATATATTTATATGTCTTTCCTTTTCCAGTATTTTATTTAAGTGTGTGTTTTATGTCATTCTTGGAGAACACCTTAATGTTGTACATATATAACAATAAAAGCTTTTATTCTAAAAGGGAGTTTTTTCTCCACTGTAGCTGATGCTTATTTATGTGGAATTGTTTTTTCTTAATTTTATATTTTGTTATGAGCACTATAATGTGACTTTTTCTTTTAGTTGGCTTTGTATAAATAAAGTTGAATTGAAATTCAATTAAATAAAGACACAAGACAGATGTCTTCCTTAAGTTTCATTGTGTTTACAGCCCATTGTATTTGTTTAATATTGTTTTGTGTTGATCTTACATAACTTAATTTAAAACTTATTGATTAAAATATTGATTTTGTCAACCACTTATTTGTGTCTTTAGTTAGCAAATTATTATCCACATTACTAGCTTATAACTTAAACAATACTGGTATGATATTTCTTTGGAACAAAATTGTAGAAGGATTTTTGTAACATTTACTGTTAATGCTCGCCAAGGTAAGTTTTAGTGGTTCAAATGTAAATGTATTTGTATCTGGCATTGTATACTTCATAGGTTAATGCCTATGAAGTATGCCTATTCACAACTGTAACAAAATGTACATTTTAGTATATTTTACTGATGTCGTTAATATGAAATTTATGATATATATAGCAATAACTATATTCCTTGAGGTCTAATTTGTAGTGTAATGTTAATGCAGATGTGCATAAATTATGAGCACATGAGACAACATCCTAGTAAAATGTTAAAATTGCAATAATTTTTTTTTTTTTTTAAATAACAGAATACGTTAAACATTAACAAAAAAATTTGTTTAACGTAAACCCACGTCTTGAACGTTTTGATATTGTTTCATAAAACAATTAGCTCTGGCTCTGGACTGTAAGAATTACTTTAATCACAAAAAATTATATATATATATAATGATACTACACATAACTGTGATATAGTTATCATAAAATGGACTTAATAAAATATTTTACCTTCATGTGTTGTACTTCAAATTTTGAGGGATTCACAATGCTGTGAATCGTTAAACATTGAATTTATGCTACATTCATCTCCTTTTTAAGGTTAAAACAAAGAGATTGTGATAGGAGTGCAGTAAATGTACACGCAGAAGTGCAACCTATTCAGCTTTTGAACTCAGTGTGAGGGCGCTCGCGCACCATCTATATCTATTTCACTGCACAGCTCGGCTCCAATCAAAGTGGCGAACTAGAGTCACGTGTGCGGCCAGAGCCAATCACTTGCTGAAGACCTGGAGTAGCACCAGACCTGCGCGCTGGCAAACAAGTGAAAGAGAGGAAGATAGTTTAAGGCTCTTTCACAAGTTTTGTGCTTCTGTGGACTTCTCTTTTGAGGAAACGTACTTTTTTGACTGTTCCTTATTTGGTTTCAAAACTTTTATTTTCATGTTTGTTTGACCGTTCACTGTTTAGACTGAATGGACGAGACCCAAAAGTCAAGACGGGACCCGGAAGTTATTGACGGGCGATATCTGCGGCTGTGTTCAAAGCTAATGGAGAAAAATGCACATTTCTCCGCAGATACGGCATTATAAACGCTGATATTTTCACCACGTGCTATAAAACCAAATGCGCACCTTAGATGTACATGCTAAACTCACACCGAGCCGTTTCGAGAGAGAGTTGCAAGAACAGAAGTTCCCAGTAGTTTCAAATAGTTCCCTCGGGTCCGTTTTTTTTCCCTCTACACACGCATTTCAACAACCTGTGATGGAGTATGTGCATTCGCACGGCTGATGCGCGTGCGTGTGTGTGACAAAGTACCCACGGAGGAGATATAGAGAGTCCCACACGGCAACCACAGGTAGCGAGTCACACACACACACACACACACACACACACACACACACACACACACACACACACACACACACACACACACACACACACACACACACACACACACACACACGCGCGCACACACACACACACACACACACGCGCGCACACACACACACACACACACACACACACACACACACACACACACACACACACACTCACTCACTCACTAGGTATTAATAATAAAAATATACTAAATGAGTATAAAAACACTAAACAATAAACAAAAAGTACACAAAAGGACAACAGAAATGCACAACAATATACAAAAACACTCCAAAAACACACAAAATGACTCCAAAAAACATATATTACAGAAAAATACACCAAACAACAAAAATAGGAAAATGACTCATAATACACAAAACTAAATATTTATCCAAAAAAATACACAAAATGACAACAGAAATGTACAAAACTACACTAAAAAGATACAAAAATACACAAAATGACTACAGAATCACACTACAATGGCAACAAAGAATGCACAAAAAGACAACAGAAAGATATAAGAATAAACATAATGACTCCAAAAAACATACATCACAGAAAAACACACTAAAAAAAATATATTAAAATAGGTAACAAAAAACAAACACATTTATCATGTGCATGTCCCATAGAATAAATCCAGGGAAATTGCACACGCTATTTTCCTTTGCACCCGCAAATATACCCCTTTATAACACTACAGAGTACCGAGTATGTACACTGCAGTGATGTGCCGTCAGGGTAGGCAAGGTAGGCAGTGCCTACCCAAGGGTGAATTGATATTTTGATTATTTGTTTTTATTCTGATATAATTATAAATTATTTATTTTTCCATTTCCAATAGCCAACAGTACCTATAAGTTTGAAAGTGTCAGCATTTTGTGCGTTTCATAGCCCAACAGCGCTATTTCTTGGAACGGCTGCCGTCTCACTCTGCTGTAAGGCAGTAGGAGGCCACGCCCCCTCCCAAAAGCACACGGCTGCTCTGTCTCTGTTTTCATAGCGTGTTTTTACCAGTTAGCGCATGCGCAGTCAGTTCCCCAAGATGACAACCATTTAAGCATAACGCGGTTACGTCCAAAGGCAGCATAGAGAGCTGCCTTTGGACGTAACCGCGTTATGCTTAATGCTATACGTAAGTTCACAGTACATTAGTGAATTGATCCCATGTGACCGCTGCTGCTACGTTTTCTCTCGCTCTAGTTAGTGAGCGGGATAACAGCTTTTAAAAGATGGGAGACCAACACCTGAGTTACCAGACCTTCACCAAAGGTAAGGTCAGAAAATGTTCAATACTTTCACAGTGAATGGTACAAAAGGAAGGATTGGCTTTGTGGATGCACCTCACTGAGGCTGTTCCGAGTTATTGTCATTTTCTCAGTGTTTCTGTGTTTCCAACACAAAAAATGGATGCGCTGCCATGTCTTGTTGGAAGAGTATGGAGGCTATATTGAATAATTGTTTATGTTTCTTTAATAGTGTTTTACGATGTTGATTTTGTTAGATGCAAGTGAGTCGATGTGATCATGGACCAGTACAGGAGACACCAGAGAGCGTGTCAAATAAGACCACCCACTACCCTAGAGATTAAAATTCAGGGTCCAGCAATGCCAATGCCCAAGCAGTGGCAGAAATACATTGAAAATCCACAAAACAAGACCAACCTGTGTGACTTCCTGTCAAAAACGTGGTGTCACATGGCACAAGAGAAGCTGCAGGTCGGCCAGCAAAAAAGTCCTTGCTGGTGGTTTCAGAGATGGTCAGAAGGAAGGTGATCAGGGGACATTGTGAAGAACTACCACCACGAGGAAGCAGACGGAAGGGTTCTGCATGATTCCAAGAGGGTCATTATCTAATCCCCGGACACAAATATAGCTGTAATTTGTGCTGCACAGTATAACAGTCTTAACTGCCGTGGACTGTAGTTCTGTACTGGGGTTAAGGATTAAAGGTGTGCCAAAATATTGATAGAATAATGTATCACAAGGTTTCGTCTAGCGCAAATGATTAGGATCGTTATCAGGCTTCTGCAGAGCTGGATGAGGAGTTGATCATTTCAATCAGGTGTGTTGGAAGAGGGAAACATCTGCTGGATAGTGGCCCTCGAGGACCGGAATTGGACACCCCTGGTCTAGCAGTACGTTATCGAATCACTGGCACCAAATATCAATATTTATTTATTTTTATTCCCTTATTATACAAGTTGAGTATAGGGCCCTATAAAATTCATGTTAATGGAATCACAGAAGCAATCAAAAGGACAGAATCGGCATGAAATGCGTCACCATGAGGCAAGAAACGTTTTTTTTTATGGGGAAATGTTTGCGGGGGAGCGCTCATTAGGTGCACCGCCCTACCCCCTCCCATCCTGGCCGCTTCAAACAGCACCTAAACCACCCGAAACACCAGCTCAACTGCCAAAAAACTATGCAAATCATCATTGACTCCTTAATACAGAGCCAACCAGTGCCTGCCTCATCAGAGCTACAGAAGATCTTAAAAGTTTGCTTGTTGTTTGTTGTGAATGAAACCATCAATGCCAGGGTAATACACTGACTGAAATGTTTGTTTTTTTTTATATGAAGTGAAATTTTCCAATTTTCTTAAAACAAGTTAATTGTGCTTGTTAAGCAGCACTAATATGCGTCCATGTTTACAGAGAAGTTGATAATACTGTACTAGCTATGAAATTAGTATTTTCTGCCTTAATTTTGTTTTTCTTGATTTAAAGTGAATTTGGACAATCATAAAAAAATATTTTGGAGAAGCATTAAACATAACACAAGGATATTGGACTAGTTGTGGTCAGTGGGTGTTAAGAAGAGCCACTGTGCAGTAGAGACTTTGTTTACTTGGCTGTCATTCATGTGAAATTGATTGACAATGTCTTGTAATTCCTGTGAAATGGATTCAGTGCAGTCAATAAATTCTGAATTTCTTTAGTGACACATATCGTAATGTATCGTGGATGAATTTTTCCGCAATATATCGATTATCATAGAATCGCTGTACCATGATAATATTGTTATCTTGGGGAAAAATAATATAACAATATATAGTTTCGCTAGGTACCTGGCAATACCCAGACAAGCTGAGATACATCCCCTATGCACAGTGTGGCTGCCGAGTTGGGTCCCCGCCTCTAAGATGCATTTCCAGCATTCCATGCACTGACCGAGTGCAAATCCAACAGTTCATTGTATGACATCTGCAAGACTTCAACACATTCTGTGCAAGTGAGCTGCACCAGAACAGTTTGTCTCAGCAGGGCAAAGACATGACAATGAGTGAGGACACATCTCTGCATGTCAAACGTGTGTGCAGTGTCTACACAAAGAACACAAAGCAAATGATGTGAAGTACTGGTTTTTCAGTCAGAGAGGACAGAAGAATGAGGGATTGCCCCCAACGTCAGACAGCCTTCTTCAGCACCTAAAGCTTGCAAAGGGCCAATTATTGTATGGAGGAAAGCACTGAATGCCAGACAGAACTCACCAACACCTGAGGAATATGGCTGGAGGCTCTCAGATGGTGCTCTGCAAACTGTGCTGATGACAAAAGAGCCAGCACCACATGGACTGATAATGTCAAGTGCATTGGCCGTGCGGGCGCGCTCCCGGTTTAACGCATACCCGCACATCCACACAATCACAAGAGTTGAAAATATTGAACTCCTGCGACTGTTTCGCATGACAAAAGCCAATCAGAGTCTTTGTTGATGATGACGTCAGGCTGTCAACACAAACACGGGTCTGTTCACCCATTCAACCATGGAGAAGAAGCTGTGTGTGACCACCTGGAGATGTATGACAAAGTCTTTATAACCGGGACCGGACTAGGAAGGATTTGGCGTGGAAGAGAATCGGCGAGGAGGTGGAGCAGGTAAACGTTATCTCTGTAGTTTTCATCTTTGAAAATTGGCACTGAGCTAGGATAGAAATTGCCGCTAATCACACCTGCTTTTTTCACTGGTGGTTTATGTTTGTGAGAGGAGAAAAAGGAACGCAGCGCAGCACTTCAGCAGGCAGAGTGAAACTCACCGAGTTGGATGTGTCGCTTGTGGGAGGGGCTTCGCTTCAGATGTGCGAATGAAGCGAAGGGGGACATTTCTTTATCCTGCGGACCCTGAGGTACGTTTTGTACAGAAGACGCATTCAGTGTGAACGCAGCATAAAACTTATGGCATGCCACTGCAAAAAGTCAACCTGCCGTCGAACTGATCGTTCCTGTTGGACAAATGAACTTCTATGCACTGAGGTGTGTACTTGCATGGCTGATGGAATCTACCAGAACCCAAACACCAGGCTACAGGACCCAACAAATGGTCACAATGTGGATGAAGATGATGATGATGACCATGACTGAAAGAAGCAGACATGTCTTGCTTGATGGGAGGCCTCCACACAGGCGCAAGGGGGACTTGCCCGGGCAGCTTGCTGCCTTGATGCGACAAATGACCTACCAGAGGGCAGGGGGCAATGTGGGGTCAATCCGTGAGGGGAGATGACCAAAAACCCCCTGCCCACAACAGATGGGGAAGGAGCCAGCCAGTGTTGTGCAGCAGGAAAGAACCACGCTGAAAACTCTCATTATAGCTGTTTCCTATTGGTTGAGAAGAAGAAGGCCATTGTCCAATCATAATGTCCACATATAGCGGGAATTTTGTTTTCAAGTGACAGGTAAACAGAGACGGAGAAAGAGAGGGTGAGTTGAGAGATTTGAGATAATAGTGATTATTACTGTGATTTGACTGTTTAGTTAGTGTGCAGTGAGTGAGATTAGAGTGTAGTGTAGTGTCAAATATATTTGTTTATTGTTTTATATCAACACAATGAGGCACAAATAACTTGCCTTTCCCTGTATTTATGATTCATATTTTTTTGTAAATAGTTGTACAAAATCACTTGAGACATTGCTTCCATTTCACTGTAAATAGCTATACATAACTGTGTTTTATGATTCATCTGTATATAAGTTTTTGAGATATTTAGTTTAGATTTGCTATACAAGCAATAAAAATGATTCGTTAAAAATGTTTATGACTTTTATAGTAAAAAAAACGAACTTTTTCCCACTCAAATTTTAGTTTTCATAGTGGTTTTAGATCCAATGTGTTAATAAAGTATGCCGTATCAAAGAAAATACTTCACAGTCATATTTGGGAGGTTCTCCTGAAAAAAATTATACCAAACATGCAAGGTTTATGGATTTCCTTATATGAAATATAAAGGTAAAATCAAACACAATCAAAAAACAGCAAAAACATCTTAGGCCCCAGAGGGTTAACTACTTAAGCTGTAACATTTTAATATTACCTGACCTAAACTATTTCATTAATTAATCCAAAGTGTTCTGAGTGGACGGTGAATCCATTCTCCGTCTCTTGGCCCTGTGAATGAAGTTTATAAATCCAAGAGCGAGACACTCCTCGAAACTGGATGTCAGCCAATCGAAGATCTTTCAACAAACACGTGTGCTTCGTGAGCTTTTTGTCTTTACTATTGGCTGCTAGACTGAAGTCAGGAGCATTCACAGACCATCTGTAGTAAAAGTGTAATAACGGACATCCAAGCAGAAGTCTCCATCGTGGCGTTAGACACAACAGTTGCACAGCAAATGAAGCAGAAAAAGGCAGACTGAGGTGGAAAAGAAAGTTTAAAGGCACAAATATACTCGGGTGGAACAGACCACTTTGAGTCCTCATGGATCCCGGTCACTAAGGAGGGTCTGCTTCACACACATACTGGTGTCAGAGGGAGAGTAATAACAGATGGGATAAAATGTGTGTAAACAAAAGAGAAGCATATTCAAGGTGAATTAATTTTGCAGTCTGGATGCGGAGTGATGGTTTTCACTCTGCGCTGAGCGACAGGCAGTTGGGATTAGTGCAGCCACCTCTGTGAGCTCTCTGGCGGGGAGGAGTTGACGAGAGCAGCTGCTGCTCAGGACAATAACTACTGAGTGATACGTGCATTCATGTCTATAAAACACCAGAAAAATCTCCAATAACACAAGATAAAGTCTATACATTTTTCAATAGTGTCTATTGAGAAAAAAGTTGCTCAGAGCTTTAAAAAAAACCGGTATGGGAGTTTCAGTTTCAAAACGGAGCGGAGAGAGGAGTCTACCAACTGCAGCTTTAAGAATCCAGGTTAAGAGTTTATATTTAATGAATTTCCTTTATTGTTAGCCTCGTGTTAAATAATTATGAGCAAACTCATTTAGCAACTTTGTATTATTATTTGACAATCCTTACTGCATTTAAGGGGGAAAAAAACTGCCATGTGACCTTTTGACCTAGAGTGACCAGAAGTAGGTTAACTATTTTTTTTTGTTTAATATGTTGTGCTAGCACTCACTTAGAAATACATATTGGTACCAAAATAATAAAATTTGGTTGATTATTGACAAAGATATGAAGAATTATGTTACCCCTACCCCACAATTTAAATGGCTGTCTGTGTCACTCACCCACGTCTATAGAATGGCTTCTCGCACAAAACTTATACACAATTTGAGACTACATACCACATGGTAGGGGGTCTAGTCAACCACCTTGTCAAGTCAAACCTTGGATGAAGTGAGTGTTGAATGAAAAAAAAAAAATGATGGGTCCATGCTCCTGGACTAATTTAGTTACGAAGCAGTGAGTGAGAAGAGGAAAAAAAAAGTACAAAAGTAGATGTTGCATAAGTTTCTTGTGGTTTCAAAATTTAAACAGCAGTTTACAGTTAAAATTGGTGTTATTTAGTCAATTTATCATTGAGAACTGAAGCATCAATGATCAGACACTAACACCTGTCAGCATTTTAAAAAGATGATACAGCAACTCACAATTTCAATCATTGATAATTTATGAGACTTGTGTGTGTTCTGATGAATAGTTTCTTGGAACTCAGCACTAAATCTTAATTTCAATTGAAGGGAGGGAGCAGCTCAGCTGTGCTGTGTTAAATTGGAAGCTGCTGCTGCATGTCACATCCAACACTGCAGCCGCTCCTTCTATGGAGGTGAGCATTGCATACAGGAGGTGTGTGCATTGCTCACCTAACATTAAAGTGATACTGTTCATAGATTTTAATTATGTGCAATAATTTAAAAAGGTTGTAAATCTAGTGCATGTGAACTTTAGCATGTCATAGTCACCTTTATTCATAGTAAACAAATATTCAACAACAAAATTGTGGCTATTGAAAATGCTGAGTGGCTTGTAACTCGCCAACTAGCCACAGTGGCCGGTGTGCAATAAGTTCACGTCAAGCTTTGCCCCCAGGAGTGTCAAACTCATTTAAGTTCAGGGGCCACATATGATATGGGCCCTGTATATTTTCAAGTGGGCGAAACAAGAAAATACAAGAATAAAAAAATAATCAATATTTTGCCCTTGTTGGCCCTTATACACATAAAGAATGCATATAAATGAAATACAGCAATCAAGAATAAAGTAGTAAGATACTATTTCCAATTAAATTACAATTGAAGCTTTTAGAAAAAAAAAAGTAATAGCAACTTGTTGAATAATGAGTTAAAAAAAATAAATAAATAACAAGCCCCAGCATATCTTAGGGGATTCACTGAATTTGTAATTTTGGAGAAAGAGACCTATCTGGAACTAAATAATGACCATTCATTATATCTTCTAGTGGGAGAACAGCCCCTTCAGTGTTACTAAGAACAAGGGGTGTGTCATCTAAGGGACCTCCCAATTCAGGGTGCTATGATTCAATTAATCGACGATTATCACAATATTAACAATTATGACAATGTGTTATGCATCTTTTTTTTTTCTTTTCCTTTGTAGATATTTATACTTTAAAAAAAGGTATGTGTCGGTATCCATTCATTTAAATAACCAAACAAATGTACCACTATTATCTTTATATCAAATCCCGAAAATCCAAGAGTAATCATATTACAAAAGAAAAAAATATATATATAAAAATAACTGGAACGTTAGCTAGTTCAGGTAATTCAATCTGATCTAACACAAAAGCTTATACTGTGAAAATAAACAGAGACTTAAAACCTCAATGAACTGCAAAACTAAAACAAACTAAACATTTTGCTGTGCAAAATCAAAGCACCTTTAAAACATCAAACCTACAACATCAGTTCTCATAACACTTGAACATTTGGGTTTTTAAATAAAAGGTGGATGGATAAAAGAACACAATTAATTATTAAATCGGACATATGTTAAATCCACTTTTTTAGCCCTTTAATACATTTTGTTGTATATTTAGAGTGTTTAGAAGTACAGAAAAATTCAAATTAGTCTCTTCAGGTGCTCCGTTGATATCTTCATATTCTGTTTTGGTCATATTTTCCATCTGTTTCAATTATTTGATTCTCTATTACGTTTTTTGAACAATAACGTCACAGTATTTGCAGCGGAACTACCAAATTAGGACATCGACTCCAGGCCCAACACTTTGAGCAATCCGCCATTTTTATTTCTCGCTTTTATTTTGTAGTACAAGCTCAAGGATGCCGAAGTTACGAGAGGATAAGTCAAAATGTTCGGTTGTTGGATGTAGTAACCAACACGCTTCATTACACCGTCTCCCAGCATCAGAACCTTTTTGAAAATGTATTTTTCACGAAAATGTACCCACATCTGTGGGTAAGGTCATTTTTGTGTGCGCGAAGCACTTCAAGGATGACTGCTTCATCAACCTCCGCCAGTATAAAGAAGGATTTGCCGAAAGACTTTGTCTGATTGAGGGTTCAATTCCTTCTATCTTTGGAGACGACGAACAGAACACTTCGGTAAGCTGTAAATAATGCTAAAAAGTGTGATGATAAGACGTCCCTGTCATTGTTTTGTTAGCATTAGCAGTTGCACCGTCTTCAGACTTCATATGTTAGCGCTGTGTGCTCGTTTTAGATTCTTGGTGATATGGCCTACGTGATTTAATTTAAGTCTAAAGTTTTCATTAGTCATTTCATTTTGCAGTTTTTGTCTCTGAAAAGACTGTATTAAAATGCATTTTGTGACGTTAGCTTGGCGCTAGCGTTAGCTCGGTGCTTGTGTTAGCTCACTTGTTAGGGTTCTGCAGGTTCATCATCTTCATTTTCATCTCGATCCACCGGGTCCGACTCTGGCTCGAACATGTACAGTAAGTCTTCCGTTGCCGACATTTTGTAAATAACGCGTGAATAAAAAGTTTCTGCGCCGCTACATAATCGTATCTCTTCTATCAAACTACAAAAATGGTCGAACAGGGTGGAGTTGAACAGGGTGTCACCTCTGTACCCTGAAGAGGGGGCGGGGTATGAAGTGTCTCATTTGCATTTAAAAAGACCGCACCAAAACGAGTTGCTCTCAGAAGCACATCAGAAAAGGGGTAGAAAAGGGGCCTGTGGAGCTATAATAATGAGAAATTCAGACCCAAGCATTGCAGTTCTGCTTTATATAGACCACAACTGTATGATTTATGTGTAAAAATGAAGGATTTAAAAGCATGATATGTCTCCTATAAATCATGCCAGGGAATGTAAGTGGAGAGACAAATGTGCAGCTACTGATAGTCATTGCTGTCTTCACTTCCAAAATATTGTGGAAGTAAAGGAGCTGTCATTATGCTTCCAATTAAGTCTGCACCGCTGTGCATTTACACAGTGGTCCGTGTTTTAAGATGGGTCGGGTGGGTGGTCGACATCGAAGATCAACATCTGGTCATTTGATCTACAGAAATTTGCGGAACACATTTCGTGCTGACATTTCGGAGATTTTTGGAGACCCGCCATTGTGCTACTGCAGACTTAATCCAGACCTAATCTACCATAAGAACAACTGAATATAACAAACAGATAAACAAACGCAAAAACTTCTAGACAAATAACAGGTGTACTACAGAAACAAACAGTATCTGTATATGTGAAGAAGAAGGAATACTACTTTAGAAATTGAATTAATAAAATCCTGCAAGAATTGGGATTTATAGACATCTTGAGACATGTCCATAAACATGACCAGGAATTTTACTTTTTTGCGAGGCGAAATATTCATTCCTGAATCGATTTTGTTTACATTTAACAGAGATCTCCATAAAATTTGGAGTGCATAAAAAAAAAGGATAAGGACTAAAGAACCATCAGACCTGCAGGAACAACTAAAAAACTAGAGAAACTCCATGTTATAGATAATAATTACGGAATTCAGTTCTTGAGAAAATTACATGTATAATGCAAGAAATAAACATCATTCTTAGCAAGGAAACTGAAAAGAAGCTGAGGTTTCTGAAACAATTATATTATAAAGCAGGACCTGAAGCAAGCAAAATTCTTGCATAGAAAATTAGGCAACAACAAGCAGAAAATACATCTCCCCTCTATTGGTAAAATCAGGCCAATAGTAATTTAAGGAAAATTGCATGATTTTGGAAAAAATTTGATTTGTTTCAACAATTTGTGCTGTGATATTTACACAATGATTCGTCATTTTTACTTTCTCTTGCAGGACGGTTGGATGCCCCAAAAGGCTGGATTTGGCCCCAGGTACTCGAGTTTGACAAAAGCTTTGGTAAAAACTAAAATAACAATAGTTTTAATAATGATCGAAATCCATCAACCAAATTTATTTGCAAAATTAACACTTTTTAGACATGTATGACAGAATGAATAAAAATGAAAGGGTGTAATCCTACTGCTGTCTGACAAATAATGATGAGGCCATTTAAAGCAGTGTAACACAGCATTCACAAAGAAGAGAAGGAGTCACTTTGAAGTGGGACATCTTTGCTTTTTGATTCCATATCAACAAATCAAAAGTGTGTTGTGCAAGTCGAAATGCATAAAAAAAAGTTATTTCAAAATGACTTCAGAACAGAGACGGATTTGGAAAATGTTGTAAACCTGATGTAAGCATCAATACATGTTTTGTTCTTTGTGTTTTTGTACCTGTCAAAAGGGAAATCATATCAGTTTTAAGATGATGGAACACAAATCCAGAAGATAATAAAAAGATAATGTTTCGTTTATTGGTCTTTCCTTTAGGGAAGTAAGAGCTTATGAATTGAGTCATCTCTGAGCATATTTGACAGAACTAATCATTGCTGTCATTTTAAACTTTACGTCTCATACAGTTACAGTAATTAGTACACATTGGAGACTAAAAAACATCATCACATTACAAAAACCATTTGAAATATTTGAACTATTTATACACCGCTTTCCCACACTTTTTCCTTTTGTTTGTGTTTGTTGTGCTGTGTTCTGATATATTTTGCTGTTTATTATCCACCTCCTGACAGATACAGGGTTTACTTTCATTCTCTGGAGCACAGCAGAAAAAGCCCACGCACAATCTTCTTTTAATATCTGCTCAAATCCCTGCTCCTCCTGCCGTCTGAATGCTTCTTACTAATTTTCTTTTCTGCGTCTTCTCTCTCTTCAGCTATTCAGACGAGGCGCTGGTATATCACACCCACCTGTCCTTTCAATGTAAATGCTTTTGATTTTTTAATAACTAACAAAAATAAAAGATGTATTAAAAGGGAAGGGTGGAAAAAGGACAACAAAATAATCTCAGCATGTGTATTTCAGATTCCATGTGCAACATCTTTTCTGTTTCAGTTTGCAACAGTGTTCTTTGATGACAGCAAATAATTCTCAGTAGGATGTTGGGGAAGTGCCTTTAAGTTTGTATTTAAACTCTTTGCGTTGATGCTTTGAATAAGCTTGCTGCAAAAAAGGATTTAGATGACATTTTGACCAAGGCCTAAACCCCTATTGCACAAATGAATTTGGGATATAATTGAGGCTATGGTCCATTGACTTCATGAGACATTAAAAAAACCACAATAACTGAATAAAACAGGAATAGCCTAGTTTTCCTAGTGATTCAACAGTGATTTACATTCTGTTCAGATTAATACACATAAAAAAAATAAAATAATACTAATAATCTAATAATAATAATAATAATAATAATAATAATTGACTGTTTAATTGCATTTCCTGAAGAAATGCAAGTGAGAATGCATAAGCTGACATGCACTTCTGAATGCTGCATCAAGGATTGCAGAAGGTTTGGCAGGGACAGGCCAGGAGCCTCATTTAAAACTATTGTGTACACCCAAAACAGGGGCTGAAAACTGTGCATGACACTTACTACGCAAAGTTCTTGTTATATGAAAATAAATGTGCCCTCCAGTAAGCTAACGCTGACCCTGGCGCACTGACATTTTGGAGATGTGGAGAAATGACTGTGCCGATGGGGAAGTGGGGAATTGAAGCCAATTTCATCTCATACATTTAATGTGCTTGGGGGTTGGGGTCGGTGGCGGGATGCGCTGGGTGCTCGGCTCTTTGGGGGCTTTCTCGGATGTGTGCGTGGGGGGCGGTGGCTGCTTCTTGGCCTGGGATCTCGGGGGCATCTGGGGGACTCCTTGCCCCCCACTCTTTCTGCTGGCCTGGCTGCATCTGCGGGCCCGGGGTGGCTCCTGGGTTTGCAGTAGCGGTTTTTGCACATACACAGGTCTACAATGCACTGGCACGCCTTGAGATGTGGGATAAAACTCATACTGGGCTTAACTTTAGACACATTGATCCCAAATACCAGCTTTAGGTATTACCACTCACTCAATCCCTCTGTCCACAGCCACCACCATTATAGCTACGCTTCACACTTGTCACCAGACTGGCTTGATTACACAACATAATAAGCACAATATGATCTACAACTTCACATCTCACTCTCACTGTAAAATAATCTATTCTTCCCCACCCTTTCTATTTCCTGCCTTGAGTCTCTCCTCTCTGCTCCCTTCCCCCTCCCCCTCCCCTGCTTTTTTATATCCTCCCTATAATAAAATGGCTGGTGATGGTCACAATTAAGCAATAAAATAAATTTATTTCATTGCAATAACAAAACATACATTGTTGTCTCATAATGATTGCACTTCTTGTAGTGTTGAAATTTGACAAATTTGACAAATTAGCCTAACTGCCCTAGATGGCATTACTCTGGCACGAAGCACAACTGTTAGAAACCTTGGGGTTCTATTTGTTTATTTATCCTTCAACTCTCACATAAAACAAACTTCAAGAACTGCCTTCTTTCATCTCCGTAACATTGCTAAAATCAGATCAATCCTGTCTCAGGGCGACGCTGAAAAGCTAGTCCATGCTTTTGTTACCTCTCGACTGGATTATTGTAATTCTCTTTTAGTAGGCTGCCCAAGCAAGTCGCTTAAGACACTTCAGCTGGTTCAAAATGCTGCAGCACGTGTACTGACTAAAACTAGGAGAAAAGATCACATTACTCCTGTATTAGCCTCTCTGCATTGGCTTCCCATAAAATATAGAATAGAATTCAAGATTCTTCTTCTCACTTATAAAGCCCTAAATGGACAGGCACCAGTCTATCTCAAGGAGCTTGTAGTGACATACAATCCCCCCAGAACACTATGCTCTCAAAATGCTGGCCTACTCGTTGTTCCATTTGTCTCTAGAAGTAGTATAGGAGGAAGAGCTTTCAGTTATCAGGCCCCACTTCTCTGGAACCATCTACCAACCACGGTTCGGGGGGCAGACACCCTCTCTACCTTTAAGGTTAGGCTCAAAACATTCCTCTTTGGTAAAGCTTTTAGTTATGAACCAGCTCATAGCTCATAGTTAAGATGCAATAGGCATAGACTGCCGGGGGGGTCTGGCATGCTCGGTTGGAGAGGGCGTTAAGAGAGACGTCATTTAGGTTAGAGAGGGACCGGAGAGGGTCCCAATCCTCTCTCGAACACTCCCTCTATGTCTGCTTCTTCCCTTGTGTGTTTGCTCCTGTACTCCTTCTGGCTTTTGTCTTGCAGGTCCGTGGGATCCTCAGTGTGGAGTTACAGAGTCTCAACAACGCTGTCTCCACCCTTTCCTCTGCACACACCCAACACAGCATAACGTGGATGGCTGTTCATCATAGGAATGGGATCCACACAAGGTTCCTGCTGCTTAACAGAAGGTTTTCCTTGCTGCCATGATGAATTCATGTTGGGTGTGGGATACATATGTATGTGTATATACGTATATATGCATATGTGTGTATCCATAAAATGAAGAGTCCGTCCTTAAGACTGCTCTACTGTAAAGTGCCTTGAGATACCATTGGTTATGATTTGGCGCTATACAAATAAAAGACTGATTGATGATTGATTGAGCTCATTTTGCCAGCAGAAACACGAACAGCTAATCAGCTAACAAACGGGCGGAACCAACGTGCGGAAACAGTAACAGGCAAACAGCCAATTATTGAGCAGCTGTGGAGTCCAGTTGCCATGTTGGTGTGTTTTCAAGTAAGTAGCGTGTAGTGAGTTTAGACTGTGCAGCGAGAAGCAGGGAGGAGAGTAGAGGCAGTCGCTATGTTGCGGAAAGTAGCACTGGTAGTATCGTCGTGTAGAATTTCTGGTATAGTAGGAACCGTTACAATTTGGCACCACGGGGTACCGTGTGTATTGTTCAACTATCGATTTAAATAAACAATAATATTCAATATTAACAACTATGGTTAATAACCAGTTCACTTTCTTTACTGGCCAAAAGCTAGCATGATTGTTAGCATCATTAAGGATAATTTTGTGTTCAGGTAACAAAAGATCTCCCTGAACATTGCTTGGTTTTCTCCAATTATTTTGATTTCTTCCAGCAGTCAAAAAACTGCTTACCGGAATTTCAAGATTGCTCATAATAAAGTGACTGTGAAAGGCCTAGCTTTAACATGTACAATATGAAGCACCTTATATGCTTATATTTGTATAATACAAAGTTTGTTCCAAAAAATGAATAGTGTTTCACCCGATTTAGTAATACATTTCCAGCAACTATTCTTTTTAGGTTTGCAAGAAAACAAGAACTAGACAATTAGCCCACCTCTGTATCCCATTTTAAACTTTATCCCATTAGTGGAGTTCAGTTATGACTACAAAGCTTTTGGTTCACTAACCATCAATCAAAACACCACTTCTTAAAGACACAGCACAGATGTACAGTAGATGGGGAGGCACTTCGGCCGGCAGGTTTTTCTCATATGGAATATGAAGGCCGTGAGAAAAGGTTTAGCACTCTTCGTTTGTGACGCAATGTACGAGGGGCATGCATCCATGTGGATCAAAACGCTTTAAAAATTAAAGTTTCCCATCAGCAGTAGGTTGTTGCTAAGTCTTCCCCAGTGTTGGACCTGCTCAGCTTCAGCGGGTCGGTTGAATGGTTGAACAGGTTAATGCAACATTACACAAACTAGCCCCTATGCCCGGCGCTTCAATGTTTGGAGCCTGGATATAGCCAAGAGTTCAAGTGGTCATTATGGATCCTGAAATGTTTTGCACATGAGGGTACATATTTGAAGGTGGTGGAAGTCAGACACCATTCCATGTGTTGACATATTAATAAAAGCAAAAAGCTGTTTTGGACCTCTTACATGTGATGAAAATTTAAACAGCCTAAAGTGCAACAGTAGTGTTAGGGCATCAGAAGGCTGGGCAAGTCAAACATCATGTTCTGAAACATAGCCACTGAAAACACACCTGCAGAATATGACAAGATCATCTTGAAGCCAATGCAGGAGTGTACAACAAGATTTACAAATGCAGATTGATAATTTCTGTTGATTCTGTTGTTTATGTTGATTATATTTGTCAGACCAAAATTATGAATAAACTGTAGGGTTATTGAACAATCTCTTGCACTTATTTTTTTATTTTGTGAGAATTTATTTTATTCCATAAAAAATACCCAATAGAATCATATTTTATCATTGTATGTTTCCTGTCTATACCACAATGAATTTAACAGTTTTTTAAAGCTTTAATGGACCCTAAGTTCCACTACTTTGAATAAATGTCTTTAGCCTACATGTAAAGCTTTTCTCTTTTTATTTATTCTTATGAAACATTTAAGTTGTGAATTAAGAGGACTACAACATGTTTGTAAGATCCCAACACAGTATGAGGTCTGAGTAAGTCCCTGTGTAGATGTCAGCAGAGTTAGGCTTTAAAACACAGTAGTGATCCTTAACAGAAAGTCGGAATATTTTAAACTCAAGACAATACTGACAAAGAAGCCAGTTTAAGAATATTATCTCACCAGACATGTGTATAACTGGAACATTACTCTATCTTGGATTCAGGTTTTTAAAAATGCCTTTTGTTTTTTTTTTTTTGTTTTTTTTTTTTTTTTTTTTTGGGGGGGGGGGAGGAAAGTATTTCTTTATAAGCTGTTTAAAGACCAAAATATGTGAAAAGTGAAAATATTTTTTTAATTTCATTATTAACTCACTCAGTGCCTTTGACAAGATAACTCGTCATTTACGTTTTTTCACAGGGATTACTAGAAAACACCCTGGCGGAGGTCCCTCATCAATATCTAAGCTGTGGGGTGTTGTAGTGACCAACTGTGCCCTGAAGATGGCAGCAGTACACTTTTAGATGATAGATTAGCCACTGATGCTACACAGAACATGTGTGGACATGAGTAGATTATTGATAATGTTGAGATGGTGAGATAAAACCATCAACTCACCGGGCCAAACGGGTCATCCCTGCGTGTCGGGAGGAGGGGTGGGGGGGGTGGGGGGGGTACAAAATACCCCCAGCCAGTGAGCCAGATAGCAAAATAATAGGTGACATGTAGGAGGTAGCAGCGCACCTTTGGATGAGGGATCATTCGTGCTCAGCAGAGCTCAGAGAGAGAGGAGGGAAGGCGTTTACAATACAAAAATGGCGCTACGTACGAGAGTTGACGTTCCCAGCAGCGCACACTCGCCCAGAGCATGTGTGGAACTCATGGATAGTGTGGCGATGGTGAGATAAAACGATAAAAAAAAAACGGGGAACGCAGTGACACTCTACATGTCCGGGAGGAAGAGGAAGTTGCGTGTGTGCAGACTGACAGGAGGGAAACTTGGAGGAATGGCAAAATACAGTAAGAAATCCATTCAACTCTGACCCATAGCAAAATAATAATAGTTTTGCCATCAAAAGCCTGGTCTCAGTGTTTTTTTGTTTTGTTTTTTTTATATAAGGAAACAATGTTCAGATGTTAGAGTAGTCGCTAAAGCAAAAAAAAAAATCTTTAAAGTCACTGACAGGATTTTTTTTTTAGAAAAATACTTTTTTCTCAGCTTTTTGCTCTGAAACTGAAGATTTGTGTTAAACTTGCTTTATTCAACGGCTGATTACAAAAGAACGAAACGAGCCAGAAACAATTTTTCAGAATCAGGTGTCAGATTTCAGATATTCTGTGGGTCTTTAAAATCAGTCAAAATGCTCAAAAATGGCTGGCACCGAGGGGGGTAGAAAAACTGAAAATGTCTGGCACTGAATGAGTTAAGTACCATACAAAGTATTCACCCAAACATATTTAATTTGCTATCTTTCTCGAAGGAAGCACCTCACTATCTATTCAAAGCTTTGAAAACATCACAATTTAGAGGAAATTTCAAAAGATGCACTTCAGAAATATTTAGGAATGCAGTACAGAACTAATATGGCAAACAGCAGCTAATCAAAATATCTACTAATTCACCAATTCATCAACTTTAACTGTTTTATCCTGTACAGGGTCACAGAGGTCTATTTCTATTGTTCATCATTTTTTTCCTGCCTATCCTAGCACACACTGGGCAAAAGGCAGGCTACACCTTGGACAAAACACTATGGATTGCGGATTATCCTACTTGCCACAGTAAAGTCACAGAAAAACCTCTTAGTTTCCAGATATTTCACCGTAAGATTACACTCTTGTTCCCTCGCTATATGTGAGCTCAAAACTTTCACTGTAAACCATGAGTTCGGAGAAAGTTGATTAACATTTTTGTAAAAACATAAAATGCTGTCAAAGAGGAGGAGAAAAGACATACTGTACATGCAGGATGAACTCCTTAGTAACACATCAGTGAGAAACAAGAACTTCCACATTGAAGCCTAACTGATGTCTTCACACTTCAACAAAAGAGACCCGAATTAGCTGTGTTTAAAGCAAAGGTTTTCTGAAGTCTGGATCCATTATACTGAAGCCGCTACACCTGTAATACCAAACACAATTCAACACCTCTGTTTCAGTCACCTGCTGTAAGTCACTGCTCATGTTAACACTGATCACTTGATGGAAACTGGTCAAGACAACGAGGTGCTAGAGAGCTAGCAGGCAAAAATCACCTTTTTCTGTTGTGTCAAAGCGACTCCTCTCAATGCTTGGGAAGGGTCTTGACCACAACTTGTCGGGGTTATGCTGGAGGACACTAACTTCAGTTTAACATGGGCAGCAAATGATTCTCAGGCAAGAGAAAAAAGTGTAGTTATGAATAAAGGCAATTACTCTCCTTTATCAAATTTGTCTCAACAGAATGCCACTTAGAAAAGCAGATTGCATTTCACAATAATCAATCACTCCACAAATTAAGCATTAAATTCCCTCGACCTGGTTCAGGATCATTTGTTAAACTAACAAATTGGGCAAGATCAGTTTGTCTGAGGAGTTATAAGTCAGTGCAGTGTAAAAACCTCTCGTAATCAGTGGAAATACAACAAGAGTTAATGATAAACATGGCAAATAGCGATTTGTTTTCCCCATTAGCTATTGTGAAACACTCAACCACAGGATAATCATTACAAATGAGATTTGGAGCTGTGACGACTGCAAAGACAAAGACCCCACCCTCAACAACTACACAAGCATTAGCACCCAAAGCTCAGAGGAAGGCTCTTGGCTCTCATGGGAAGTTAACTCTTGAGTAGAAAACAGGAGGGAACAGATAGAGAAAACATTACACACTGTTCTTCAAAACGAAAAAGTGCTAGCAAACAACCCTCACTTTACCAAATACAATGAATACATGTATTCATGGATGAACATTGGACACAATCAAATTCACTTTGGGAAAAATACTAAAAGGTTGCATGTTATGAAAATGAGGACAACATTACTGTAATAAAAAAAAAGCTTCAAAGCAACAAAGAAATGTAAACAAAAAAAACACACACACACCTAAGCATAATGATAATCTAAACATGTGGATGAATACCTAAATCATAGGCCAACTACAAATTAGAAGTGTCTTCTACCAGCTTGGAGTATGAATGGAATGCAACCCTGAAGTTACGCGCATGGGCAAAAGAGGTCCTGATGTACTCGCAATGTTTACGTAAGTAAATATAAAATGAATGCCGGACAGATAACTTCCAAAGACACTTCATTCATAGCGACCCACAAAGTTGAAAGGCCCCTCGTGGAGTGACACGTGTGCAGCTGACTGAAAAATCCACACTTAGAGTGCACCGCTACAATGGCCACAACCTCAACTTTAAAGGAAAAAAATAGCGTCCTATATGCCAGAAAATACAGTACCTAATTCGGTACCCATCCTTACTCATATGTTCGGATATTTTTTTTATTGATCGGTGATCGGCCCAGAAATCCTGATCGGTTTAAGCCTAGTAAAAATTTGATATCAATATCTACCAATATGTTACATTATTAAACTGATAGCAGAATCAATAAATACCAACTGAAAACAATATGACACAAAATTACTCAAAGCAACAACAAACAGCATCTGACAACAAATACAATTTATTTTCGATGGTATTTTAGATCAGTTCCATATTAAAAAACTCGTGTTTGGATCTTGAAATCTCAGGGTTGCTATATTTCATCAGTTCAAACCTTTCAGTGCTGGCTTTCTTTGAAAATCATTCTCTTTAATTCTTTATTTTTTCTTGATGTCAGAGCATTTGTGAAGTTTAGTTAAGTTTTGCTAATTATCCTAACCTGTTTTCAGAAGGAAAGATAAGAGAATGTTAGCGTGGTTGAAGCAATCACTGAAAGCACACACTATTTGAACATGCTTTTTACACTCAACAATGTCAAAATTAAGAAGTCGGGTTTTACAATGCAACAATTTTAAACTTCTTAAAAAGAATGTGCAAGACTGTTTTATTATTATCATTTTTGAATAGCCTTTGTGCACTTAACATGAGTTGTTGGCCTTTGCTCCCAAATGACAGCTGCACAACTTTTTCAGTAAATATGTGCTTCTTGACTTTAATGCTGAGTGACAGCCTGTATTGGCTTGGGATGTATCAAATAGAATTGAATGGCTTGCATGACTGGTATATGTGTGTCTTGATACAGCAAGTGGTAAAGATGCAACATCTCTGGAGTTTTATCTTATCTCTGTCTCAAGAGGTTTTCTGACTGACAGCTGTGAATATGTCACAACACATCCTTAACCATCTCACAAATAACTCTGCACTCAAAAGTATATTTCAAGAAAACAAAAACATGTTTGCATCAACAGTAAACAAAGAACACAATCGAGAAATCAAAAGTGGGATGATATAGGGTCAACTGAGCTGAAGATGTAAAATATGGTTCCAGAAAAACCTTTCCATTTTTACACCACTAAATAGCGCAACCCAAATGTGTCCTGGGGCCTGTGGATAGGTTTCAGGTTAAATGTTCACATGTTGGAATTAGTTTGGATCTGTTGTTTTATTTCTTTTCTTGTTGAGATTTGGTTATGCTGGGGTTGCACAGAGCCATCAAATCTGCATTATTCGTGACACTCGCAACAAAGCTCAACTTTACTGAAGATGGGTTGTATCAGTGCGTAGTATTCGTGGAGAAGCTTTTGAGATGTCAAAAAATCATCCACGAATGCTACGAATGTGACCATCTTCGTGGAGTGCGTAGCACCCGTGTCGCCTCGTGCTGATCTGTTTTGGCATGCAACAGATCTTAAATGCATTCTGATTGTATCCTCACTTCATTTCTCTAACCCTCTCACCATATAATCCCTTTCTATGGGCTCTATTCTCCCATGCGCAAAAGCCCATGGGAGAATATATTTTTGGCTGCGCGCTATTCTCCCCCTGTATTTAAGTCAGTTGCTGCATGCCTTCATGCCAGTTACGCACTGTGGGTGGAGCGGCCCTAATATGTGGGTGTTCCCATTCAAATCTGGCTTCACGCTCTTTCTCCGGTGTGCGTAAGTCCTTTTTGTCTTATGCACTTCTAAGCCTGGAATAAGTGCAGCGCCCCGAAAAGGTGAGATTCTGGTTGTTAAAAATCCCTAAATATTGTTGTGTGCCCCGACTTCATTGGGTGTTTCATACGCTTAACACAATACACCCTCTGCCGAGGTTGGCCCACCACAGGCTGATCAAACCTGGGTGTGCGTCGCATGGTGGCGCCAAGCGATCATCATCCACCACCATCTCTTGCCATCATTTACCAGCCCATGTTGCATCCCTACGTTTCATCCACAGCCAGTGACTGCTCCGTTCTGCTGCAGTGGCAAGTTCTTTGATTGCCTTCAGTTGGGCCTGTCCTCTCAACCCTACTTCCTTCAGTAGCCTTGTGGTGGAACTAGCTACAAATCCTCTACATCCCACCTCCACAGGCCACACCTTCATGTTCCAGCCCCGCCCCCCTGCTTCAGCTGCTAGGTTGGCGTATCGCAGTCTCTTCTGTTCGAATGCTTCATCAATGGCTTCTATACGGTGGCTGGGAAGTGTCAGGTGAATGCATTTACAGAAACGAACACAAATGCAAACAGGTCACAACACGAATGCAAACCGGCCACAACGGAAGTGTTTCCGCAAAAGTGTTTCGACGGACGGGTACTATGATATGAAAGCCTGATATGAAAAATATAAGAGTATCCTGATCAACTTTCACTTACTTTCATACGCGTTTCGATGTCTTCTTCTTGTTCTTCTCTGTTCTGGTAGGTTAAAAACATCCGCCAGAAACGTGTCCGTCTGTAATACTGGTCCGTCGGAAACACTTCTGTTGCGGAAACCCGATGGCCGGGAAGTGTCAGGTGAATGTATTTAAAGAAATTAACACGAATGCAAAATGGCCACAACGGAAGTGTTTCCGACGGACCGCTATTACAGACGGACACATTTCTGGCGGCTGTTTTTAACCCAGCAGAACAGAGAAGAACAAGAAGAAGACATCGAAACGCGTATGAAAGTAAGTGAAAGTTGATCAGGATACTCTTATATTTTTCATATCAGGCTTTCATATCATAGTACCCGTCCGTCGAAACACTTTTGCGGAAACACTTCCGTTGTGGCCGGTTTGCATTCGTGTTGTGACCTGTTTGCATTTGTGTTCGTTTCTGTAAATGCATTCACCTGACACTTCCCAGCCACCGTACTTCTTCCCATGGGACTGTAAACTCAACGAGGACAAACACACAGCTGCTGCATCACCAAACACTAGGGACAAGCGTCCGGGCACGCGGAGCAACAGGGTGCATGAGAGGCACGACGAGTGGACGTTGGACGGGCGATCAGGGGGGTGGGAGAGCGCGCTGAGCTCACCGGGCATAGTGACGGTCACAGAGTGCATGTGGGGCGGAGAGCGCGTCGAGCGTACACTGTACACTGTTGGACTATGATGCCAGTTGTTCAGCTGTGGTTCTCCCAGGGCAGGGGTCTGCAACCTGCGGCTCTGGGGCCTTTGACTCTTATGCAATGACTCCCTATAGTTTTAAAAAACACTATAAATAATTTTTTTACAGAGGAATTAATGGCAAATAAAATCAAGACATAATAATTTGTTAACCTAAAAATAAATCACGTTGTGCAATGACTGCCACCTCCTTCAACCGCCAATGTGCCGGTTAAATATGCATGCTTTATGTGTGGCGAGAAATTAGCAATTAGCATGTGTTGATCGACATGATCATGCATTATCAAATTCAAGTTACTTTTTGTAGCCTTTCAAATACATTAACTAAAAAAAATATTCTTTATATAACATTATGTTCATGTAAACTAAGATGTATAAGAATTTGAAGATGCAAGATACTGTTTCATTTCTTGATGTCAATTTATTTAATTTTTTTTTTAAACTGTTTTTAAGTTTCCATTTACATGATTAATATAAATAAAGTCAAATTAAATCAAACATTATTCTATATAATTTAATACACTGTATTGACTTTTTTGAGAATGTATTTTTTCAGCTCCGGGAGGACATTAATCCAGGTGAGATGAGGCAAAATGGCGCCTTTGAGAATAAAGGTTACAGACCCCTGACCAGGGGAAGAGGGTTACGAGACCCCACTATTATAGCTGGTCCCTCTGAATTGAATTCTGTGGGGTGAAGCAATGCAGATGCTAAGTTGGTTATGCTACCATTAACCTAATTCAAGTACAACCTGTTAAGTCAACTATTCGTCAGCATGCATGGCTTGAAAAAAAAAAGGGGTGTGACCAAATTCTGTGCTGGGGCGACCAACTGAGAAAGTCAGTCGCACCAGTGCCACCACTGGAAAAGTTAGTGTAGAGCCCTATTGGTCTATTTATTTCAAGCCATGGATATTCTACTTCATGTGTAATGTTCAGTTTCCACTTTTCTGGAATGTACTGTACTAAGTACTGTTTTTTTTTTTTTTTTTGTTAATACACAACTAAATTTGTTTTTGAAATACATCTGGAAATCTGGAAAAAACATGAATATAGCTTACCTAAATTTAAGTTTGTGCCTTGTGAATAATAATTAATAAAATTCATTCATTGCACAATACATTAATAATAAATGCAATTTTGGTGTTTAAGCTCATTTATTATTTTCATTGATTAAGTCATATACCAAAATCCATTTATATTGAAAAACATTGCTTCTCGTGACGTTTTGTTAGATTAAAATCTTAATTTCATGTAGTTTACCAAAACTACACTATAAAACTAGATCAAAATTTGCTATCAAAATTAAAACTGGTCACAAACAACACAACATTAAATTAATCCGTTTTAAAAGCCTAATTTCATGCTTTTCCTGAAGAATTATATTGAGAAAAGAAAGTAGCAGTAATTTAGTTGTCAGATTGAAATTTCAACTCATGACATTTGTTTTGAGGTGGAAATATTACTGTTTAAAACGAAAAGGTAAAGGCTGATGGCACAGAGAACTAAAGGCCCAAGAGCCTAAAAGTATGTTTTGACAGTTACTGTGTATCTTAAAATGAATGCTGTATCTTTAAGCCTACCCTCACAACTTGTTTGGATGCGTTGGGAAATGGCGTTTAAATTTAGAATCTAGATTAAAAACTGGAGCACTGGATAAATAACAACTGAGCAGTATTTACCTTCTGAAAGAAAAATAAAACGCAGAAAACAAGTAAATAGGACATGCCTAAGAAGGAAACAAGCCCTAAGTAATTAAGAGGGTTGACATAGATACCCCAGCTGGATATCTCAATCCAAACCCAGATTGAGTTTGGATTAGTATGTAACAGCTGCAACAAATAAAACAGCAGGAGTCAATCAGTCAATTAGACATAAACCCTCCCCAAAACAACTAGTTTAACTTTCAATTAATCTTCTTTAGGTTTCACAAGGGTCACAGCACTGCAGTGTGAGCAGTAGGAAAGTAACAGATTAAGTGACACTCACACAACTGGAAGGGCTTTTAACCCAGCCTTTAACCACACAGTTTTCTGTTTTCCTTCAGGAATTGTTTTTCACTGAAACATGGACAAAGCTTACAGTCCAAATGTGATTAATTTCAGAAAAGCACTATAGCCTAAATGAAAAACATTTATTGAACAACAAAAACCACCAGAACATAAACCTCACTTTTCTGGACTGGGACATGCTTGCCAAAAGAACCTGTAAAATAAATCCTCAAGTTAACAGTGTTAAGTAATGCCCTCTCTTGATGTTAAAGTTACACACTGTATACAGTACGATTGGTAGATTATTTTCTTGCAGTAACAATGCTTCTTGGCAAAACCTTTTAGATCGTTGGAAAGATTGTTATCACCCACTCCTTTTAAATGGTGCCCCATTTGTAAGTAACATGCACGAGTATGTAAATTACACCAATCACCCATAAAAAAATTCCCAGCGTCTGTAGCACTTCTCCATAGATGCTGAGGAGAAAAATTGGGCAAGTCGAGCTGGTACTGTGTGCCTCAAAGAGAGTGTGAGTTGGAAGAATTTGTCAATTTTCTTCTGTGTTGGGCTGAAGCAAAACCTGCAAGTGAAGCCAAAGTGCCAAATAACCAGTCCTTTTGTCATCAGGCCAAGCGCAAAAAATTTGGATACATATGGGACTCAAAATTAGAGTCTGCTGCAACTTCCTAAATGGTAGTCCTCGTGTTAAAAAAGGCTTAAATTAATGTATTGCCACTTTACAGTGTCTCATCTGCTTTGCACTGAGAGGACTCTTGCACAAAGTCATCTGTGTGAACAAAGTGTTATTGATGAGTTGAATATACTGTATGTGGGTTTGCCAGAGAGTGTATTGCAGGAGGGATCATGTCCACACGCCAAAACCCAGTACAAGTTTGAATAAGGAGGATAGACGCACAGCAGCAAAGGGATAATCTGTGTTCAACACTGAAACAATCGCTCAATACATATGCTATACAAAGCGTTGGAAATCCAAGTGTGTGGAAATTAGGCTCTGGAGGAAAATTTGACAAAACTCATCTGTGTTCACGGAGCACCAGTGGTTTTGAGCAAGTGCGCTTTGATGTGGACAGAGAGTGATAAGTCGAGATCTTTTCATAGCGTCATAGGATTTCTTCTCCAACACCTTCCCTGAGTTACAGGAGTGGTAGAACTACAGCTGCATACATTCAAAAATCTGCTAATCCACTGCTCTTACAAAGAAAGGATTATGCATTCTGTGATGTAAATAATAGGCATCTTGCTTTAGTTTGCTAAACCCCATTTGCTTTCAGTCACTGTAGTCAGAAGGTGTGAGATGATTTTAAAATACCGAACCTTCACTGATGCACCAACAGAACATTGAAATTCAGACATATTTAAGAATTAGGCTTGCATCTATGACCATAGAGACATTTGACAAAACTTACTTTGATGTGAAAAACTGCATAGATTTTGTCACTCATCAATGGGGACCCTACTTTTTCAGCGCAACACTGAAATCAGAAATTTAGCTATTCTTTGTAACCAAAACATTGGAATTTATTCATCAACTATAGGCTGCTGTACATGAGCTGTATCGTTAAGTTTCGTTCCACCAAACGGGGCACTACTTTTTCTTTTGCTCAATATGTTCAACGTTAATAAAAGGTATCCAAGCAAAAAGTTATCCACGCATTATCCTGCAGTTAATGAGAAAAGTGTAATTTTTTGGCGCACTATATTGACTGCGCATTGAGACAAAAACACTGTTGAGCTCGATTTTCAACCAATCAGCATCGAGAATGTTAGTAGGTCACAGCCAGGTCACAGCCAAAATCAAGGCAATATCACTATGCACATGTAAACATGGAGGAGAGTAAACAGCGCAGCTTCACCTGATAGCGGCGATCAAGCGTGATTAACACCCGTAAAGTGCATTCTTCATGTCGGAAAAGATGGTGGGGAAGGTCCGCAGCTCTTCACCCAAGTCTGATGGGGAAAAAAAATCAAGCAGTGTGCGAAAGAATGGCTCCAAACGTTGGACACTACGGAGCTAGCTATAACATGTTGCCTTCCTGGACAAACCGGTCTCTGATGTCCCAACAAACTACGGGTTTCACCCGGCCTGCTATCGACGTTTTATAGACAAAAAAAGGCTTGACTTGTGCACTAAAGTGTTAAGATAAAATAGAAGGGTTGAAAAGACTTGTAACCCCTGTTGAAGACTCTGAAGCTGTTTCGTCAAAGATTCTGGGTTCTAAGTACAGCTTGATGAAAGTTACTCCTACCACAAAAAACCATCAAAAAGCCAGCACGTTCTGCCTAAAAGTTTACTCACTTTTAATTATTTATTCCGGATATGCAAATAGTAAAAGGCTTCCTGATTGCTTTTTAACAAATTATCAGCACAACATAATATAGAAATGAAGATTTTTTTCAGAAAGCAAAATAATAATGATGCATAGAAAAAAAATACATCAATGAAAAGTGAGAAGAAGCATAACTTGTTAGCTCTCACCCCTTGGTCTAAATAAAAAAAAATATATATATATATATCAACTGGTAAGTCACCTGACTTGCACACAGGAGGTCCCCCGGTTCGAATCCCCGCTGGGGAAAATGAGCAATATACCATCTGCTTGTGTGGGTCCTTGGGCAAGACCCTTCATGCTACTGCCTACCTCATACAATGATGAGAGACAAAGAAATGAATGACGTCGCCTCAGACGTCGCCCGGCTAAACAAGGTCCGTGTCAGGTGCTGGGAAACCAGAGCACCTTGATGAAAAATGGGCTACTGGAACAAGACTCAAATGGGCGAGGTGCGATAACAGGGCTCTGTTGGAATGCTACTACTCCAGTAACCCTAGTCAGAGGGGCTACATGCAAACGATGTGGGAGAAATGGTTACATTAGTTACACAGTCCAAACCTAGTAGCTATCACAACTTGATATTGACGAGGTACAACACCAATTAGTCCCCAAGAGGTACAGCCAGAGGCCCATACCTGAAGCATTGGAAACTGCCAAACAAAGGCAGCCTTGGCCAGCCGCCTAAAGAGGTACACGAAGACAATGAAGCCAGGCAAATAAACCAGCTGTTCGCAACTCATCCAGCGAAAGTGCACGCTTAATGACAGGGGAGCAATAGCAGAGCAGACTCACCAACGCTGGAAACTGAACAGTACTGGAAAGGCATATGGGAGAAGAAGGCAGCACACAACAGTGATGCACAGTGGCTGGTGGCTCTGAGAGAAGACCACAGCAACCTCCCTGAACAGAATCCAGTCACCGTCACAGTGGCAGACATCCAAGAAAGAGTCTCAGGTATGAAAAACTGGACAGCACCAGGCCCTGACATGATACACGCCTACTGGCTAAAGAAACTCACGGCACTCCATGAGCGCTTGGCAGCACAAATGAACCAGCTGCTGAGAGATGGGAATCACCCTGAATGGCTGACCAAAGGGTGCACAATCCTGATCCTGAAAGAGTACAGTCCCATCCAACTATCAGCCAATAACCTGCCTCTCCACAACGTGGAAGCTCATGTCTGACATCATAGCAGCTCAGATAAGCGGGCACGTGGATCAAGACTGGCTAAGGCTAAGGATACCGACTCTGGAACGGGGCCACCATCAATCACCTCCTCTACATGGATGACATCAAGCTGCACGTTAAGAACGAGCGAGACTCACTGATCCATGCCGCCCGGATCTACAGTGCAGACATTGGGATGTCATTCGGACTAGAGAAGTGTGGTCGGAGGGTGACTAAGAGAAGGAAGGTAGTCCACACAGAAGGGTCTCACTCCCAGAAGGAACAATAGCAGACACTGAGGACAGTTACAAGTACCTCGGAATCCCACAAATAAATGGCAACCTCGAAGAGGTGACAAGGAAAGCAGCTACGGCCAAATACCTGTCCTAAGAAGCCAGCTCAATGGCAACAACAAGTCCCGGGCAATAAACAGCTATGCCCTGCCAGTAATCAGATACCCTGCAGGAATAATAAGCTGGCCAAAGGATGAGATACTGACCACAAACACAAAAGCTCCTAACCATGTACAGAGGGTTCCACCCCAAATCCAGCACCCAAATCAAGCACCCTGAGACTGTACGCTAGCCGTAAGGAAGGAGGCCGAGGACTAGTGAGCGTGAGAGCCACTATCCAGGATGAAACATCCAAGATCCATAAGTACATCAAGGACAAGTCTCCAACAGATGACATGCTCAGTGAATGTCTCAGACAATGGGGAACAGAAGATGAGGTGCCGGAGGTTCCGTCATGTTAGGACAAGCCCTTACATGGGATGTACCACCGAAACATAACTGAAGTGGCGGATATCAGGAAATCGTACCAATGGCTAGACAGAGCAGCACAGAGGCATTCATCATGGCTGTACAGGAGCAGGCCTTGAGCACCAGAGCAATAGAGGCCAAGATCTACCACACCAGACAAGACCCCAGACAAGACTGTGCAGAGAGGCCCCTGAGACAATCCAGCACATAACTGCAGGGTGTAAGATGTTGGCAGGGAAAGATTACATGGAGCGCCATAACCAAGTGGCTAGCATAGTGTACAGTACAGAAACATCTGTGCAGAGTATGGGCTGGAAACCCCAAGGTCAAAGTGGGAAACAACTCCAAAGGTGGGACTTCCAGATACAGACGGACCGAATGGTAATGGCAAACCAACCGCACATTGTGGTGGTAGACAAAGAGCAGAGGAAAGCCATTGTGGTTGACATAGCAAAACCGAGTGACTGCAACATCAGGAAAAAGGAACATGAGAAACAACAAAAATACCAGGGGCTCAGAGAAGAGCTGGAGAAGGCCTGGAGGGTGAAGGCATCAGTGGTGCCCTCGGGGCAGTGACCCCCAAACTGGAAGAGTGGCTACATCAGATCCCAGGAAATACATCAGACATCTCGGTCCAGATAAGTGCAGTGCTAGGAACAGCAAAGATACTGCGCAGAACCCTCAAGCTTCCAGGCCTCTGGTAGAGGACCCGAGCTTGAAGGAAAAAGAGACATACATACACTCATATATATATACAGTATATGTACATACACATTATCTACCTCTCATCATTATGCCATATCAATCAATAAATAATAATCACCAATAATCATTAATGACCATTGTCAATTATACCTGCTAAATAACTTGTTTTTGTACATTTTCTAGAAGTGGTTGATATTTGGACTTTGCTTGAGTTCCTAGTTTAGATTGTTCCACAGCTAATATTAGGGATGCTCCAATCAGGTTTTATGCTGCCGATCATCAATACCGATCAGCCAAAGAGCCGATCGCTGGCGTAGGTAGCTCAAAGTCAGCCACATAAACACCCAATGCTCGTTTTTGCTCAAAGAGACTGTGGAGCATGTAATAGGTGCTGTTCCACTGAGTGCTGACATCTTGTTGTAGTCTTTTGGTGGGCTGTCCGAGCTGTTTCTGTACATTCTAAAGTCTTGCATATGCTAAGGGAGAGTGCCTGAAGTGTCCCACAATGCGTCTCCCTTTGGCAATGATGTCACTTATACTGCGCTGTGACAGTGTCATAGCTTTCACCATGTTTTGGGCATTATCTCTCAGTATCACATGTACCTTGTCTTTTGGAATATGCCATGTATGAAACATTTTCTCAAATGCGGCTGCTAAAGCTACGGCAGTATGGGAGCCTGAAAAATCCTGGGCATGCAGAACAGCTTTTTGAAGTTGAAATTCTGCATCAATCCAGTGAGCTGTTAAACTCAGCATTGACACAGGACTGACGCCCGAGCTCCATATATCACTCGTGAAACTTACAGAGGATGACAGACCTTCTTTAAGGAGACGTTCAATGTGAGAGTACACTGTCAGGTGGAGCTCTGGCAGGGCTACGTCTGTGAAATATTTACGTCCCGGTAGCATGTAGCGGGGCTCCAAGTGGAGAGACTAGTCGGAAGAACCCGGTGTCCTCCACCACTGAGAAAGACTGGTCATCTAGTCTGATTAATTCAATTATTTTCCTGGTTATTTGCGTAACCTTCTGACAATCACGCTCATACGGACGAGTATTGCCAAGCGTGGGCTGCGTAAACTGCCGTCTGACTGTCGCAGTCTTTTTTTCTTTGTCTGCCGTGAGCCTCGAAAACTCACCATACTCCGTCAAAGGTTTGTTCTTCAAATGTCGGATCAAGTTTGTTGTGTTGAAGCCTTTTAACGTGCTTCCCCTGCGAGGTATTTTTTCGTTGCATGTGTTGCAGGATGCAAACTTTACATCACTCTCACAGATCTTATAAAAGCTCCACACAGCAGACATGTTTGTTGTGGTTTTCCGCCACGCGTCTGCGCAGTGTGAAGGAAAGGGGGAGGGGACACTACTCTGCACACAGAGCCTCTGCCGGCTGCAAAGTATGAGCAACAGGACAGGTGATCGGTTTCTGTGATCGGCAATGAAAGGCATTGATCAGCGAACGCCGATCACATACTTTTCCACGGAGATCACCCGATAATGATCAGTGGCCGATCGATCGGAGCACCATTAGCTAATATATTGCCAACTGGGTTTAGAATGTATTCTTCATATCTTTAATGTAGAACTTCTTCGTGAAGCAGCTCAAATGAAATCAGATGAGAGCATTCTGACTAAGGCTGAACAATTATTTGTATTTGCGATATGATCGCAATATCAAAACGCGATTTTCTAATTGTATTTAATTTTTTGTCTTGTCCGGTCTTCGTCCTGTTAAGTTCAGAGAGTGTTTAAGAAGTGCAGTCCACATGTTATCATGTTTCATGAAACGTGAAGTTAAGTTAGATATGTTGAAGAGGTAAAGCCACAGATTTGTTTGCTTTTTTTGTTATAATCTGTGCTTTAAAATTTATATTTTATATTTATTTAAAGTTTAAATAAATCTGAAATGCTTTATTATGAAATAGTTTGATTTATTGCTTGCGTTCATAGAAAAATACATGACAAGAGGCCCTTGAAAAAATAATGGCATATTAAATCGCAATCGCAATATTGAGGAAAAAAAATCGCAATTAGATTATTTTCCAAAATCGTTCAGCCCTAATTCTGAAACAAATTTGTGGGCCTGTACTGACCTATGTAAATGTGTTCATTGTGACTAGATTTACTGATGAGTGAGTTGTTTTTTGTCCCCAACAGTACATCACATGGACAGCATGAACAGCTTTATCCGACAGGTCCCTCGTGGAGGAAGCTGCATTGTTGAAAAATAATTTTGAATAAAATTTTGAGGAATAACTGACAATTGCTTGCTCATTTTAAGAGGTCTTTCATTTTTTGTAACACACTATTGATATAGTTGTACAAAAGTGTAATTTATCTGATTAATCGATTAAAGAATCGACAAAATACTGTACTTGATTACAAAAATATTAAGTAGCTGCAGCACTAAACGTGTGTGTCCAAGTGTTTCTCAGGCATAACTTCATGCTGGTGCATTTATTCATTTAAATATATGAAAACACAATAGTAATCACTCTACACATTTCACAACAAGCCTAAATGTCCCTGACATCCCACCTTAAAACACAACCTCATTTAACCATCCATGAAAAAGCTATTGAACCTCCCACTTTTCTGTAGCAATACATACTTCCTACGGACACTGACTTTGTAGTAGGCTACGTGCCAAAGTCCTTTAAAGTAGCTGTAATCAAACCCCTTCTCAAAAAACCTACTCTTGATTCCAGCACTTTAGCAAACTACAGGCCTATATCTAATCTTCCTTTTATTTCAAAGATTCTTGAGAAAGTTGTGGCGGCTCATCTCTGTGACTTCCTTCAAAACAACAACCTGTTCGAGGACTTCCAGTCAGGTTTTAGAGCTCAACACAGCACAGAGACTGCTTTAGTTAAAGTAACTAATGATCTACTCTGGGCTTCAGATGAAGGACGACTCTCAGTACTGGTTTTATTAGATCTTAGTGCAGCTTTTGACACTATAGATCACTATATTCTACTAGAGAGATTAGAGGAATTACTTGGAATCACAGGGACTGCCCTAAACTGGTTTAAGTCCTACCTATCTGATAAGTACCAGTTTGTACACGTGAATAATAAGTCTTCTGTGTACACTAAAGTAAGCTACGGGGTTCCTCAGGGCTCTGTGCTAGGTCCAATCCTCTTCTGTATCTATATGATCCCCCTTGGTAATGTTACGAGAAAATACTCTGTTAACTTTCACTGCTATGCTGATGATACCCAACTGTATGTATCAATGAAGCCAGGTGAGACAAATCAGCTATCTAAACTTGAGGCCTGTCTAAAGGACAATAGGGCCTGGATGGACCAAAATTTTCTTCTTCTTAACTCAGACGAGACTGAGGTCATTGTACTGGGCCCACGACACCTTAGAGAAACCTATGCTAGCCTAACTGCCCTAGATGGCATTACTCTGGCACGAAGCACAACTGTTAGAAACCTTGGGGTTCTATTTGATCAGGATTTATCCTTCAACTCTCACATAAAACAAACTTCAAGAACTGCCTTCTTTCATCTCTGTAACATTGCTAAAATCAGATCAATCCTGTCTCAGGGCGACGCCGAAAAGCTAGTCCATGCTTTTGTTACCTCTTGACTGGATTATTGTAATTCTCTTTTAGCAGGCTGCCCGAGCAAGTCGCTTAAGACACTTCAGCTGGTTCAAAATGCTGCAGCACGTGTACTGACTAAAACTAGGAGAAGAGATCACATTACTCCTGTATTAGCCTCTCTGCATTGGCTTCCCATAAAATATAGAATAGAATTCAAGATTCTTCTTCTTACTTATAAAGCCCTAAAGGGACAGGCACCAGTCTATCTCAAGGAGCTTGTAGTGCCATACAATCCCCCCAGAACACTACGCTCTCAAAATGCTGGCCTACTCGTTGTTCCATTTGTCTCTAGAAGAAGTATAGGAGGAAGAGCTTTCAGTTATCAGGCCCCACTTCTCTGGAACCATCTACCAACCACGGTTCGGGGGGCAGACACCCTCTCTACCTTTAAGGTTAGGCTCAAAACATTCCTCTTTGGTAAAGCTTTTAGTTAGGAACCAGCTCATAGCTCATAGTTAAGATGCAATAGGCATAGACTGCCGGGGGGGTCTGGCATGCTCGGTTGGAGAGAGGTTGGAGAGGGGGTTAAGAGAGAGGTCATTTAGGTTAGAGAGGGAGCGGAGAGGGTCCCATTCCTCTTTCAAACACTCCCTCTATGTCTGCTTCTTCCCTTGTGTGTTTGCTCCTGTACTCCTTCTGGCTTTTGTCTTGCAGGTCCGTGGGATCCTCAGTGTGGAGTTACAGAGTCTCAACAACTCTGTCTCCACCCTTTCCTCTGCACACACCCAACACAGCATAACGTGGATGGCTGTTCATCATAGGAATGGGATCCACACAACGTTCCTGCTGCTTAACAGAAGGTTTTCCTTGCCGCAATGATGAATTCATGTTGGGTGTGGGATACATATGTATGTGTATATACGTATATATGCATATGTGTGTATCCATAAAATGAAGAGTCCGTCCTTAAGACTGCTCTACTGTAAAGTGTCTTGAGATACCATTGGTTATGATTTGGCGCTATACAAATAAAAGATTGATTGATTGATTGATTGATTTATTGTAGTGACAATGTGAAAACAACTGAGGATAGTGTTTCATGTGAATCTGATAGTGAGGACAGTTATATTGATATTTAGTGATGTTTATATGATAATAAATGTGATATAGGACTGATATATATATATATGTAATATGAGTAGATCAAAATTTTATTTTGTTTACAATAATCACTCCTGTGAATATGTACATGTAGTGCAGTTACTGCTCATGTATACAAATTCACAATTCACCATTAAATGTGTTATTTTGAAAAAGTGTTTTTTTAATATTGTATTTTGTCTTCTGCAACCAAAACCAACAACTGTCAAACTGTTCAAATATTTTCTGGACACTGCTATGTATTAGCTTTGTTCTAACACTTCAACTTTTTTAACTATTTACCTTTTAACTTTTAATTTTCCCATTCATTTTCCCATCCACATTGTAGAACTTCTGTTAGAACATTGTTTTCAACAGATGATGTCATCAACAGTGATGATGTCACTACAGCGATTACAATAGTCTACTTGTGTTAGAAAAAAAGTTAAAAATAAAGTACAGTGATTACAATAGTGAGGCTGCTCGGCATCATCAGTATTCTAATTATGTTCTAACTGAGGATGCTAATGCTAATGCTAGGTTAATGCTAATGCTAGGCTAATACTAACATTAGGCTAATGTTAATACTATTGCTAATGCTAAAGCTAACCTAATACAGCAGCCAGCACCTGCATCCCATCCTCACTTGCCTTTTCTTCAGGGAATGCGGTCTAGTTCTATTTGTTATTCAGATTTTACCTCAAAAATTACCTTTGAATTGGAATAAAATAATGAGAAGTAATTGTGATGTTATGGCTACAGTAGAAGTTTTCTTAATAATCTTATCATGTATCATAGTTACTAGATAGCAACTTCAGGTATATCACACATTTCAAACTGGTTTATTTTGTACTTCAAGTGGTTATTCAGCATTTTTGGGTTTATTTGATGAACAGGTTTGAAAGTGCAAAATTCCTTATGTTTTCCCTTTTTTCAAAATGGGCACCTTTAGCTTTGTTTTTCTCAAAAAATGCAAGGTTGTGCGCGGAGAACTTTTTCTTGAGGAATTTCTATATATTTCTGATGTAAAATATAAAAAAAATAGGTAGTGCCCTGTAACGTAATCCTATTTCTTGGCCTCTTTTAGGCTACCAACAGCGGCCTACTACTGACAACATAAAAAAACAAACAATAATTAAAGATTTTCTGTCAAATATTTTCATTACTTTCTATTATTTAGGTCTTTAGCATTTCAGCAAACACCATATTGGTGTCTAATTTGGAAAAAACATATCCAATGACAACATCAATCTGGGGCCCACTTTTTAACATGCATTTCATATATATATATATATATATATATATATATATATACACATATTTGGAAAGGGAAATCTTGTATGTATTTTTTATTGCAAATAAATGTGACATTTATAAAATATTACTAATATAATACAATAATTTGAATTATTACATTATTACAACCAACCATATAAAATTATTTTATTACATTAGTAAAGTTCCTATTACAGACTAGTACAGTGCCCGTTGGAAGTATGTATTCATATAGTGGGGACTTAAGTAGAGCTGTCAATTATGGCCAAATGACTATGTGTTTGAATGTTGGATGTACAAAGAGGTGTACATACTCTGTACTATGTCTGTAGTGTTATAAAGGGGTATATTTGTGGAAAGTAAAATAACGTGCGATTTCCCTGCTTTAATTCTATGGGACATGCGCATGATAAATGTTTGGGGTTTTTTTTTTTTTTTTACTAATTTTTAGATTATGATACATAATGTATGTTTTTTGGAGTCATGATGTGTATTTTTATATCTCTCAATTGTCTTTTTGTGCTTTTTTGGGGCACTCTGTCTGAAGAACCAGATAGTTTGTGATAAGCCGGCTATTGGCCCATCAGCACAGTCATGGAAACGGAGAAGGAAGTGAAGTCCGTGATCCACGATTTAAAGGAAATTTGGGATCACGGGAACAATTTTAAAAAACCATGAAATATTAACTTAAATAACTTTTAGCAGTACAAATTTTTTTTTAATATTGACCTTTTTTAAACCCAAACAAACTGAGACACAGTGACGTCATGAACCCGGAACTGTAAGTCGCGCGCTCAATACCGCACTCATTACCGAGACCACAGACATTATATACGTAGACACTGCATCGACTGTGGAAGGACACGTCAACAGCGCCGCCATCTTGGACCGGTGGTGGTGGAGGCAGGGGTGCTTGGACATTACGACAGGAAAAGGTAATTCTCAATCTCTAAGGAAAATTATTCGTTGAATTTTGAACCGATTTCCAAACTGTTTAATTTTTTTAAAAACGCCACACATGTAGCTATGATACAAAGTGCTTGGATATATTTAAAATGTTGGTTATACCACTTAACACATAATCTCCACACCCACATCTTTGAATATTTCACTTCTTTGGCTACAATAATTAATGATGATGATATAATAGTAATAATAGTAATAGCATTATAATAATAATAGCAAGAACAAAATAATATAACAAGACGCCAGTAACTACAATATAATAATAAAAACAGTAATGTTAATAATAAACAATATTTATTAATAAAAATAATCATACAATGAGAATACCATTAACTATAAAATAAAATATTAATAATAATTAAAATAATGATAATTATAAGAATAGCAATAACAATAATACAGTAGTAGGATGGCCGATGTTGACAAAAAAATTATCCCAATAATTTCTGGTATTCATCATGATAACAATAAAAACCACTAAAAAAAACTATAAATAAACTATAAACTATAAATAAAAAATAAATAAAAAAATTAACTTGGTGTGAACCAGTTCCTTACAAACACAAATAAATCTTAATACATCAACACTAGACACATTTAAAAAGGCTACAATAGCTGCTGACTCAGAGTTCATGAGCTGATATTTCATGGAATATATTTGTGCAAGTAGATCACTCTATTAGTGTTATTGTATGTAATTAATTTATTTGCTCACTTGAAATAAAACTATTTTCAAAAAAAAAATCACATGAAAAGCACAAATACCTCCTTTAGTGTTTTTACTGTTGCTGAATCTTGTTTTATTTATCTGATAATGAGATACATAAAGTTATGATTGATAAATATTTGTCTGATTTCCTATAATTAAACCAGATCAAGCTGATGATTTAATCATTCAGTATATTTAGGTGTAATAATCTCAATAGTTAAATTAGTCTAATGGGACCAGCTTTGTCTGTGAACACGTGAAACAATTAAAAAAATTTGCGTTTCACAAATGGGACAAATGAATAGTGACATTATTATTTATGCTAACATTTATTTCTCACATGTGACATGTTTAGCATAAATCTGACCATAAACAAGTCGGTGGCTCTCTGTGGCTTTATGACAGTAAGACGTGTTCCTTTTACTTGGTCTATTATTCCTTATATGGCATGGTTAGCGTTAGCTCATAGACCAGTCTGTGTTTCGGTGTGTTAGCTTAGCATAGTTAGCTTTAGTTGAGTTTCCAGTTCATAATAGCTGCGGGTTCATCTGCGCGTTCCGCTCCAGAGAATAAGTTGTTTATGGCCCGTGGCCCTCGCTAATTTCCGACATGGAAATTTATCGTTTATATCGTGGGATGACATATTCTTACCGGTGAGAATGTTTTTGATGATAAATCATAAATGATAAAATATCGCACATTCCTAGTAGCAGTACAATTATACAATAATAATAATAGTCAAATGCAATGTATAGCCTTAAACAATGTTGTCAATAAAAACCTGAGCACATCTGAACGTTGTCTGGGTTCCTTTTGTTCTATTTATGTCTATATATCTATCTATCTATCATGTCTGACGTTTGTTACAAACAAACCTTGTGAAAATTGATTAAGAATCGAGCGATTTATGACAACTTTATTTGTGTAAGCACATCATTCCTCTATAGATGTAATGCACTGTAGGAGAGATTGCCACCGGTCCAATATGGCCGCCTTATTGACGCACTGCTCTAGGGGGTGACAGCAGTCGATGCGGCGTCTACGTATTATGATGTCTATGACCGAGACTGCCGTTGTAGTGTAGAATAAATCTAATGTGAAAGTTGCCTAAAGGATGCAGACACTCGTGGTATTTGGAACTCGTTGACAAAGTTTCAGGTCGAACTCATACCGTGTCGGGGAAATATTCGCCACACACACACACACACCCACCCACCCCCCTTTATGGATAGATATCTCATATTGCCATTCTGTATGATGAGTTTTAGTAGCACATATATTCATTTGACAAATACGTATATACCACACGCAACTTAAATAAACACACCTAAGGTGCAATAATGAAAGTGTGTGTGTGTACGTGTGTGCTTGCGTGCTTATATTTATTGCACCTATCTGAAATCCAATAGGAAAATAAGTAGGTAATCCCAAACTTTTGACCAGAAGTGTAACATTATTATCCATAAGTGCAGTGTTCTAACGACACTTCTCCTGTCCAATTATTACTACAATGTATGTACTGACTGCATCTACAATATAGAGTAAGTAGAAGTGGTCCTGAAATTCCCACGCTATCTTTATTTAGTCAAGAAGTATTTATTCGCAAATAAATATCACAAAGTGGTGATTTCCAAGGAAATTCATATGGTGATAAAAATGTCAGGTGATAATTTTTACCTAATCGAAAAATGCCATTTTTTGTTCCACTCTCCTGCAGCGGTTTGTGTGTCGGGGAGACTATACCTTCACCAGGGAAGCCTCAAGAAATGGGTAGACCAAAGACCAAGTTTCCAATTTCTTTTTTTTCTAATTTTTTGTTCGTACATTTCATTACATAATTTTTAGAGTCCACCTACGGTAGTTTATTTTTCATTTTGCTAGGCATGGCATAGTTGAATATAAAAGAACACAACTCTTGTTTGTCATGTATTGTCATATTTTAATATATTTTGATTATAATTCTTTTTAGTGAGGTAATGGTGTTACTTATTTTAGTGAAAGTGTTCTAGGGTTAAACATCATTGGAATAATGTCATCAGGATAATTCAAATTGGGTTATTTTAAATTTAGTTGATCAAAATTTAATCAATAACAGCTCAGATTCAGTAAACCATTGATCCCTGATGGGAAATTGGGTGACATGAATGCTGCTCTCATACATCTTTATATTATTATATTATTATTAAAATTAATTAAAAAGGAGCAGTCAGAATAATCCATGTCAGAACAACTTATATCTACTGTACCTTTTAATTCGAGCTTACACATAGTTTTCATTCATTTACTTTGATATACATTTTGGTTTGATTATGGTTTTATTTTTTATTATTATTTCGTTTCCTCACATGAGTTAAAAACTATTGTTTTCTGTGGAAAAAAAAAGATTAATGTGGAAAACAGAATTTGAAAAAATAAATAAAATGGAATTTTGAAAAAACAAAAAAAAGGATTAAGGCCCTAAAACATTCATGGTTTTCTGGATTTCATTTTGGCTCTGAACCCTGTAATCTTGAGCGTGGATTGGAGACACTGCCGGCTCGAAGCATCTTGCAGCTAGCACTGTCCGAGTGTCCGTGCTAGCTGTCCATACAAACCGCAACATGATTAGCATTGAGGTGGTAGCTGAAAGCTGCAAGAGTTCCAGTGATCAACAAACTTTTTTGTTTGTATTGTAATTATTTAAACTGAATGTAATGCCCACGAAGCACAACGACGACATCTCATCAGTAAGGATGGGAATTGATAAGAATTTAGCGATTCCGATTCCATTATCGATACTGCCTATCGATTCCTTACCGATTCTCTTATCGATTCTCATTGGGTGAGGGAATCAAATGGATTCATTTGCTTTAAATCTGTATTATATTACAGTGATACAGTATTTATAGGTTTTCAATGTAGTCAGTCCCGGGACCCACAGGTGGTGATTTGAGTGGGTCTATGGGAAATTCAATGGGTCCCTAATAAAAAAAATATTTCTTTCTGTTTCTTATATTCTTCTATTTTTTAAATTGTAGTTTCAAACTCTCTTAATGGTGGTATGCTATAGCTATAATTACCAGATATATTCATGTATGTTCAAAATGTATCTGAAATTAAACAAATAACTTCAAATCTGAAAAGTTTATTGCACAACAATTGTTACAGTGGCAGGTTATATTACACTTTTGTAGCAACATAAAAGAGCACCAAAATAAATTACTAAAATTCAAATGAAAACAAAATGGTGTCTGTTGTACAAAAATAAATTATCAATAAAAGTGCTGATTTTAACACAAACAAAACATTCTCATCATCATGACAGTCAAAAAATAAATTGTCACCAAAATAAGACCAGGATCTTTTTGTCAAAACATCAACTAAATCAAATGAACTGAGTCAATCACTTTGAAAGTTATAGCACAAAAAATGTATTTAACAGTGTAAAGTCTGTTGAGAAAAATAAAATGATACAAATATGTTTGTGGTGTATTGTAAGCAGCTAGTAGCAGCTAAACTAGCATGTACACAAGGGGATCGTGTCTGCGCTGAGTTAATGCGTAAAGGGGTCTGCTGACCGCTAGGTTTCTTTTGCTAGTTACTGTGATTTTAAACATAAGTTGTTGTTTACAGTGTATCGTACCAAGCAATATCACTGCTTACTACTAAGAAGTTTTTATCTTTGACTTAGGGCCCTATAAAATCTGTTCCAAATTTTGTTTTATTTTTTTCCCAAATTCTGTTTTCCACTTTAATTTTTTTAATTCTGTTTTTTAAGAAATATTCATAATTTTTTAAAGAAAAAATTAGTTTTTAAATCCTGTGAGAAAACAAAATAATACTAATAAATAAAAAATAAAAAAATTAAACAAAAACTTATGTCATAGATACAATTAAAAGGTAGCTATAAGTTGTAGTGACATGGATTATTCTAATTGCTCCTTTTTAATTATTTATATGTCATATAAAGATGCATGAGAGCAGCAATAATGTCACCCAATATCCTCTCAGGGATCAATGGTTTACTGAATCTGAGCAAGGTTTAATGATGAAGTTTTGATCAACTTAGTTTAAATTACCCTAATTTAAATTATCCTATCTTCTGTAGCTCTGATGAGAAGTTGTTAGAATGTAACATTCTAATAACGTTGCTCCAACTGACTTTTATTTTGTAAACCGGAAGTTCGCACTGAAACTGTTGTACTTGAGGTAGCTTGCTGACTGTGAATGTGTATGAGGTGTATTGACTGTTTCACATGTGATAGGAATTAAATCATCTAAATTGAACTTTGACTCAGATACTGTACTAGCCTCAGCATTGAGGTCAGAAGGTCTGTCTCCCTGTGAAGTGCAAATGTGGACCAAGGGGGGACCCTTTCCCCTTCCTGGCCAAGCAAAGGAACAGTAGGATCAAAGAACAGGTTCGTTCCTGTTATCACCTCTTTGTTACATTACGATCAAAAATAAGCAATCAGTCAATGTTTACTTGCTAAGTTTTCAAACTCTGGGCTCCGACTCCTGCGGAGCCCAGGGGATTTTATCACCCCCAAAGGTGACTCAGGATGTTGGAAGAATACCAGCTGTTCGCTTCCCCCTCAAAATGAGATCAAAGAAAATGTATTTGTTTGAAAAGTCACAAATGAAGGATTATTAGAATGGTTCTTGCAGAAATCTAGATTGCAAATATAGTTTGTCCAATGCCACTCTTCAGATAATTCAAGAACCAACAGAATGTTCTCATTCGTATAACCCATTGTCAACTACCCTTATCCTCCTACAAGTGTTATTTGTTCTATGCAATATACCTCTTCACTTCAAGCTGAGTATAAGATGTCAACAGATGGCTTTATTTGTGACCCCCGCCAGTTATCTCTGTAACTCGACTGTTGGATGTGGATTAGTTTGTGAACCCTGAAAGTTTCTTATTCCCGGGATGGTACTTCCTCCATTTGTTGAGGTGTGAAAGTTTGTGGCGTTCTTTCTTTGTTCTAAGGCTAAAGCCTTAGACTCCTCCCGTTGGTCTCAAGTCATATAGGCCTTTTTTGGCTGGGATTCTTCAGAGTAAATCTGACCTCGGCTGCTCTCACAGGGTTTTTGTCTCTCCCCTGTTCTTCTGATTCTGCTTGTGTTAATAAACTTTGTGTTAATATGCAAGCTAGTTTCATCTACGATCCTTATTCATCCTCCACATCATCACCCGGGGAAACACGACATGTACCTACAAGACACGGACAAAAGGCTGGAATAAAAAGAACTAAAGGACAACACAAACTGAGTTATTCTTAGTGGTGCACTTAATAAGCGATCCAAGGAAACATTTTGAAATGAAATCCGCGTGAACTTGCTAGTTGTTGTTGCAGCGGCTAAACTAGCATGTACACAAGGGGATCATGTGTGCGTTAAGTTAATGCATGAAGGGGTCCGCTGATGGCTAGGTTTCTTTTGCTAGTTACTGTGATTTTAAACATACTAGTACAGTGCCCGTCAGAAGTATGCATTCATGTGGGAGCATAAGGGGTATAATTGGTATATTTTTGTATCTTTCTGTTGTGTTTTTGTGAATATTTTTTATAATTATTGTTTTTGTTACTCATTTTTATATTTTTTTTGTTTGATATATTTTTCTGTAATGTATGTTTTTGGAGTCATTATGTATATTTTTGTATCTTTCTGTTGTCTTTTTGTGCATCGTTTGTATAATTATTGTTTTTTGTTGCCATTGCAGTGTGATTCTGGAATCCTTGCGTATTTTTGTATCTTTTTTAGTGTAGTTTTGTGCATTTCTGTTGTTATTTTGTGTATTTTTGTATAAATATTTAATTTTGTGTATTTTGAGTCATTTTCATATGTTTTTTGTTGTTTGGTGTATTTTTCTGTAATGTATGTATTTTGGAGTAATTTTGTGTTTTTGGAGCCTTTTTGTATATTTTTATGCATTTCTGTTGTCATTTTGTGTACTTTTAGTATAAATATTGTTTAGTTTTATTTTACTCATTTATTACATTTTTATTATAAATACTGTGTGTGTGTGTGTGTGTGTGTGTGTGTGTGTGTGTGTGTGTGTGTGTGTGCTTGCCAGCCATCTCCTCTGTGCGTTATCTATCACACATGCGCACGCGCTTCTTGCACATAATCCGTTGCAGGTTGTTAAGAGAGAGACGTTAACAACGGTACGCCAGTTAAGTCAACTATTCATCAGCATGCATGGCTATGCTGTACAACCCCTCGACTAACAGAGAAAGTTTGTCACACCAGTGCCACCACTGGATAAGTTTGTGTAGAGCCCTGATAATAATAAATATGTTGATAGGGATATAATATTAACAGTGAAAGTAGTAATAGTAATAAAAGTAATGTTGTAATGAAATTAATGGTAATAATTGCAATAACAAAATAATATTATAATAAACAATATTTTATGGAGACGGTGTCAGTCCCTCGACCCATATTTCACAATGATTTTAACATAAAATCAAATAAAAGAGCTATCAATTATAAAAATCTGAAAAAAATTTAAATCTCAAATCTAGAAACACCAAAACATAAAACCATTAGATGTGCTCTATTAAATATTAGATCACTGAGATCCAAATCTCTACTAGTAAATGACCTTATCTCAGAAAATAACTTTGATTTATTCTGTTTAACTGAAACATGGCTGTATCAAGATGAATATGTTAGTTTAAATGAAGCCACTCCTCCCAGTCATTTAAATACTCATATGCCACGAGACATAGGCCGTGGAGGTGGTGTAGCAGCTATTTATCATTCCTCTCTCCTAATCTATCCTAAACCAAAGGTCAACTACACTTCCTTTGAAAGCCTGGTTCTAAATTTATCTCATACCAAATCAAAAACCTGCCAGCCAGTCTTATTTGCGATAATTTACCGTCCTCCAGGCCCTTATTCTGAATTTCTATCAGAATTCTCTGAGTTTATATCAAACTTAGTCCTCAGTTCTGATAAAATACTGATAGTAGGAGATTTTAATATCCATGTGGACAAAGATAGTGATAGCCTGAGCTCAGCCTTTATGTCCCTAATAGACTCAGTTGGCTTTTTTCAAACTATTAATGAAGCTACTCATCGTTTAAATCATACTCTTGATCTTGTTCTAACATATGGCCTTGATATTAATGAACTAAAAGTCTACCCTGAAAATCCTCTGCTATCAGATCACTTTTTAATATCTTTTAACATTATCCTAGAGGATCTCGCACTGTGCAATAAAATAGTTACGAGTAGAAATCTGTCCAATAGTGCTGTGGCTAAATTTAAAGAGGCCATTCCTGCTGCCTTAAACTCAGTGCACCATCCAATAAATAACTATGATATTAATTATAACCCCTCTCAACTGGATCTGCTTGTCGATAGCTCTGCTAGTTTACTAAAATCCACCTTGGACTCAATTTCCCCATTGAGGGAAAAAACTATTAAACGTCAGAGGAAAGCTCCGTGGTTTAGCTCTGAAACTCACACACTCAAACAAACAACCCGTAAATTAGAGAGAATGTGGCGCTCCAAAATAAAAATAATCCGAGGTACCTTTTCAGCACTGTAGCCAGGCTAACACAAAGTCAGAGCTCTATTGAGCCCATGATTCCTCTAGCCCTCAGCTGTGAGGACTTTATGACATTTTTTAACGATAAAATTCATAAGATTAGAGATAAAATTAGCCACTCCCTCCCTTCACCTGGGCCTGCTGTACCATTAAATGTAAATAGGCCTAACCTAAACTGTTTCACACATATAGGACTTCAGGAACTTAACTCTATTATTTCATCCTCCAAACCATCGACCTGCCTTTCAGATCCGATCCCAACTAAGCTGTTTAAAGAAGTTGTTCCCCTGGTCTGCCCATCTTTGTTGGAGACAATAAATATATCCCTATCAATAGGCTATGTGCCACAGTCCTTTAAAGTAGCTGTAATCAAACCCCTTCTCAAAAAACCTACTCTTGATTCCAGCACTTTAGCAAACTACAGGCCTATATCTAATCTTCCTTTTATTTCAAAGATTCTTGAGAAAGTTGTGGTGGCTCAGCTCTGTGAATTTCTTCAAAACAACAGCCTGTTCGAGGACTTCCAGTCAGGTTTTAGAGCTCAACACAGCACAGAGACTGCTTTAGTTAAAGTAACTAATGATCTACTCTGGGCTTCAGATGAAGGACGACTCTCAGTGCTGGTTTTATTAGATCTTAGTGCAGCTTTTGACACTACAGATCAATTAATTCTACTAGAGAAACTAGAGAAATTACTTGGAATCACAGGGACTGCCCTAAACTGGTTTAAGTCCTACCTATCTGATAGGTACCAGTTTGTACACGTGAATAATAGGTCTTCTGTGTACACTAAAGTAAGCTACGGGGTTCCTCAGGGCTCTGTGCTAGGTCCAATCCTCTTCTGTATCTATATGCTCCCCCTTGGTAATGTTATGAGAAAATACTCTGTTAACTTTCACTGCTATGCTGATGATACCCAACTGTATGTATCAATGAAGCCAGGTGAGACAAATCAGCTATCTAAACTTGAGGCCTGTCTAAAGGACATTAGGGCCTGGATGGACCAAAATTTTCTTCTTCTCAACTCAGACAAGACTGAGGACATTGTACTGGGCCCACGACACCATAGAGAAACCTATGCTAGCCTAACTGCCCTAGATGGCATTACTCTGGCACGAAGCACAACTGTTAGAAACCTTGGGGTTCTATTTGATCAGGATTTATCCTTCAACTCTCACATAAAACAAACTTCAAGAACTGCCTTCTTTCATCTCCGTAACATTGCTAAAATCAGATCTATCCTGTCTCAGGGCGACGCCGAAAAACTAGTCCATGCTTTTGTTACCTCTAGACTGGATTATTGTAATTCTCTTTTAGCAGGCTGCCCGAGCAAGTCGCTTAAGACACTTCAGCTGGTTCAAAATGCTGCTGACTAAAACTAGGAGAAGAGATCACAATTACTCCTGTATTAGCCTCTCTGCATTGGCTTCCCATAAAATATAGAATAGAATTCAAGATTCTTCTTCTCACTTATAAAGCCCTAAATGGACAGGCACCAGCCTATCTCAAGGAGCTTGTAGTGCCATACAATCCCCCCAGAACACTACGCTCTCAAAATGCTGGACTACTCGTTGTTCCATTTGTCTCTAAAAGTAGTATAGGAGGAAGAGCTTTCAGTTATCAGCCCCCACTTCTCTGGAACCATCTACCAACCACGGTTCGGGGGGCAGACACCCTCTCTACCTTTAAGGTTAGGCTCAAAACATTCCTCTTTGGTAAAGCTTTTAGTTAGGAACCAGCTCATAGCTCATAATTAAGATGCAATAGGCATAGACTGCCGGGGGGGGGGGTCTGGCATGCTCGGTTGGAGAGAGGTTGGAGAGGGCGTTAAGAGAGAGGTCATTTAGGCTAGAGAGGGACCGGAGAGGGTCCCATTCCTCTCTCAAACACTCCCTCTATGTCTGCTTCTTCCCTTGTGTGTTTGCTCCTGTACTCCTTCTGGCTTTTGTCTTGCAGGTCCGTGGGATCCTCAGTGTGGAGTTAGAGAGTCTCAACAACTCTGTCTCCACCCTTTCCTCTGCACACACCCAACACAGCATAACGTGGATGGCTGTTCATCATAGGAATGGGATCCACACAAGGTTCCTGCTGCTTAACAGAAGGTTTTCCTTGCCGCCATGATGAATTCATGTTGGGTGTGGGATACATATGTATGTGTATATACGTATATATGCATATGTGTGTATCCATAAAATGAAGAGTCCGTCCTTAAGACTGCTCTACTGTAAAGTGCCTTGAGATACCATTGGTTATGATTTTGCGCTATACAAATAAAGATTGATTGATTGATTGATTGAACATTAAATAATTATAAGGTAATATAATGATAATAAAGCAATGCTAATAATACAATGAAAACACCAGTAACTATAATAAAAAATATATATTAATAATGAAAAAGAATATAATGCTAATTATAAGAATAGCAATAACTTTAATACAATAGTAGTAAAATTATACAATAACAATAAGAAATCAATATAATGAAAATCCAGCAACTATAATACAATAACAATAACAAAATAAAATAATAAGGTAATAGCAATAATAATAATACAATGAGAATACCAGTAGCTATAAGATAAAAGAATAATACAAAAACTAAAGACAACGATCAGTACCAGTCCGTCTCCCGTGTCTGATTACTTGTTATGAGGACATAAACTGGCGACGAGTTGTGTGTGTGTGTTCTTGTGGAAGTTTATTGTTTTTCAGAAGAAAAGTCCATGCAAGAAGCAACTTTAGCGCGAGTACAGAAGCCTAAAGTGACTAGCGTAGCAACAGAGATGCTACAAACACAGCACAGAGGACAACGCTGCTGCGGGTGGAGGAGGTGGATTCTCCACGGTGAAGAGCAAACAACTACAGTGTATATGGTGGAAAGAGCTTCACTTGGTGCTACCATAAACGCAATATACAGGACCTGAAGGAGTTTATTGTTACGTATTTGCGACGTAAGAGGTACCGATAAGCGGAATTAACAGGCAAGCAAACAAACGATTCATAGGAATTGGATTACTGGGAACCAGTTCTCAGAAAGAATCGGTTTTCGATTTCAAACCCTACTCGTCAGGTTCCCCCGTTTCTTTTATTGTAGTCTGTGCATCAGTATCATGGGTATATACCGGGAAGTCCTGAAATGAGAAGGATTCTGTGCTGCTTGGAGTGCAAAAAACAGTTAACTGCTTCATGTAATTAATTATTCACAATTGAAGTGTTAATGCCTTCACCCTTACACATGTACATATATACATTGTGCTGTGAAAAAGTATTTGCCCCCTTCTCTCTGCATTATGTTTTCTACTTGTCATCTGTGATTAAGGTATTCATCTCCAGTTCCCATTTTCTTTTAAGTCAAAACTATTATTAACGTCTCTTCTTGTAATATCTTATATATGTATAACATAAATTTCTTTTGAATAGTCCCTGTAAGAATGGCCTAGTGGGTTAGGCTCAAAAATGCATCAAAGGTTCCAAAAATGTAGTCCAATTGGATTTATTTACAGTGCAAAAATGTGAAGCAGTATTTACAGTGCAGGCCTGGAAAAAAATATAACTCAACTTACAAAAGAGGGGAAAAACCATAGAAGACCAAGCTCTACACACTATGCTCTGTTGCAGCTCTGTATATACTTTGTTTCACTTGACATGTCTCCCACAACGGCTCTGACACCAATGACCTCACAAGGCCTTTTATAAGAATGAGGGGAAGGTACTAACGCCCATCATATACAGTAAAATCAATTAACTCACCTAGATCCAATTAAAGACTGCAAAATGAATTAGAATTGCCAAACAAATTTCTATTAGCATAAACAATATCAAAGTAAGTAAATGTTCACATTTACGAAAAAAAATTCTGCGCATTTCAGCATCTTCAGCATTTGACTGATTTTCACAATTACAATATCAAAACGTGTCTACAATTCAGCACAGGGGTGCTTGTACTTTTGTGATCTGTAACTTTTGTCACTAATATGGAAATTTTCCCTTTTAAACTTTTTTTCCCTCTTCAGATTTGAACTTCAGCTGTTCGGCCATTCTTCAACAGATTTCAAACGTTCAACTTTTAGAATATTCAGCTGTCTGTTGTCTTTCAACTGTTATCTTCAACTGTTTTTAAAATACAGCCCTTTAACTGCAGTGACTTTTCAGCTCCAATCCCATTTTTATAGTGGAAAGGATGGATAGACCTTCTGAATTCCCTCATGCAGCGTACTGTGATGCAGGGTAGCAGCTGCATCCTCACTTGCATTTTCTTCATATATCAATCACCTCTCCAACTATCAAATATGATGCCTTCCAACCAACACATCTCTATACAGTATAAGCCAATGGCAGGCTTCCTGGTTTAGAAATGAAGCACAAGAAAGCATGTGGAGCAATGAGTGACAAACAAGTACTTGTTTACATGACTAATAATAAATAAATGTGTTTCTGGGTTAAAATATTACCCATGTCTGATTTTAACAAGCAACACTTGAATCAGCCTGAATGCTCATTTTGTCAGAGAGGGCTTTTTAAACTAAGTAGCTGTTTGCCAACAAGTTTATGGGGCACAGGGTAGCACTGACAGCAGTGGCATGCACAGGTAGACACTAGATAGTGCTAAAGCACCTGCCCTTTGCCCTCTGGACCAAGCAAGTGCCCTTTTGAAAATTCGTTTTTTTTTTGTGGCCCATGCCTACATGACCATCTGTAAGTGCTTATTGATTAAAAGCATGTGATAATGCCCCGATTAATATTCCCTCCACCCCCACCCGCACACACCTCTGTCAACGTGAACGCACAGAGCGGACACGAATGGAGGCACGTTGTAGCAACAGACAGTGCACAGCTACAACCCAAACACACCTATTCCCCTGCCCACCAGCCAGGTAACACATAAATCAATGCATTCTGTTGTCTCTGTTGTGAAGTAGCCCGTCTCAACGCCACACAGCTGGGCATAAAATAGCCTACTGCTCACCTGCTTAACAAGCTAGACGCTACCCAAAATCAGTAATAGATATGACATGATGTTGATCACCGGTAGTTTGTCATTGGTATCCTACAGCATGTGTGACTATCAGTATACTTATGAAAGATGAATATTTAGTAGGCTATTTTGTAGGTTTACATTAGGCTACATAATTAACACTTGCAGTAATTTATTTGCTAAATGACAAAAAGGAAAATGTAGCTCCATGCCTTGTTGAAATATAACCAAACAGTCTTATTCTTATTGTTGGTCTCTTTTTTTTTTTTACCAATTGCAGAGGAAGATGAAAGGTCAGAGTCAAGAGTCATGTTCACTGTTTAGGGGATTTTAAAGCTCAGATTTTGAAGTTGAACTCTTCCTCTAATTTTACTGAAATATCTTAAAAGCTCTCCACATTTTATTTTACCTACACAAAGTGGTTTGGCTGTACTAAATTAGGCATTAAGCTATTTTAGCTAATTATATTATTTTGTACCAACAAGTTATTTCTGTTACAAGACTTGCAGTAATCTGGTATTTACTTTAATAGGCTATATTCAACCTTAAAAAATAGGCTATTACTAAAACTATTATTCTACTCGAGGCAGCTACAGCAGGGAAGCAGTAGGCCATCTAACAGTAAAGAAGATGAGATAGATGAATTTCCAGATTAATCTACAGATAAACCAGAGTCCATAGCAGCACCAAGTCTATGCACAGTATCAGAAGTGCTGTCTGATGACCAGAATGAGGGAAAACAAGAAAGGCATGATGTAGCAGCTGCATGTGAAAGAGATGACACAATTAAAAAGATAGCAGCTATGCAATATCCAACAACTTGCCATAGAGAAAGACATCCAGGTAAATCATAGTGAGGTCGTCAGACTCTTTAAAGACATGGCACCAAGGAGGATGCTGCTTTAGAGTGTGGCAACACTCACTCTTCGCTCCTCACTTCAAAATGACACTTTGTACACTTCTTTTGTTGTGACAGGGGAAAGATAATCCATCATTGTAGCTTGTAACTTGCTTAAAACCTCTCCATGTGCGTTCATTCCAAAGAAATAAAACAATAGTGATTGACTGATCAGTGCTATAGTGTGAAAGTGTACCAGTTCACACTTATTAAGATAGACATAATTATGCACATTCAACGTGTACCTGTAATGTTTATTTATTTTTTAAATCTCACACTGCTATAATAACACAGCCGTCAGTCCTGCATGCCGCATAAAGTGTCCTAATTTTTCACTGAGCACCTGCCCCCCAAAATGTCTGTGCACACAACTGACTGATCTCCCTCATTTTGATCCTTGCATATAAAACCAATCTTTTTAGCCGATCTTTTCTACCTCAGCAAAAGTGTTAAAGTCGGTCATTAAGTCAGCCACTGTCCCCTTCTGCTGTGAAATGACTAACAGGTCCACCCACCAGGTCATGTGTGCATGCATCACGGAGGCACAGTCAACCGAGCATGTCGACAGTTCGGCTGTATTACACATAAAAAAAGAGAGCAAAGGATCGCTATTTGAAATTCCTGTAATGCAGAAATAAGTCACAAAATGCTACCTTATTCAACATAAGAAACCACCACACAGCTGAGTGTGGAGCATTTGAAGTTGGCAATGGGACGCTGTTAGCTCCTCTCAGCAGTGAAAAGAGCAAAGCTACTATGGGAAAAATGATGGAGTTCACAGCTTTGGATATGAATGAAAAGCTGCCACTAATGTACAAGTGACTGCAATAATTACGTGAGAACAACCTACCTGTGCCATGTTCATTCATTACCCAGTGACTTTTGAAAATTTTACACATGATGGACTTTTATTATTACTATTATTTTTATTTGAATATTTGACTTTTATGAGCTTTTATAAGTTATTTTCAGATTGATATTTTCACATTTAAATATCCACAAAGCTGCTGCATTTGGATTTTTTTTTCTTCATTTTTGCACTAAAAGGAAACCTAAAACTCAGAACACTTTATTGGTGGTTTAAGATGTTTGCTTAGTTTGCCTGGGGTCTCTGGGGCATCTGGGAGGGTGGCCAGGGCCTCCTTGGCTACCATTGGTGCTGCCAGCCTGGCTTGTCTTTCGAGCCTGGGGCGGTCCCTGTGTATACAATAATGGCTCTTGCATGCACATCAATTGTGGATGTACTGACATGCCTTAGGCTTTGGGATAAGCTCGTATTGGGCTTACCTTCAGATACATTGATCCCAAATACCAGTTCTAGGTGTAAGTAGTCACCCTTTTGCTCTGATCACAGCAACATCATTATACTTAAGCCCGGTGTTGCGTCACCCTCTTCAATCTCTCTTTATCTGCCACCGCACTGATTCAATAGATTATACCCAGTAACACAATATGCACAACAGTAGCATTACATACTTTAATCCATCCATCCATTCTGACTCACGTGTTCCTGTTTTCAGGGTCACGGAGGTCTCTTAATAGATGTTAGGCAGGGGTACACCCTGGACAGGGCGCCAGTCTATCGCAGGGCAACACACAGATACACACACAAGCAACATTACACTTTCAGCACAACCACAATAGTTGACTGCTTATTTTTCCTTCCGCTATCCCAACTTAACTTTCTGTTCATTTCCCCTTCACCAAGTTATTACACTGCCTTCTCTTTTTATATTTTCTCCTTAATAAATTTTTTCTTGCCCTTCCTATTTGAGCAGAATTGGGGGGCATTTCATCAGTGTGCTTTTATTTTCTGACTTTATTCGCTTATTTAGTATAATCTTTAGATTTCTGCTTTGCGCTGCATGAAGTCACCTCGGACATTAATATGCCCTTGGAGTTATCCGCAATTGCATTTGCAATTTCTCTTTAAAAAAGATGATCATCTTTGCTTGGGGCATATAAGTTCAAAATTGACAATTCTGTTTCCTTCAGGTCCTAACGCCCTTCTTTTTCCCCAAAAGAAAAACTGAATACTTGCCCGACCCACTCCCTCCTTAGTTTGGTTTGTTCTTTCACAAATAAATGTCCTGCAACAAAGCAATTGAACATTGTTGTTTTTTCAGATCTCTTTGAGTTCATCTCTATATATCTTTATCCATTTCATAGGATGATTCAATCCATAAACATCATATGTAATTACAACTATGTTTAACATGAACACATGACAAGGATAATAATAATTCTGCAGATCATTTATCATCCTACTTTTCAGTTTTGATCCAGTCATTCTGCAATATATTTGAAACATTGCATACAGTGTGCACCTCTATTAGAATAAAAAAAAAAGTGGAACCAAGAAACAAAAACATTCATGCATATGGAAAAAGGAACTGACTTCCAAACAACAAAACATCTGAATGAACAATTGAATTATCAGTTACTGGCAATTGGAGAATCATATTTCAATGCTATTTCTGCGCATTTTTCCCACTTTCAATACATTTTCGGCACTAAAAAACCCTTTCCACCACTTTTCCAACCTAATGTCACGTGTTTAACAAAATTTTCTCCACACTGTGTCAAAAACAGAAATACCAATAACCAAAATACTAATATCATTGGTTTGTATTATTTAAAGTAGCCAAATGTCTTGTTTTCATAATACAAACAAGTCTAGCACATCTTTTCAGTCTACTCACATATCTTTGACACTTATTTTTATTTAGTTTTTTTCAGCTCAGTGATTTCAGTATTGCTATCTTTCAAGTTGGGACAGCGCTGTAATCACCCTGCACAACTTTATGTAAAAGAAAATGAAAATCGAGATGAAAAATGACAAAAAAAAACAAATATACAATTTAGTATAGAAAAATGGTATTTGCTCAACAATAAAAAGAAAGTGATGCAAAAATGAGGTTCAAGTACAAACCAAAAACTTTACTACAATGTTCCGAATACAGGAAGAGATGCATGAAAATAAAGATAAATGTTTAAAAAAACCAAGAACTATTTGTCATCATCATCATATGACCTGATAATACAGTAACCATACAGCCGGAGTAGTTCAAATAATCTAGTTTCTTGTTTGTCAGTTTACTTTACGAAAGTTAGCCTCTAACTGATGCTATATAACTCCTGAAGTCAAACTTAAAAACTTTTGACTTCAGGGGATGAATTCAAAAATGATAATTGTGACTGAAATTTCTATTTCTGGAGTTGTGAATGTCCTACATTCTGTTTACATACACATAAAGATGGGGGTGGAAGGATTTTCTGTCTCCAGGGACCAAAGATGCGTGTCTTCTTGCTGAGGAAGACTTTTGTTAAGATAAATTGACAGTGTCAGTTTCCCCACAGTGGCACAGTGTCATATACTATGGGGAGTGCGTGGTGGGAACACAGAGGCTACATGCGATTGGCGTCAGTCAATGTGACAGCTCTTGTTTTTTATTTTCCTTTGAGGTTGGGATTGGGGAATCTTTTTGACAAAATCTGAACTTCCAAGTCAAGGAAGCAGGAATGAACAGGAATTAATACACCTACGTCTTCCTTCTCCCTTTCGGATGGAACAATCTTTGTAGACAAGTCATAATTACTAGTGGGTGATAGTTTGGGATTGTTATCCCTGCATCTTCCATAAGACCTGAATCTTAGTCTATGTTTTGCTATAAAACAATGTTGTCAGAACTTGCATTTGACAACTGGGCTTTTCTCAAGTTGGCTTCTGTTTCTTTAACCCACCTTAATGTTAAGAACAGGCACTGCATCCTTTGTTCTGGGGTATGCTCCCTGTTTTCTGAGGCACCATCTTCAGCAAATAACAGGACTTAGTTTCCATTAGCAGCAGCAGTCAGGAGATCAGGAATAGTCTTCGGGAAACAACATTGAATAATGCAAACTTTGAATTCAACACATTGTTTTTACCTACATAAAAAGTTTTATTTCCACTTTAAATGAGGAACCTACCCTCAAAACTAGAGAGACTTCAGTTAATACAGAAACAAATTTATTGCTGGTTAACTTGGTGCTTTAGGGTAATCAAAACTGAACCAAAAATGTTCTTTTTAAAAAAAAACAAAAAACAAAAGCAACAACAAAGTCTCTTTTCTAAAAGTATCAATTCAAGATCAGTATTACATAGGTTGGAAAGTCATTGAAATATATACTGTATATAAATAAATGGTATACAATAAATAGTACTATATCTACAGATTTTTATTTTGAAATAATCTCATACTTTTTATGTCATTGAGCTCTATACAGGAATAGCAGAACTTTAAAATCCATATATGCTGTTATCTGTTCTCTCGTTCTCTTCCCATCAAAAAGGAAATTTAAAGCAGCTGCCACTCTAAAGTTCATCCATCCATTTTCCAACCCGCTTGCTCCTTTTCAGGGTCACTGGGTTCTGCTGGTAAAGGTACATCCTGGACAGGGTGCCAATCTAACTCAGCCTCTCTAAAGTCATTTTGTGACACCCGACTGCCAGTTCTAACATTCTCACCTTTTTTTTATGTACCAGAACTTTATTTCTCTATTTTATCTAATCCTTCACAAAAGTATAAAGCAAAAAAGTACCAAAAAGTCTTAGGCCATGCGAAAACCAGGAACATGTCGGCCAGGGGTGACTTGAGCTATTTACAGATTCTGAAAGTGTGGATTCTAAGTTTTCCAATTCCACTCACATTAAAATCCAATAATATTTGAAGAAGTTATAGCTATTTGAAAGTTGTCACTCTTTAAACCCGTTTACACAACGTTTTGTGTAAATGCTTCCTCCATTCATGTGCACACTTTGGAATTTATCTGAAGTTCTGTTGATTTACTTCACCATCACTTGGGACAGCGGAGATGTATTTCATGACTGCACCAAAATATGACGACAATCACAGTGCTGCACTCCTACTTAGAGCTATTTGACTGAACCCGTGGTCAGACTTAATTTCCATCTTTTTAACATGGACTCTGCACGGCGAATGAACGGTCAGGTGATGTATTTCAATAAAGGTGAGATGATGCACAAATATTTGAGGAGTCAGTAAATGGATGGCTGTCCTATGATACATTAATATATTATGTTTTAAAATGCAAAAATTAGTTGTTTCTAATGTGTGTATTGATTTGTGGGAGGTGAGTTCGGCACATGCATATGAGTTCATTCTAAAAAAAATAAACTGATTCTCAAAATCACATTCAAGTTTTTTTGCAGTATTGGGTAAAAGGACGCAATCTCCCTCAATGTTAAATTCATTATGTTAGGTTACATTTTCTCCTCACAAAATCAAAAATTACATTTTTTTCCGAATAACTTGGCCACAAATTGAGATACAGTGCTCAGACTGGTACCATTGAACATTTCCTTTCAATGTGTGACAAGGTCGTTGCTCAAGGTCATATTTAAGGTCAAGGTCAGTTTTCTGTTTTTCATGCATTATTTGCTTAAAAATGTCATTACTAAAATGAACTTAAAGGGACATTACTCAACCACAAAATACACACAATAAGATGTATGACCTGCCAGTAAAAAGATTGGTAGAGGTCAAAGTTCATGATATCACAAAAAAAACAAATAAATACTTTTTTTCCCTATAACTTGGCCACAAATTGATATACAGTGCTCAGACTAGATACTATCGAACAACATTTCCTTTCAATGTGTGACCTTGACCTTTGCTCAAGGTCACATTTAAGGTCAAGGTCATATTTAAGGTCAAGGTCAGTCTTCAGTTTTTCCTGCATTATTACTTTCAATTTCATTAGTAAAAAGAAGGGACATTACTCAACCACAAAATACACACAATAAGATGACTTTTTGAACAATTCTATTTGCCAATTTTCAATTGCTGCCAATTTTATGTGCCTTGCGAATACAGGTCTTGCCTAGTTGTATGATAAATCTGGGAAACATGGCAGATAGAGAATTATGTAATTAAGGAAAAGTACCAAACAAATTGCATCTGCTTTAAAATCTTAAGGCTAGAATGTTAATCTATTTTTTTATAGAATTTTTAACTATGGGAAGTATTTAACATAGCATACCATTGACAGAGATCTGGTTGTGTTCACAATCCCTTAAGGGTGGCAAATCAAACATAAAGCTTTGTTTTGTGCCTTACTATATTAATGCCTCCACAACAAATGTAAATTTGGCTAGTGAATGGATTTAGGAGATTAGTGGATGCTGCTAATGCACTGGATCTGTCAAGTAATAACACAAGGGACCTCAAACCTGAGTGTCCCCCTCAACCTCATCCTAAACACACAAGATCATAAGTGAAAAAAAAAAACTAGCCCAAAGCGGAAATAGTGTTAAGAGCAACTGGCCAAGAGTCAGCTGGAGCTGCATTACTTGATCCGCAATACACGCAAGTCGTGATACACAATTGGATAATCCAAAACAAATAGATTAAAGGGTGACTCGCTAAGAGGCAGACTATAACCTTTACCCTTTAAAGTGTTCTGTGTGACATGACAACAGAGAAAGTAAATGCAGACAAATAAAGCTTTTTGTGAATTCCTTCAAATACAATACTTCTAAAAGCATTTTAAGAGTTTTAAAGTCTAAATGTTGTGGCGATAGAGCCTATATCAGGACCACATATGATTGGTTTCCATTTAGTTAGGCTTTTTGAGTATTTGTTTGAACTTGTGTAATGCCTGCAGGCCAAAACAGGTTAGTCAGGTCGCTTTATATGTAGTTTAAAAAGGGGAGAAAAAAAACATAAATTCTCATTAAAGGGACTCCTAAGCAAATAATGCTCGATAAATCTTGGAGTATTAGTCAAAACAAAGTGAGATTTTAAAACTGTGCTGGATAACTTTAGAAAGCAGCTAGTCTGTTGTCCAAAATCTATAATAAAAAGTGTGACCAAGTGGGCATGGTAGTGAGACCTCTTGGAACAGACAGCATTTGGATGTCTGTAAGTCTGGTATTACAGTATCTCCTAAATTCAAATATTTAACATTTTAACACATCATAAAGAAGTGGTCATGACCGAAAAAACAAGATTGCGGATACAAGCGGCTGAAATGAGTTTCCTTTGCAGGGTGGTTGGGCTCTCCCTTAGAGATAGGGCGAGAAGCTCAGTCACCCAGGAGGGGCTCAGAGTAGAGCCGCTGCTCCTTTGCATTGAGAAGAGCCAGATGAGGTGGCTCGGGCACCTAATTAGGATGCCCCCTGGACGTCTTTCTAGTAAGGCGTTCAGGGCATGTCCCTCCTTAAAGAGACCCGAGGAAGACCCAGGACACGCTAGAGAGATTATACAGTGCCTACGGAAAGTATTCACAGCGCTTCGCTTTTCCCACATTTCATCATGTTACAGTCTTATTCCAAAAGCGATTGAATTCATTTTTTTCCTCAAAATTCTACACACAATACCCCATAATGACAACATGAAAAACATTTTTCTTTTAAATGTTTGCAAATTTATGAAAAAGAAAGAATGAAAATATAACATGTACATAAGTATTCACAGCCTTTGCTCAGTACTTTGTTGTGGCACCTTTGGCAGCAATTACGGCCTCAAGTCTTTTGAAATATGAAGCCACAAGCTTGGCACATCCATCTGTGGCCACTTTGGCCCATTCCTCTTTACAGAACCTCTCGAGCTCCATCAGGTTGGATGGGGAGCGTCGGTGCACAGCCATTTCCAGATCCCTCCAGAGATGTTCAATGGGATTCAAGTCTGGGCTCTGGCTGGGCCACTCTAGTACATTCACAGAGTTGTCCTGAAGCCACTCCTTTGATATCTTAACTGTGTGCTTAGGGTCGTTGTCCTGTTGAAAGATAAACCGTCGCCCCAGTCTGAGGTCAAGAGCACTCTGGACCAGGTTTTCTTCCAGGATGTTTCTATACATTACTGAATTCATTTTTCCCTCAATCTTGACTAGTCTACCGGTTCCTGCTGCTGAAAAACATCCCCACAGCATGATGCTGCCACCACCATGCTTCACTGTAGGGATGGTATTGGCCAAGTGATGAGCGGTGCCTGGTGTCCTCCAAATATAACGCTTGGCATTCATGTCAAAGAGTTCAATATTTGTCTCATCAGACCAGAGAATTTTGTTTCTCATGGTCTGAGAGTCTTTCAGGTGCCTTTGGCAAACTCCAGGCGGGCTGCCATGTGCCTTTTACTAAGGAGCGGCTTCCGTCTGGCCACTCTATCATACAGGCCTGATTGGTGGAGTGCTGCAGCGATGGTCATCCTGCTGGAAGGTTCTCCTCTCTCCACAGAGGAACCCTGGAGCTCTGTCAGAGTGACCATCAGGTTGTTAGTCACCCCCCTCACTAAAGCCCTTCTTCCCCCCAATCACTAAGTTTAGAGGGACGGCCAGCTCTAGGAAGAGTCCTGGTGGTTCCAAACTTCTTCCATTTACGGATGATGGAGGCCATTGTGCTCATTGGGACCTTTAAAGCAGCAGAAATTTTTCTGTACCCTTCCCCAGACCTGTGCCTTGAGACAATCCTGTCTCGGAGGTCTACAGACATTTCCTTCGACTTCATGCTTATTTTGTGGTCTGACATACACTGTTAACTGTGGGACCTTATATAGACAGGTGTGTGCCTTTCTAAATCATGTCCAATCAACTAAATTTTCCACAGGTGGACTCCAATTAGGCTGTAGAAACATCTCAAGGATGATCAGTGGAAACAGAATGCACCTCAGCTCAATTTTGAGCTTGATTTCAAAGGCTGTGAATACTTATGTACAAGTGATTTCTTCGTTTTTTATTTTGAAAAAATTTGCCAAAAATCTCAAACAAACATTTTTAAGTTGTCATTATGAGGTATTATGTGTAGAATTTTGAGGAAAAAAGTGAATTTAATCCCTTTTGGAATAAGGCTGTAACGTGATGAAATGTGGGAAAAGCGAAGTGCTGTGAATACTTTCCGTATGCACTGTATCTGTATACCCCCTGGAAGAGCTGCATGAATTGGCCGTGGAGAGGGAAGTCTGGGCCTCCCTGCAAAGGATGCTGCTCCCGCAGCCCGGCAACAGATAAGTGGAAGAAAATGAATGAATGGATAAAGAAGTATGAACTTGCTTTCTGAAATTAATTTGCCATCTGAGGTACAGAGAAATGCCTAACTGAAATGATGACATTTTGACAGAATTGAGACAGCTCAGTTTATATCCACCCGCTATCACATGGGGGGAGGTGATCCACTGCAGCAAGAAAAATTCCCAGCAAGCACGGGGAGAACATGCAAACTCCACACAAAAATGACCCAACTGTTTAGCCTATAGCTTGGACCTAGGACCTTCTTGATGTGAGGTGGATGTGCTAACCACTACCCCACCGAGCACTCAACAATGGGAATATATACCTAAGATATAAATAACAATGAACAATTACAGCACTAGAAATAACAGAAGAATGGGAGAATATTAACATAATTGTAGAGGTAAACAAGCCAAGGGGTTACAATAAGTTGCATTCAGAAAAAAAATCTTCAGTTTAAACGGTGCTTCATGTTTTTCCTGTTTTTTAACAGCAAAGAGTTTATTTTTCAACACAGGCCATGATGGGGGTATTGTGCTATGCAAGATCTATGTACAGTGGTCCCTCGCTATATCGCAGTTCACCTTTCGCGGCCTCTGTGTTTCACGGATTTTTTACAGTGCAATTTTGGATGCATTTTTTTTTACAGCGTATGAACGCGCATTGTGTTTTGCGTCCTGATTGGCTAATGCTGTGTTCACCCACCAGTAACACATCCAATTTTGTGTGTTTGTGAGTCACGAATACTCTGGCAAGAAAGCCATAGTAAATACATGACAGCCTTACGACATAGTCGATCTACATACTATTCCTCACTAATTGAAGAAAATAAAAATAATCCGAGGTACCTTTTCAGCACTGTAGCCAGGCTAACACAAAGTCAGAGCTCTATTGAGCCCATGATTCCTCTAGCCCTCAGCTGTGAGGACTTTATGACATTTTTTAACGATAAAATTCATAAGATTAGAGATAAAATTAGCCACTCCCTGCCTTCACCTGGGCCTGCTGTACCATTAAATGTAAATAGGCCTAACCTAAACTGTTTCACACATATAGGACTTCAGGAACTTAACTCTATTATTTCATCCTCCAAACCATCGACCTGCCTTTCAGATCCTATCCCAACTAAGCTGTTTAAAGAAGTTGTTCCCCTGGTCTGCCCATCTTTGTTGGAGACAATAAATATATCCCTATCAATAGGCTACGTGCCACAGTCCTTTAAAGTAGCTGTAATCAAACCCCTTCTCAAAAAACCTACTCTTGATTCCAGCACTTTAGCAAACTACAGGCCTATATCTAATCTTCCTTTTATTTCAAAGATTCTTGAGAAAGTTGTGGCGGCTCAGCTCTGTGAATTTCTTCAAAACAACAGCCTGTTCGAGGACTTCCAGTCAGGTTTTAGAGCTCAACACAACACAGAGACTGCTTTAGTTAAAGTAACTAAAGATCTACTCTGGGCTTCAGATGAAGGATGACTCTCAGTGCTGGTTTTATTAGATCTTAGTGCAGCTTTTGACACTATAGATCACTATATTCTACTAGAGAGATTAGAGAAATTACTTGGAATCACAGGGACTGCCCTAAACTGGTTTAAGTCCTACCTATCTGATAGGTACCAGTTTGTACACGTGAATAATAGGTCTTCTGTGTACACTAAAGTAAGCTACGGGGTTCCTCAGGGCTCTGTGCTAGGTCCAATCCTCTTCTGTATCTATATGCTCCCCCTTGGTAATGTTATGAGAAAATACTCTGTTAACTTTCACTGCTATGCTGATGATACCCAACTGTATGTATCAATGAAGCCAGGTGAGACAAATCAGCTATCTAAACTTGAGGTCTGTCTAAAGGACATTAGGGCCTGGATGGACCAAAATTTTCTTCTTCTTAACTCAGACAAGACTGAGGTCATTGTACTGGGCCCACGACACCTTAGAGAAACCTATGCTAGCCTAACTGCCCAAGATGGCATTACTCTGGCACGAAGCACAACTGTTAGAAACCTTGGGGTTCTATTTGATCAGGACTTATCCTTCAACTCTCACATAAAACAAACTTCAAGAACTGCCTTCTTTCATCTCCGTAACATTGCTAAAATCAGATCTATCCTGTCTCAGGGTGACGCCGAAAAACTAGTCTATGCTTTTGTTACCTCTAGACTGGATTATTGTAATTCTCTTTTAGCAGGCTGCCCGAGCAAGTCGTTTAAGACACTTCAGCTGGTTCAAAATGCTGCAGCACGTGTACTGACTAAAACTAGGAGAAGAGATCACATTACTCCTGTATTAGCCTCTCTGTATTGGCTTCCCATAAAATATAGAATAGAATTCAAGATTCTTCTTCTCACTTATAAAGACCTAAATGGACAGGCACCAGTCTATCTCAAGGAGCTTGTACTGCCATACAATCCCCCAGAACACTACGCTCTCAAAATGCTGGACTACTCGTTGTTCCATTTGTCTCTAAAAGTAGTATAGGAGGAATAGCTTTCAGTTATCAGGCCCCACTTCTCTGGAACCATCTACCAACCACGGTTCTGGGGGCAGACACCCTCTCTACCTTTAAGGTTAGGCTCAAAACATTCCTCTTTGGTAAAGCTTTTAGTTAGGAACCAGCTCATAGCTCATAATTAAGATGCAATAGGCATAGACTGCCGGGGGGGGGTCTGGCATGCTCGGTTGGAGAGAGGTTGGAGAGGGCGTTAAGAGAGAGGTCATTTAGGCTAGAGAGGGACCGGAGAGGGTCCCATTCCTCTCTCAAACTCCCTCTATGTCTGCTTCTTCCCTTGTGTGTTTGCTCCTGTACTCCTTCTGGCTTTTGTCTTGCAGGTCCGTGGGATCCTTAGTGTGGAGTTCTCAGCGGCTCTGTCTCCACCCTCTCCTCTGCACACACCCAACACAGCATAACGTGGATGGCTGTTCATCATAGGAATGGGATCCACACAAAGTTCCTGCTGCTTAACAGAAGGTTTTCCTTGCCGCCATGATGAATTCATGTTGGGTGTGGGATACATATGTATGTGTATATACGTATATATGCATATGTGTGTATCCATAAAATGAAGAGTCCGTCCTTAAGACTGCTCTACTGTAAAATGCCTTGAGATACCATTGGTTATGATTTGGCGCTATACAAATAAAGATTGATTGATTGATATTTCACTGCCTGCTGGAGCGAGGAGCTGCACTCCTTTTTCTCCTCTCATAAACATAAACAATCAGTAAAAAAAGCTGGTGTGATTAGCGGCTAATGCTATCCTAGCTCAGTGACGACTTTCAAAGATGAAAACACCTGCTACTACCACCTCCTTGCTTATTCGACTCCACGCCAAATCCTTCTAAGTTTAGAAGGCCATGTCATACAGCTCCAGGTGGTCACACAGCTTTTACTCCATGGTTGAATGGGTGAACAGACCCAAAATTAAAATAAACATTTTGAAATGACCAAATTACTCCAAAATAACAGGTGCACACACTTGGGGTATTTGGAACCCGTTGACAAAGTTTCCGATCGAACAGGCACCGCGTCGGGAAGATATTCCCCCCCACCCACCCCCCCAGGGCTTCTATTTCTGGTGGACACCGGAGCACAACGCATCAATCAGCACTGAACAAATGAAGCTAAACAGGAAATTAAGCACGTACTCCGCAATAAAATATCGGGTTACTTTTCAAAATAAAACACTTCAGATTATATTTCAAGTAAATACATCACCAAAACATCATGTGTAAAAACAAATTCACATCCACTATATTGACTCCTCTCATACTGTAACTACACTGTAAACTGCAGCAACTTTGATTTAGTTCATGTTTTACTGGTGCAGTTTTATCTCTTCTCTGTTGACTGTTGATAAAAAAATGTGTCTATGACAAATCCAGAGAGTACAACCTTCTTGTTCTCCTTCGTTAGGAACACTGACCTGTGTATCTGTTTATTGTTGCGTTTATAACACATACATTTAACTGCGTTCTCGTGCGATGACATAAATATCGTGAGAACTGCTCTGTCTCGTGACGTCACAGTCGTTCAAACGGAGAGCACCGCGGCGCACTCAAAATGCAACCGGTGTGAATTACCGGACGGCGGACAGTGGTGAAATACCGGATCGGTGCCGTGGCGCAGCGGAGACGTATCCAGTGGAAACCCCGAGTGAGAGAGAGGAAGATAGTTTATACCGAAACACGGGATCTCTCTGAATAGATCATTTGAAACCGTCAGCCACTGGTGAGTCTTTTGCAGACACGTTTCCCAACTCGTTCAATACGCCATCTAGAAAACGGCGGATTCTCTGTGGTGCCGTGCATGGAAGCTAAGCTCTGACCACTCAGTTCGAAGGTAAAAAATCATTTTTGTTTTTTTTAAAAAAAAAAAAAAAGACAGCCGAATTGTACATAATACTTTAATTTACTTACTCACTCATGTAGTTTGGAGCTTTACATTTTGTTTTGCGCAGTTTTGTTACTTTTCTGATTGGCGCTACAACATCTATGGAGTTTTGTTATCAGCGTCTCAAACATTTCACGGGAACACACACAAAATTTATTTATTTATTTATAATAAAAATATACTAAATTAATAAAATAAAACTAAAAAACTAAACAATATGTATACAAAAAGTACACAAAATGACTCCAGAATCACTCTATAACGGCAACCAAAAACAGTTATACAAACAATGCACAAAAAGACAACAGAAAGATACAAAAATATGCATAAACACACAAAATGATTCCAAAAAACATATATTACAGAAAAATACACCAAACGACAACAAAAACACGAAAATGACTCAAAATACACTAAACTAAATACTTATACAAAAAATACACTAAAATGACAACAGAAATGCATGAAAATACACAAAAAAAAACAAACTAAAATACACAAAATGATTCCAGAATCACATTACAATGACAACAAAAAACAATAATTATACAAAAACACAACAGAAAGGTACAAAAATACACATAATGACTCCAAACATACAGTACAAAAAAAATAAAATGAGCAAAAAAAAAAAAAAAACAACAAACACATTTATACAAAAAATGCACAAAAACAACAGACAGATACACAAATACACATAATGACTCCAAAAAACATACATTACAGAAAAATACACCAAACAAAAAAATATAAGTGAGTAAAAAAACAAACAAACATTTATCATGTTCATGTCTCAGAATTAAACCAGGGAAATCAAACACACAATTATACAAAAAATGCACAAAAAGACAACTGAAAGATAAAAAAATACACGACTCCAAAAAACATACATTACAGAAAAATACAACAAAAATATGAAAATGACTCAAAATACACAAAACTAAATATTTATACAAAAAATACACAAAATGACTCCAGAATCACACTACAATGGCAACAAAAACTATAATTATACAAAAAATGCACAAAAACACAACAGAAAGATATGCAAATACACATAATGACTCCAAAAAACATACATTACAGAAAAATACACCAAACAAAAAAATATAAAAGTGAGTAAAAAAAACCAAACAAACACATTTATCATGTTCTTGTCCCATAGAATTAAAACAGGGAAATCGCACACACTGTTTTATTTTGCACCCGCAAATAAACCCCTTTATAACACTACAAAATACAGAGTATGTACACCTCTTTGTACATCCAACCTTCAAACACATACTCATTTGGCCATAATTAACTCTACTTAAGCTCCCACGTGAATGCATACTTCCGACGGTCACTGTACTAGTGCTACTAATTCTCATCCTAATGCAAAATCTATGAAACCCAATGAACGAATCGTTTTCTTCTTGAGAATAGAGGCTTCGTGGTAAGATGCTGTACTTTTGAAATGCATGTACCCGAGATTATCAGAAAAACGGAAAACCATTTTCTTGAATGCGTAGGTTTGGGACATCTCAAGGCAACAAGAATATGTAGTCCTATATCAAGACCAGCTGGAGACAAAGACAACAGGTGAAGAAGAGTGATTTTATTGATATAATGGTAATCCTGCATAGGGTATGCATTTGCATGCATGTAGTGGAATCTGGTCCTCAAATAGCACAGAGAAAATGCCACTTTTAGCACACAACGCAATAACTCAGATCTGTCCACATGATCACCAACGTTAAAGATTACAAATGTTTATTAGGGTAGTTAAATGAAACCTGATAGCTTGGTGGATTTGAAGCAATTGGTAGAATGATGTTGGAATGTAAACACAAGTATTTTTGGAGCCACATTCCAAGCAAGACTAGTCATGAAGTAAATTGAATTCATTATTTCATCTGCCAGACCTCAACAGAAAAAGGTTGTCTTACAGTAAGAAAAACACCTTTTTCACAGGTTTAAAAAAAAAAAAAAAAAGAGGTGGAGGGGGAAGGGAGCAGGGAGGAGAGATTCAAGGTATAAAATGGAAGGGCGGGGAAGAGTTGATTATTGTAAAGTGAGGGTGAGATGTGAAGTTGTAGTTGTGTATATTGTTCTTATTGTGTTGTGTAATCTAGCCAGTCTAGTAATAAGCGTGAAGCTTAGGTATAATGGTGGTGGCTGTGGACAAAGGGAAGGAGTGAGTGATAATACCTAAAAAAGGGATTTGGGATCAACGTGTCTATATTTAAGCTCACTGGGAGTTTTATCCCACAGTCTAAGGCATGCTAGTGAATCGTAGACCAATGTATGTGCAAGAACAGCCACTGCAAACCCAAGCGCAGCCGAAGATGCAGCCAGGCTAGCAGAAAGAGCGGGCGCCAGGGAGCCCAGGCAACCGCCCACGGCCGAGCAGCCTTCCAGACGCCCCTAAGACCCCAAGCCGAGAGGCAGCCACAGCCCCCCACACACACACCGAGAAAATACCAAGGAGCCGAGGACCCCGCCACCGACCCCAACCCCCAAGGCCCCCCACCAACAGCCCCGCCGCCGACCAGACAGAGCAAGCCACGAGGCAATGTCCCCCACCGGCGCACTAGTGACCGGCGGCCGCCAACGGTACACACCCGGTGCGGAACAGCAGCTCCCAGCCAAGGGCACCCCAGACACCCCCCCCCGGTCCGCAGACAGCAGGACAGACCTACCAGGCGGCCGACAGCGACAAGCAACCACCGGAAGAGCCAGTGCCGCCCCCCAGCAAACAGCATCATCCCGAAGCGCCAAGCAACCCCACCACAACCCCACTACAGACGCCAGCTCCCCCCACACCAGCACTTTTAACAACAGATGGGAGCAGCAGTATGGCAACAAGGGCAGTCCCTTCGCTTCCACACAAGTTACCTGATGGATGAAAACACATACACCCTGGGTCTCCAGCAGGCGAAATCCGGACTCTACCCGAGGTGATGCATATATCCGAGCACTTTTGTAAATCCAATGGGAGTGGGAGAAACGGTATCAAAGCGAGAGTCCTCCTCTGCTTTCACACTTTTCTCCCAATGTTGAGACTTAGTCTCTGAACGACAAGCCCCGACTTCCAGGGTCTCCAGCGGGTGCAATTCGTACTCTATCCGGGAACGACGCACATAGAGGGATTTGGGGGGACCATGGCTTTCTGCTGATTTGAGCACTTTTGTAAATCTGATGGAAAAAGCAGTATCAAAGCGACAGATCTCCCTTGCTTCAACACTCCTTCTTCCAAGCTTTTAACATATGATTGTTATGTATTTTCTGTATTTACTTTTATTGCTGTTAGTTTTAACAACTGTGAGTTTTTAAAAAGCGCTTATAATAAAATTTATTTTTTATTAATATAGATGGGTTAAGCAAGTTTCCGAGTGTGAAAAGGACAGGATGAGATCTCACTTTGAAAAAGTAGATTTAAGAGATACACCATTCACTAACCAGGTCCATGATTAATTTTATTAAGCAATTATTTTAATTAAATTTACACATTTGAAGTAAGTGCACAAGGCAGACAGACTGATAAGTGAAACATCACTGATCAGCTGATTGGTCACTGTTTGGAAAGCCAAGAAAAAACATCATTTTCAGCTCGTGTGCAGCATTAGCTTTAGCAGCTATCTAAGCATTTCTGCCTTGGAGGCCAAAACCACTATTCCACAAAAAAACTTTCAATAAATCAATGCTTCAACGGGAAAAATAATCTAAATATCTGTCAGACTCGCTGCCTACACCGTCAGCCATGGCAAGTTTATCCCTCTTGACCTTTGACCACATGCACAAGAACGAGAGCGAGATTTCTGAGTGTCAAAAGGCTTATTCAACCGGGAAGCAGAACCTCATTAAACAGCAGATGGACGTCAACACGCAGACTGACCAGAGTTAGCAAAGACGGAGCAGCTCAACAAGCTATGGAGAAGATAACTCCACTAAATGAAAAGATGACAGTGTGAGGTGTGTGTGCGTACACGCTGCGTGTGTCCGTTTGCGTGTGCGTGCCTTAGTGTATTTTATTTTAAATGTTGATTTTTAAAGCGATTGTGTACTACCTGCTAATGATTACATGGCTGCTCCGTTTGTATCATTAGGTAGTCAAACCTTTACTTTGTATTTAGTGTTAGCTGTATATCCCACACTTTTCTCAATCTCTGTTTTGCTGTTGAATTAAAATATGATGCCTGAAAATGTTATTATTGAATAATGAACAGTAATTCTGATAACTGATTTATTATTTGTTTATTATGTTGCTTTTTGTATAGTTGCCATAGTTTAATGTGAATGTTGATCACATTGATTTATAGTCCAAATAATTGTAAGCTTTAAAAAAAAGAAATGCTGGAAAATGCCCACTTTGATTCCAGTGCTCATTGGTTTGTGTTCAGTGTGATTTGAGATTGAGATTAATTAGATTATTTAATTACAGAACATAATTAATTCATCGATCAATTTCTTTAATTTCGTGACAGCACTAGGGCTAAGTGATGCACCAAAATTTTGGCCACCAAAAATGTTTCAGCCTTAACACTTTTCTCACCAAAACAAGGCAACCGGAACAGGATGTTGTAATGAAGCGTGCAAATATTGCGGTCAGCGCGCACGCTTGTCTGAAACAGGCTAACTTGTCTGTGGACTTTGAGAGCGGATGTATTTTAATACATCTGAGCAATAAAGCATTTTCTAAGCAATGGTTGAGACAGAGTATGCAAGTGTGATTTATGTTTCTGTGTCACGTCAACACTGTAGTTACGTGTAGCCCTCTGTCAATATGGACCTCTACACTTCAGCGTGAAGCATAAACAACAAGAGCAAAATTAATCTGGTTTCAGAGTCTGTTGGTGCATGTTTCACAGAGATCCTCTGCACTTCACGACTGTACTTTTATATGCATTAGGAAGATCATAACCTGGATGCAATTAAACCAGCGTGCAGAAGAATTGCAACACGCACGCTTCGATAATAAATACAGAGAAGCTGATTTTCATAAGGAACTTCAATGCACTATTTAATTTAACTCTTTTAGAAGCCTAGTCAGTTATAAGCCTTTACGAGGGGTAGTCAATTTTCGAAAGCTAGCATGATTTTAAATGCAGCCTCCCCAACGGCTCCGCCTTTACCCGCTTCCCCCCGTGCTCTGTCTCACTCACATGCATACGCACAGCTGCTGCAGAAGAGGAGCTCAACTCATCGCTTGTATTGTGTAGAAACTTCATTGTCTCATGTCTCATTCAGCAGAAAGTAAACACTAAACTTTACCATTATATACTGTATGTTAAAAACTCTGTCTTAACTCTGTCAGCGGTGATGCGCTTTCAATGTGAGCTCGTGTATGCAAGGGATCGAGAACGAGCAGGGAAACAGGGAGACATGATTGGTTAAAAAAAAAAGGGTTCCTTTTTTTTTTTTTTACATTGGTCGAGGTTAATACAGATGTACAGCTGCTACAGTTGATGGATTTTCTTCGTTCCTTTTTCAGAGCACATAAGATCTTAATTTCTGTCAGGACATAAAGACAATTTCAACCAAAAACTTAAAAAGTGTATCTGGAGAATATTGCCTACCATAGCTTTAAGGGGTTACTCAACCAAAATTAGACGGCTCAACTGACTCGGCCATTATACAGAAACTTTAAGAGTGTGAATGAGTTGTGATTTAAAAGATGAAACGGAAGCTTGTGAAGGTCCCCTGTTTGAAAAACTGTGACAAAGTTCAGTAACAAAGTTCAGCTATACACAGTGTTTGAGAGTAATGGATTACATGTACTGGGGTAATCAGATTATAAATTATGAGTAACTGTAACCCATTAAAATTACAATTTAATGCTTCCGGGAAGATGGCGTAATGGAGTAGAGGTGGTTGCTCACGTTCCCCGGACTTTAATACTTCTACTTGGTCTTCCACTCATTAGCGCCGCTTTTGTGTGGTCCCTTCTGATTCTGAACTATATTGGGTTTATTTCGTCCCGAAATAACAATGTCAAAGTCAACTAAAAAGAGTCACGAGCGAGAAGAGGCGGCTAACATTAGTGCATTCACCGCGGTGCTAACTGATAAGCTAGAGGAGATGAAAGCAGAGTTGTTGGCGAGATTAAGGACACCTTTACGAGATACGAGGCCAATTTGAACGCTGTCCAGGCCACTGTTGATGACCATACTAGACGCATTTCCGGCCTAGAGCGGTTTTCAGATGCTACCACCACTGATGTAATGGAGATGCAGGCCGCGCTCTCGGCCCTGGTCGCAGACAATGCTAAGCTAAAGGCTAAGGTAATGGATCTTGAAGGCAGGAGTCGTCGTAACAATATCAGAATCGTCGGACTGCCAGAAGATATTGAAGGCTCCAAGCCAATAGTCTTCTTTTCCCAACTACTTTTTGAGATGCTTGGTGCTGATATCTTGTCGTCGCCACCGAGGTTGGATAGGGCCCATCGCACACTAGCCGCTAAGCCGGGGCCCCTTGGTAGGACACGGCCTGTTGTGGTATGCTTTCACCACTTTGAAATCCGGGAGCTGGTTGTGCGGGCGTCACGAAAACTACGGGGCAAGCTAAAATACAAGGACACTGTCATCCACATCTTTGAGGATTACATTTCCGAGGTTTTGGAGCAACGCACCCGATACAGAGATGTCATGAAGAAACTTTACGAGCTGGGATTCAAGCCAGCTCAGAGGTACCCTGCTAAGCTATTTGTTGTGCTTGAGGACGGCTTTAAGCAATTGGATAGTTGGTCCGATGATAAAGGCAGGATTGTGGTTTTTAAATTGAACATAGAGAGGACAAATTTGGCTTTGATATCTTTGTATGCCCCTAATATTTTAGAGAAAGAGTTTTATGATCAAATTACAAAAACAATACTTGAACTCTCTAGTTTTAAACTAATTGTGGGTGTGGATTTTAATGCCGTGATGAATCCTGCGCTTGACAGATCCAATTCCTCTCAAAATTATAATCAAACGTGCTACAGAGGCACTCAACCGCTGGGCTAATGAGACCGGAGTAATTGATTTATGGCGTATGATGAATCCTGGTAGTCGAGATTATAAACACAGATCAGCCAGACATAAATCATTTTCTAGAATTGATTATTTGTTTGTTTCCCGGGGTTGCTTTCAGGACATTTCTAAAGTTTTTCATAATATTGTTACCCTTTCTGACCATAAAGCGGTGATTGTGGACGCCTCATTGACATTTTTCCCTCCACGTGCTCCTCGCTGGCGCTTCAATACCACTTTACTCGATAATGACAATTTTAAATCTCAATTCATTTCAGAGCTGAATGAATTTGTGATCATTAATAAGGGCTCTGTCGATGATGCCAGAATATTGTGGGAGGCAACTAAATGTTTTATTCGCAGCAATACTATTTGAAATGCTTCACATGTTAAAAAATCCAGGACGTCTAGACTGCATATACTGCAAAGCAAACTGAAAGTGTTTGATAATTTTGTGCAACTATGTTTCGATGAAAAACTCTCGATTCAGTACGATTTGGTGAAGAAGGAAATTAACGATATTCTTAAGCGTCGTGCAAAATTTTTAATACATAAAACAAGACAGTGCTATTATTTTAATGGGGCTAGACCAAGCCATTTACTTGCTCTTAATCTTAAGGCTGATGAGCAATTCTCTGATATCTCCTCTGTTAAAGATACCAATGGACAAGTTGTAGTTGAACTAAAAAAGGTTAACTCTGTTTTTTCTTATTTTTATTCCAACTTATATAGTTCAGAGTTGGCACACACCGAACATGATTGCCAAAATTTTTTAGATGCTGCTCATTTACCCAAACAATCGGATTGCGACCAAACGGGTTTTATAAAGACAAGGTCTGCTGCTGACAATATGAGGAGGTTACTTCATATAACTGACGGCACCTCAACATCTAAATTACTGGGAGGGGTTTTTTCACTCGATGCCATGAAGGCTTTTGATAGGCTGGAGTGGCAGTACCTGTGGTCTTTATTAAAATCTTTTGGCATGGGTACAAATTTCATAAAAATGGTTCAGGTCCTTTATAATAATCCATCAGCAATGGTACTCACCGGCAACAAATGTTCCTCACCCTTTGCTATTGCCAGAGGCTATAGACAGGGATGTCCTCTTAGTCTTCTTTTGTTTGCGCTCTCTCTGGAGCCCCTTGCCCAAGTTATTCGTCTGTCTGATAAAGTCACTCCAATTGAAATGAACGGCACGAAACATTACATTTCATTATATGCAGACAATGTTCTTTTGTATGTGGGGGATGTTCAGTCAATCCCTAATTTGTTATCAATATTTAATAACTTTAGTGACATATCTGGTTACAAGATTAATTGGGATAAGTCTGCTTTCTTACCACTGAATGAGACTATGAGGAACTCTACTCTCCCCGCTGGAATTCCGATTGTGAAACAGTTTAAGTATCTGGGAATTGAAATCTCCTCATCTTTGCAATCTATCGTTAAAACTAATTATGACGGTGCTTTCTCTAAAATTATGGCTGATCTTGAGAGGTGGTCTTCGCTACTAAATTCTCTTCGTTCTCGTGTTTCAATAGTTAAGATGAACTTGCTACCCCGCATAAATTTTCTCAGTTTTATGATTCCACTTCCACCTCCAGCACGCTATTGGGACAGGCTTCACAGTGCCGTCACTAAATTTATATGGAAGGGCAAACGCCCACGCCTTAAACTGTCCACAGTGCAACATAACAGAGCTGCAGGCGGACTGTCACTTCCAAATTTTAAATTATATCACTAGACTTTTGTACTGCGTCCTCTGTTTGCATGGTTCGATATGTTGATGTGGCCTGGCGATCGTTAGATAAAGCAATAGCGCATCCATTGGGTTTGACTGAGGTATTATTTGCGAACACCACGTAATAAATGCCGTGTTTGTTTTGGTCCGATTCTATCACATTGCATTGCAGTCTGGCGTTCCACTGAAAAAACATGTGGTCACACATGTGGTCACACATGTGGTCACACAGTTAAATGGTCAGATATTTCAAATTTTCCTGTGGACTTTGACTGGCACACTGTGTGGGACACTGTACTCTGTTCCTCGAAAAATCCAGATCACCAACAGATACATCTGAACTTTTTACATAGGACGTACTTGACATCACGTAGACTATTTTCCATGAAGTGTAAGCCGGATCCGACCTGCACTTTGTGCCATGATGGCGTGGTGGGGACCTACTTCCACATGGTTTGGGAGTGCCCAGAGGTTGCTCGGTTTTGAGAGATGGTGGCTGGTAATCTGTCTCTCCTCTTATCGTGCTTGGTTCCCTGCTCTCCCCTGGTCCTTCTTCTGAATGACTTTTCTTGGCTTGGACTGAACAGGGCAAAACAAAGAGTCCTTTTGGCGGGACTTACGGCTGCCAAAAAGATGGTCGCCACAAGGTGGAAGCCCCTCACTTGCTGTCTCGTCGACAGTGGGTCATGACATTTATTGACATTGCTTACCTGGAGCTCTCCAAGGCGCTGATGCAAGGTGCTAAGGTGGGCACCACCAATATATGGGACAGTGCAATTAAAGAACTTAAGTCATCCCTTCTTTAAGTTTAGTTTTTGTTTGAGTGCAGATTGTGTGTTTCATCATGTAGTGTTCTCGTTGCCCTGGACTTGCGTATGTGTATGTTTATGTTGGTGTGTAATTTTGTTGTTGTTTGAAAATTAATTAAAAAAATTGATAAAAAAAAAAAAAAAAATTACAATTTAAATTGTTGATAATCGGATTACAGGTTAATTTTTTGAAAACATTGTATTACACAAGAATAATTCTGTGTCACAGGTTCATTCACTGTGTATTTGGCAACGCAATGCATTTCCCAGAAGCCTGAATGTAAAAAGGAAAAAACGTATTTGCGTCATCAGTCACACAAACGGAAGGCAGAGCTGGAGCCAGAACATCAGAAACAGAGTAAAAACGCCTTTCTTGTGAGGTCAGAAACAGGACATCCAACAATTCTCCAATTTCATTTAGCAGACGCTTTTGACCAAAGCGACGTAGAACACAAGCAAGAATTTAGACTGAAGGAAAAACCCTTAGTAAGTGCAACAAAATGCTTCCAGTTTGCTTGGCCACAGGTGCTGCCATCTATGTTATTTCGTCAGGATGTAATTTTTTTTTCTGTTTGGAAATCATGGAACATGGAGTTTTCCTAACCCTTGTAAATGTCATTGAAATCCACAAAAAAAATTGAGCACACATAATTTGAAATGGCCTCATCCATTGAAGCAACAGGTTAATTTGATTGGATATGTACATGTACAGTACACTGTCCTCCAGTGAGTTCACCACCTGCAGGAGTAAGGCATGGGTGCTGTGTAGAGCAAATTAGATCATTTTCTTCCTGAACCTGCCATCTTGGAAGAGGTCTTGGAGATTAGTGATTCAACTCTCTTCCCATGTCCTGAAATGGCGTGGTGTTTTCTATTTCCAGAGTGTGGGTTGTGCCAATTGGAAACAACATACTAGGTTTTAATAGGACGTTTGTATTGTCCAGGGCTTTCCATCACGCACTCAGAGTGGAGGCAATCAGTGGCTTTTTGAAGCAGTTGTGACGTTTGAGAAAGGGAAGGTCAGAAAGTAACTGTTCTATTTGTAGACAAGTGTTGAAGTTTTCTTTTGGTTTTAGCCATTCAGTCAAATACAATATTTGATTTGCTTGATAATGCAAAAAGTTGGGAGCTTCTAAACTCCCTTCATTTTTGTTTTTCTGAAGGGTTGAAAGGCAAATTTGGGATTTTTATTCCTATTATAGAATTTTGTAATTGCAGAATTTAAGCTTAGCTCAATATATCACAACAATTGTTCCTTTTGTGATACAAGCACAACATTTGGTGGATTTATCTACTTTTATGATTTATAATTTTATTTTCAAATAAACACCACACAAACACTTAGGGGCGGATTCACTACAATCTGAAATAAAGGGTAGTAAACCATGTGCGTCCCTACATTTTTTGATGGCACTGTTTCTTCACCTGCTGTGGGGAATTCACTAAGATGGTGGTGCAAATTGGTGTGCGTGTAAACGTGGTTGGGGGGCGGCTCTAGCTATGAAAATGTCCTTTAAGTTTAACAAATGTAAAAAGCTCTAACATTAGAAATGGGTCCGGTTCACCTTCAATTAACCTGCAGAGCTTACTTGTCCTATTTTCTTCTTTTTTCTCTCTCTCTCTTATTTTACTATACACCTCTTTATCTATTCAATGCCAATACAAGTTTGTTTACAGTACTACCTGCTGTACGTTTATTTAATCGCAACTCCACATGGGAGAATAAGGCCAATTGGAACATTTGGGGGAACATATACTGTATATAACCTGTGTAGGATCCATACAACAATAGACACATAGGGCAACTGTACTTCCACTTGTGTAAAATCTCTCTCACTATAAGATTCTGATTGCGTCTTCAAAGTGAAAGCATTGGTTATCCAACTAGAAGGTTTTGCAAACAAGTAAGCTGTAAGGAATAGCGCTTACCTTTTTTCTCTTTGGTTCAGTGCACTCTGCTGAATGCCTTCAACTGAAGGTTTTAGCCTGTTGAAACACAAAAAAAAGAAGACCCTGTGTTAGGTTTACACACAATTTATCACATCTGTTCTCAATCTCCCTCTAAGACCAATGTGTGTGGCAGACCCTGCTCAGTCACGGCGGTCCGCGAGGATGCGGAGCGGTCCGTTCCTCCTCAGTGTTTGTGACTTTATTCTATTGCTTCTCTACCTCGGTCTGCCTTTTTCCGCTTGATCTGCAGTTAACTGTTGTCAATAAGGCTGTGATGGAGATTTATGCTGGAATGTATGCCAATTGTAGAAAGATCTCCGATTGGCTGACATCCAGCATCACGCTCCTGGATTTATTTACAGGGCCAGGAGAAGAGATTCACTGTTCACTCAGAACACTTTGGATTACAATATGCTCATATATGGAGAACTACTGACTATAAAATGCAGACATTGTTCTTCCCTGACCTGTTATAACTTTTGGCAGTCTATAAAATGTTTTTCACTGTCTGACCGATTAGTACAGCCAAAAACACGGCAATAGTTCACCATTTCATCTCAAAATTCGGGATTTGCTCGTTTGTGTGCTGTTTGTAAACTGGCTGCTTACCAACAAAATGGCGACTAAAATAAGTTGGTATTTAAAATACTAGTACAGTGCCCGTCTGAAGTATGCATTAATGTGAGAGCATAAGTACAGTTGTCAATTATGGCCAAATGAGAATATGTTCGAAGGTTGGATGTACAAAGAGGTGTACATACTCTGTGCTATGTAGTGTTATAAAGGTGTTTTTTTGCGGGTGCAAAGTAAAATAGCTTGTGTGATTTCCCTGGTTTAATTTTATGGGACATGCGCATGATACATGCGTTTGTTGTTTTTTTATACTCATTTTTATGTTTTTTTTTTAATGTATTTTTCTGTAATGTATGTTTTTGGAGTCATTATGTGTATTTTTGTATCTTTCTGTTTTGTGTATTTTTTGTATAATTATTGTTTTTTGTTGCCATTGTAGTGTGATTCTGGAATCATTTTGTATCTTTTTTAGTGCAGTTTTTTGCATTGCTGTTGTCTTTTGTGTATTTTTTTGTATAAATAAATAGTTTTGTGGGGTTTCGTTTTCATATTTTTGTTGTATTTTTCTGTAATGTATGTTTTTTGGAGTCATGTGTATTTTTTTATCTTTCGGTTGTCTTTTTGTGCATTTTTTGTATAATTGTTTTTGGTTGCCATTGTAGTGTGATTCTGGAGTAATTTTGTGCATTTCTGTTGTCATTTTGTGTATTCTTTGTATAAATATTTAATTTTGTGTATTTTGAGTAATGTTCATATTGTTGTATTTTTCTGTAATGTATGTTTTTGGAGTCGTGTGTATTTTTATTCTTTCAGTTGTCTTTTTGTGCATTTTTTGTGTTTTATTTTACTCATTTAGTATATTTTTTTATTATAAATAAATACCTTGTATGTGTTCAGTGAAATTTTTTGAAAAGCTTATAAAACTCCATAGCGATTGTAGCGCCAATCAGAAAAACAACAAAACTGCGCAAAACAAAACGTAAAGCTCCAAACTACATGAGTGAGTAAGTAAATTAAAGTATTATGTACAATTCGGCTGTCTTTAAAAAAAAAATAAAAAAAATCATTGTTTACCTTCGAACCGAGTGGTCAGAGCTTAACTTCCATGCAAGGCACCACAGAGAATCCGCAGTTTTCCAGATGGAGTGTTGGACGGGTTGAGGTCAATACCGACTCTAGTGAAACAACGCGATATTGAACAATTACACGGACAGTTATATGGTTTAAACAATGTCTGCAAAAGACTCACCAGTGGCTGACGGTTTTAAACGATCTATTCAGAGAGCTCCCGTGTTTGAGACACTTACGATAGCATGGCACAGGAGGAAGTGGAGTCTGACGTGGCTCACACACACGCACATCAGGCCCAATAAGTGAGACTGAAGATCTTTGCTAGTATATCAGTGCAAGGGTGTCTACCTTCTCTCTACCTTTAAGGTTAGGCTCAAAACATTCCTCTTTGGTAAAGCTTTTAGTTAGGAACCAGCTCATAGCTCATAATTAAGATGCAATAGGCATAGACATAGGGGGGGGGGTCTGGCATGCTCGGTTGGAGAGAGGTTGGAGAGGGCGATAAGAGAGAGGTCATTTAGTTTAGAGAGGGACCGGAGAGGGTCCCATTCCCCTCTCAAACACTCCCTCTATGTCTGCTTCTTCCCTTGTGTGTTTGCTCCTGTACTCCTTCTGGCTTTTGTCTTGCAGGTCCGTGGGATCCTTAGTGTGGAGTTACAGAGTCTCAGCGGCTCTGTCTCCACCCTCTCCTCTGCACACACCCAACACAGCATAACGTGGATGGCTGTTCATCATAGGAATGGGATCCACACAAGGTTCCTGCTGCTTAACAGAAGGTTTTCCTTGCTGCCATGATGAATTCATGTTGGGTGTGGGATACATATGCATGTGTATATACGTATATATGCATATGTGTGTATCCATAAAATGAAGAGTCCGTCCTTAAGACTGCTCTACTGTAAAGTGCCTTGAGATACCATTGGTTATGATTTGGCGCTATACAAATAAAAGATTGATTGATTGATTGAAGCGCGGCTGCTCATGAGCTCATGAGCTCTTTGAGTCAGCAACTACTGTAGTCTTTTTTAATGTGTCTAGTGTTGATGTATTCAAATTAATTTGTGTTTGTAAGGAACCTGTTTATACTATAAGTTGGGAATTGTTTTATTTATTTACTTATCGTAATTTTTATGGTTATCATGATAAATACCAGATTCATCTATATCGCCCATCCCTAGTAAATACACACAAACAGATTTGATGGGATCAATGTGTAAGACCAGAGGCCTCATGTACAAAGACTTGCATGAAAAATGGCGTGAAATAAGCATACGTCTCAATTCATGGACAGGCGTATGCTGTGCTTCAGATGTGTAAATGTGTGCGTACAACAGGATCCACGCACCTATCCTTTGAACAAACAAATCAGCGTGGATGTGAGCGCACATGTCTCCTCTTCCTGTCCACGACCCCATTTACATCAGACCCTCCTCAGCGGAATAAGAAAAAGCTGTGGCTCATACCACCAGTAACACAGGAAAGAGAGATTATTAAAATTATTAGACTGACGAATCATTTTCGTTATACATGTTGCTAACAGTGAAGATACAATTAATATTGATACACACAGAATTTGTTTAATAGTTGACTGTATGCGGGCGTGTTAAGAAGTGGGAAGCAGCAATAATAATAATAATCGCTAAATATGTCCCTGAGTATTAGTAACAATATTGGGCAGGACTGAGCATTATGACAGGCAATCCTTCTTTTTGGAAGTTAATCAGAGACGTTCTGAAGGCGCAGATCGGGCTTAATGTTTGTCATGCTGTCCTTCATCTGAGCATGAAACAAGCTGTGTAACAGGTAAATGTGTCACAGGTAAATTTGACTTGGTGAAAAAACTATTTGGAATAAAACGCTCTATAAGTAAAGTCTAATGTTCGTTTACCAATACAACAATCGCCAACCCTGCCGCATCCACCGCTCAGTCGTTGTGAACAGTCTATTGGAAGTGTGTGGGGGTGCACGTGTGTGTGTGTGTGTGTGTGTGTCTGTGAGGCTGAACTGAAAGTGTTAAGTGTTCAGACATAAACGTGTCTGTTATGCAATGGGCGACCTGCATGGAGATGCCAGCGTACAGAGCTTTAACAGTGAACAACATGCGTCTGGCTCGGATTAGAAATAATAATAATTTTTAAAAAATACATCAAACTTGTATAGTGCTTTTTTGGACACTCAAAGACGCTTTACATGGGGAATAAAACAAAAAAAGGGGTTTATGGAAAAGCCAGTTTGGACAGCTGGGTTTTGAGTAAAGATTTGAAGTCTGGTAGTGAGTCAGTTTCTAATGGGCAGTGGGAGTGAGTTTCAAAGGGTGGGGGCAATGATGGCGAAGACTTAGAAATTATACAGGTCAGCAGCAGCTCGCAGGTTCATGTGTGAATGTATTGTATTATTTGCGTAGTGTGTCTAATAAATCTTTAGAATTTAAAGCACCAACAGACTTGATGTGAAGCACCGCACATTCCATTCACTCCAATATTGATACATCCGGATTTTGTTTGTTTGTGACAAAATTATAGTTTATTTTTTTATGACAACGTAAATATATTTTAATAAACTTTTTGTGAATGTTTTTTTAATCTAAATTAGTCATACTCATACATACATTTTACTAAAATGTAGTCATGCAAAATTTTTAGTCGACCAAAATCTCACATTTTTGGACAATTTCCTACATTTTTTAAAGATTTTTTTCCCTATTATATAGGCTCAAAATGAAATTGGTTACTCAGACTTCAACTATATAGCGCCTCTTTATGAAACGTAATTATGTTAAACAATTCCCAAATAGGTTCATTCATTTTCCTTTTGCCAACTAATAAATTGCATCTGTAACAGTGTCCACACAATGTTTTTAAACTGACATTTAGCCTTAAAAAAAGTGAACAAATGTCTAACATTGTTAAATTATTGAGATTGTGTTTTCTGTGTATCTATTGTGCAAAGTAGAAGAGTATGCACGACAACGGCATGTCAACCTAAAACAGTAAGTCACACTGACATTACAAGCCGAAAAATAGTAGTTCCAGGATCCTGGGATACTGTGTTGTAACAGGGAAATTTATTGATATCCACTTGTACACTCTCGTTCTAACAATGATGTAGATATGATTATGGGCACAGCTAGATAGAAGTGATAGTGATAGAAGACATAGCAGGTGGATAACATCAGTGCCAGTTATGTTGATAATAACAAGCATGTATTTTTTGATAGCGTTTATGCGTTACTAAAAGTTACTTTGAGGAAGAAAGTGGTGCCTGAAAGCCTATAAATAAACCTAAATAAGAACAGAAATAAACTATAAGGCAGCATAAGTTGTATTTACTATGGTACGGCTTTGGCCGTATTACATTATTGTGTGTCGTTCTGGTTTTTGCTCTTTCCTCGGAGTAAGACATCTAGAGCTGTCCCAAATGATTTATTTATTTATTTTTATTATTTCTATTATTTTTTGGATTAATCTAACAATTAATTTTTCAGGTAACGATTACTTAACATTACTCGAATAAAGCTACTCATACAAGAATGATCTCAAACCAGCTCTTTTTAACATTTCAACATTTATTGAACATTTCTTTATTTAAACACTACTTTGTAGGTCATTGCACAAAAAAAAGCATATTCAAAATATCCTCCTGGAGTGTGGAAGGTCTCTTCTTTTTCTTTTGAACAAAATCTTCAACACTGCTTTGTCCATTACTGTACAGAGGAAAAAGCAAAAATTAAATAAAAATATTCACAGTAGCAAATCTGTTTCAGCAAAATTCAGTCCACACTATGCATATATTTATTTTTAATATACCACAGCCATCTCAGAGGCTCAACTTCCAAAATAATTAAAATAGTATATTATTGAATTTAATTAGTAATATCGATACTAATAATATTATACTAATTTATTTTATTTTTAGAAGTTGAGCCTCTGAAATGGCTGTAGTATATTAAAATAAAACATTCACTCGTGGATATTTAATGGGAAGAGGGCTCTAGATCTTGGATTGTTTATAGTAAAGGGTTAAATCATGACATTGTTTTAATGTATACCGGTTCCAGTATATTAAAAGCATGTCCGTAGTACTTAGACCTGGGCAATATATGAATTTTTTTAGATTAATTCAAGGTTTTTGTTGCTGACGACTTAAAAAAGGGGAAAATGTGACTTTTTTCTTCTCTTGCAACAGTGCACTTTTTGTCCCCGCGAGCTTCCGTAGATCACCCCTGCCTCTTGTTTTGCTTAAATGTACACACAATATGTTAATTAGAGCTAAACAGAAAACAGTGAGAAAGGAAATAGTATCGTTAGTTGTCTAGAATTGGTTTGGGTTTGTGACAACAGAGGTGCAAAAATTGGGTGCACGCTGCAGAGTTTGTTTAAAGCCCATTGTCCATTGTGCAGCAGCACAACAAACTTATTTCTGCATCTAAAACAGAAGCATCCGGCTGAGTGGGAGAAATTCTGCACTTTACGAGGAGAACAAGACCGCTACAACAACAAACCCCCGCTACAAAGCAGCTGACAATGGTAGAACAATTGGCCCAAGTATGAAGGTAGATATGTTGCAAAATGTGAGAGCTTGTAAAATTTGATGTGAGAGTTTGTAGAATGTGATGTGAGAGCTTGTGTATAAAAAATCCATACACGTGAAATAAATTTAACATCACAAATGATGGAAAAACATTTATAGACTGATATTTACACAGAAAATTACAGCTACAAACTTGTAATCCAACGTTTATTCACATGTGTATTAATTACTTACAAAAGAACAGCTGGCACTTAAATTCCAGGAGGTAAATTGGGGTTAATTTTGATAAGTTTAATCAAATGAAAGCAATACTTGTTTTGAGACATCACTGTCATTTGTACTTTTTGTCTTCTTTGAAAAGTCGGGGGGGGAATCGTGAAAAATCATAAATCAAATTTTTTGTGAGAAAATCTAAGATTTTATTTTGAGGCCATATAGCCCAGCCCTACTAGTACTGCGGTAAGCCAACGATGGTAACATCAGTAGTAGCAATGCATTCATACAACAAACAGTTTAACTCACTCAGTGCCATTGACGAGATAACTCGTCATATCAAATCCAAACGCTCAGTACCATTGACGCGATAACTCGTCATTTGCGTTTTTTCACGGGGACTACTAGAAAACACCCTGGCAGAGGTCCCTCGTCAATATCTAAGCTGTGGGGTGTTGTAGTGACAAACTGTGCCCTGAAGATGGCAGCAGTGCACCTTTAGATGAGAGATTAGCCACTGATGCTACCCAGCAAAGGAGAAAGAAACAGGAACAAGTGAGATTATGGCGCTACACAGTGATATTGTGACATATCCAGCAGCTCACAACTCCACATACTAACACAGAACATGTATGGACATGAGTACATTACTGATAATGTTGAGATGGTGAGATAAAACCAAACGGGTCATCCCTGCGGGAGCAAAATAATAGGTGACATGTAGGAGGTAGCAGCGCACCTTAGGATGAGAGATCATCCGTGCTCAGCAGAGCTCAGAGGGAGAGGAGGAAAGGCGTTTACGAGACAGTAAATGGCGCATGTGGGGAACTCATGGATAGTGTGGCGATGATGAGATAAAACGATAAAAAGAACGGTGAAAACAGTGACACTCTGCATGTCCGGGAGGAAGAGGAAGTTGTGCAGAATGACGGGAGACGAACGCCAAAATTCAGTACGAAATCCATTCATCACTGAACCATAGCAAAATAATAATAATTTTGCCATCAAAAGCCTGGTCTCAGTGTTTTTTTTTTTTTGTTTTATATAAGGAAACAATTTTCAGATGTTAGAGTTGACACTAAAGCAAAAAAAAAAAATAGCTTTAACGTCACTAACAGGGTTTTTTTTAGAAAAAGGCTTTTTTCTCAGCTTTTTGCTCTGAAACTGAAGATTTGTGTAAAACTTGCTATATTCAACGGCTGATTACAAAAGAACAAAACAAGCCAGAAACAAATTCTTTTTTTTGATGAAAGTAGAGGCTTCAATCTTTCAGAATCTGGTGTCAGATTTCAGATAGTCATAGTAGAAAATATTCTGTGGGTTTTTAAAATCAGTCAAAATGCTCAAAAACGGCTGGCACTGAGGGGGGATAAAAAATCTGAAAATGGCTAGAAGAGAAATTAAAAAATTTGTATCAATGCTCGATAATCACACATTCCAAGGTGGAAGAGGAAATAGTACTTACGGTGTTTTGTTGGCATCCTGACAGAGATCTCCCAGGTGTTTTCTTCTCAAATGTTTGTTCATTGCTGTCATACGCATGTGCTATGCCATCTGGTTTTTGCATAGTCTGCAAATTACAACATAAGGTTGAAGAGTGAAACACTTTTAAAGACCGTGTGCAGGATTTATTTGGGAACCGTTGCTCCTTGGTACTCGCACTGCTCCCAATGTGGTGCCAACACCATAAATGTTTATGCGAGTTCTTCTTCATCCTAAGCATTTGGTGGCTTAGTAGCTAGATTTCCAGTGCATTACCGCTACCACTGGACTGGAATATGAAATCAAAGCATGTACTCTGCTTTATGTAGAGTCAAAACAAAAAACTTACTTTTGGTTACTCAACTGCGGTTACTATCAGTTTTTACTATGTCTTGTAAAAAAGATCTAACTTCTGTGATTGAGTGAAATTAAAGTGTGTAATCATTTGAGCTTTCTGTTGAATAAAACTGCTGCTGTGGCTCCTTCCAGAAAAGGGCAGCCTCATTAATACATTTCAAAAACACAAACAGCAGAGTAACTTTGACTAAAGCTACCAGGGGGCCTGAGTTCAAAGACAGCCTTGGCAGCCGTCTTTTAACTTTAACACCATCAACACTGTCAAACGAGTCTTTTTTACTAAGAGATTTTAAAGACAGCTCTGTTTAATGTTGCCTGAGTCGAAAATGTGTCGGGCGACGTAGATGTATGCAGTTTGATGACAGCTCTCTCAAGGGGCCCTTCTGTTATTGATTTACTCACATCTAAGTCAAAGTTTGAATTGAGTCTTTGAAAAAGGAAAGTGAGACTTCTCATTCCATTTTATGACAGAACAATAACTACAATCTGAACTGAGAATCAGTTTTTAAGCCACAAAGAAATAGACGGGTTGAAAATGGTACTTTGCAGTTGTGTGCACTGCAGATGCTAACCTTTGTGACTGAAAAGTTTCAAACGTTAAAAGAATACTTGCTCATAACTGTGGGTCAGGAGTAGCAACACAAGTTAAAGAAAACAAAGGTGTTGTGTGTGCAAGTTCAATTGAATGTGTATCCATACAAAGAAACACATACACATTTGGCCCCTCAAAATAGTGGTGAATGGAGTAAAATGGTAAATGGACTTGATTTATATACTGTAGTGCTTTATCACCACACTGAAGCAGTTCCAAAGCGCTTTACATATTAGCTCATTCACCCAATCACTCTCACATTCACACACCAATGGGACAGGACTGCCATGCAAGGCGCTAGTCGACCACTGGGAGCAACTTAGGGTTCAGTGTTACATTATTAAATATATATATATACTGCATACATATTTGGTGTTGCAGTATTTCACAGAATAGTAAAATTAAGTGTTTGATCAAGCCATCTGCTAACAAAAGACTACACCAAACACATACACAACTATCCAACTAAGATACGAGGGTACACAATTGGGTACACAGATTAGTAAAATGCTTGGAATAATAGAGTACAGGAGTGTCAACTGGAACGTGTGACTCATGTGCATCATCTCTGCAATGTCTAATAGACACAGACATCTACGCTTCACAGCAGTTTGTGGGGAACTGATTATTTTTATTAAACAGTATTGTTGTAAGTCTCTTAAGCTGAACATGCAATCCAATATGCCATTTCTCTCATGTATTCTGCAGCAGTGTATTTTATGGAAACAGTTTATGAATATGATCTGGAAATCTTGATATATTTGTTTACTTAAACATTTTTTGGAGAGCGGGATGTTTTTTTTGTTAAACTTCCTTAACCTCTCATGATATACTTGTTTTTCAGAGATATTGTTTTGTTTTATTTAAATGTTCATTTGAATTTACATCAAAAATGAAATGGCATTTTATTTTAGTAGGTTTTGTTTTAAATAAAATTTATATTTTGTTTAAAATATAACATAACGGGGCATGACCTAATATAATAAATAGACCAATGACCTTTCTGTGTGGACCTTTAAGAATTGTATTTGAGTACCCCTGAAATACACTGATTTGCAAGGAAAAGCTGTATCAATCTACATTTAGGTTATGACTCAGTAGTCAAACAGATTCTGTCCTTCCTCCTTTACGAGAAGGAATTCAGCCTTTCAAGAGATACTTGAAGCAGAGCTGCTGCTTTTTATCAATATGAGCCAGTTGAGGTAATTCAGGCATTCTGATTTTCCCCCAATTTCCACTAGATGTGTAACTGCTGCATATCCACTGTGTAACGGCAACAAAGCTGATACGTTTCCATTCTAATGTGTCAATTTTCTGCGCCAGCGTATGCAATGCGTGAAGGCTGCACAACAACTTCGTCAGTCCGGAGCCCTCCGCAACAGATACGCAAACCTATTTTTTTCTGACGCTGGATTACGACGCACAAATTCAGCAAAGATAGGCAGTAAGTAGTGTACAGACTACAGAATAAAACATCCAGTTCTTCGCAGCGGTCTGCTGGTGCCAATATCCAGCTTTTTTCGGGCGCTAAGCAGGGGTACACTCTGGAAAGGGTGGCAGTGGATCATATTTCACACATTAATACTGCACTTATTCATAGTTGAATCTTCACAAAAGTGGAAGATCTACAGCCTAGGTTCCCAAAGTGGGATACGGCTAAGCTGTGCAATTAATTGAAATTTTATTATGATTTCGATTAATACAAAAATAACATAATCGAGAAAATATTGTTTTTATTCATTTTTCCAATTATACATATGTTTTATTTGCAAAATAAAGTTGTTACCAGCGGGGTTGAAACATGGTAGGAGAAACAAGCCAGGCAAGTCAAATTCTTTTATTTGGGAAACTTTGGGTTTGATGATGAAGATCGAGAGCAAAGACACAAGTGAACATACTTGATTTTAGTATTTGAAGGATTTTATTTATTTTTAAAAATTATATTTTACATTGTTTTGTACAAAAAATAAATAACTTTTGGTTGACAAAAAATTAGTTTGAATAATCGTGATTTCAATTATGACTAAAATAATTGTGATTATTAATTTTTCTAAAATCGAGCAGCCCTAGGTACGGCTACTCCCAGATACAATTTGTCACAGGAAACTTCAATAAAAAATAAAACAAGCGGACAACATTAGAAACTAGAATATAGATACACCAGCAGTCAGGAGCCTCCATGCATTGCCACAAATTACACATTGGCCTATGTAAGACTACCCTTTAGTCGTGACAGTGAGTCAATCTTATCAAAAAAGCACAAAAAGAAACTAACAATGAGAAGCCTAAAAATTTAGCAAAAATTAAAAGAGCATTAAATTATTTAACTGCATTAGATATGGACCGGGAATAAAATGTAACGCGGAGCTAAAGTGCAAAAATAATGATTTACGTCGGCATGTTCTTCACATGGAGTGGAACAACAAACAAACTTTCAATAGCTGACTTAAAAAATAATACATTTTTCTGTTTTCTTAAACTTTGTGGCACAGATTGCAATCAATGTTTCCTTATATGAAATATGAAGAGATTAGTTTAATTTAGTTTTTGATTCATGATGAAGTTACTTTTTACTCGTTAGTTCAGTGAATTTGAAAATGTGTTATTTGTCAGGATTATTTGGGGGGCAATGGTAGCAGGTGGGGCTTGAAAGTTATTTTGCTTAAGTTAGGGAATACCCAAAAAACTTTGAGAAATGACATACTTCTAATCTATATTTAAGTAGTTATAACAAGGGCTGAAATTATTCTTTGAATAACTCGAATAATTCAATTACAAAAAAGCTTTGAAGCAAATCCTCAGCCTCGAAGCTTTGTTTAATTCATGTCACCAAAGTCCGTATGAAGGCCGCTTTGTACACGGCCTCGGGTTTCACCCGGACTAAATTAATCAACATGCATCATTGTCTCTCTGGTGGAAGATGTGGACACCGGTGTAGTGCAAAAAAGACAGAAAATGTCTAAAGTGTGGGACCATTTTACGCTTTGCAAGGTGGACAGTGTAGTCCCGTGTAGATACTATAAGATGGATCTACCATAACAGGACTTCCACGATGCTGCAGCACCAGAGCTTAACTTCCATGTACGGCCCCACAGTGTTACAGGCACGGCCTGTCGCTTTAAGGGAGGTGTTGCATTGTGGGAGGCGGAGGCATAACCGGGTTGTTTACGTGTGGGTAATGTAGTTTTTTTTCGGGCGGGCAGTCAGTCAGTCAGTAAATGTTCTCCGTGCGCGCTCTTCCTGTAAAGTTTTTCATGCAGCGTGTTACTGTTCATGACCATATGAGAGGATTAAAAATGCATCATACCCTCAGATACCTCCCTGCACTCACCCGGTATGCAGAGTCGGCATTACGGACCACTGTTCTCACCACGGCTGGGGTAATACTCAGTGATCTACCAGACCTCCTGACCACAGTTCGGAGATAACCTGGCGAAGGTAACAACAGAGAATCCGCAGTTTTCCAGATAGAGTATTGAACGGGTTGAGCTCAATACCGACTCTAGTGAAGCAGCATGTTAATGAGCAATTACACGGACAGTTTAAACAATGGGAAACCTGTCGGCAAAAGACTCAACAGTGGCTGACGATTTCAAATTATCTATTCAAAGAGCTCCGACGCGACGACAGCATGGCACAGGAGCAAGTGGAGTCTGGTACAGAGATGGAGACGGAGGAGGAAGTAGACTCCGTAACACGTGACTTAAAGGAAGTTTGGGATCACGGGGATAATTTTAAATAACCATAAATTATTAACTTTAATAACTTTTAGCAGTACAAATACGTTTTTAATATTGACCTTCTTTTTAAAACCAAAACAAACAGTGTCGTCATGAACCCAGAACCGGAAATAGCGTGCTCAATACCGCACTTAATAGAGACTCTGTTTTGTTTTTGTGCATTTTTTCTATAATTATTGTTTTTTTGTTGCCACTGTATGATTCTGGAGTCATTTTGTGAATTTTTGTATCATTTTTAGGTGTAGTTTTGTGCATTTCAGTTGTCATTTTGTGTATTTTTTGTATAAATATTTATTTTTGGGTATTTTGAGTCATTTTCATATTTTTTTGTTGTTTGGTGTATTTTTCTGTAATGTTTGTTTTTTGGAGTAACGTTGTGTGTTTTTGGAGCCTTTTTGTGTATTTTTGTGAATTTCTGTAATCGTTTTGTGTACTTTTTGTATAAACATTGTTTATTTTTTTTGTTTTATTTTACTCATTTAGTATATTTTTATAATACTGTGTGTGTGTGTGTGTGTGTGTGTGTGTGTGTGTGTGTGTGTGTGTGTGTGTGTGTGTGTGTGTGTGTGTGCTGGTGACGTGTGATGTGCTGACGTGGTGACGTATCGATCATTTCCTGTTTACGCTCTACCGCTGCTTGCAGCGCTCTACTACTGTGTTCTGCTAACTCTAATCAAACTTGTTGTCATTGATATTCTAGCCTTGAAAACATTTGTTTTAATTTTTTACCGTAGAGTTAAACGTACGAAGGTTAAGTAAAAAGCAATCTCGCCTCTTATAGGCAGTGTAATCTCCTTTAAACTTCCTTTTGTCCTTAGCTTAGCTTAGCTTAAATTTAGCACCTATGGCTTCTCTCTCCTCTCCTCCGCTCTCCTGCCCGGTGTGTCAGATGTTTAGTTACTCCTCGTCCTCCTTTAGGGACAATGGTAGTTGCATAAAGTGTAGCGTACTGTTAGATATGGAGGCGAGGATCAACAATCTGGAGAAGCGGTTCCGCACCCCTGATACCAAAACCGAAGCTAGCAAGCAGGACCTAGCCGGTGCGGACCGTGCTAGCTCTAGCTTAGCCTCCCCCCCGGCCAGCAATGAGTGGGTTACTGTCCGTGGTAAGCATAGTCGAAGGTCAAAAAGCCGCTCGGGACACCACCATGTTCACGTCTCAAACAGGTTCTCCCCCCTCCGTGAGGACAACACACTCACCGGGGAACAAACTCTGATAATTGGCGACTCCATAGTGAGAAACGTGAAGCTAGCGAAGTCAGCGGGCATCGTGAGGTGCATCCCAGGGGCCAGAGCGGGCGACATAGAATCAAATCTAAAGTTGCTGGCAAAGAGTAATCGTAAGTTTGATAGGATAGTCCTCCATGTCGGCACTAATGACTCCCGACGCCGTCAGTCGGAAGCAACCAAAGTGAACATTGAATCAGTTTGTGCTTATGCTAAAACAATGTCGGACTCCGTAATTTTCTCTGGTCCCTTACCAAATCTGACCAGTGATGACATTTATAGCCGCATGTCATCATTTAACCGCTGGCTATCGAGGTGGTGTCCAGAAAACGAGGTGGGCTTCATTGATAATTGGAGATCCTTCTGGGGAAAACCGAACCTGATAGGAAGAGATGGAATCCACCCTACTTTGGAGGGAGCATCGCTACTATCAGAAGACATGGCACAGTCACTGTTATGACATCTCATGAATGAGACCATGTTACAGAGGGGGAGTCCTCCACGCCCCTCTGCGCTTGCCTTAGGACAGTTTCCCTCCCATTGCTATTATGATAGCTGTGTTCATCGCCATGGCAACTGTTGTGATGGTGGTGAATATTATTTTATGGAGACGGTGTCTGTCCCTCGACCCATATTTCACAATGATTTTAACATAAAATCAAATAAAAGAGCTATCAATTATAAAAATCTGAAAAAAATTTAAATCTCAAATCTAGAAACACCAAAACATAAAACCATTAGATGTGCTCTATTAAATATTAGATCACTGAGATCCAAATCTCTACTAGTAAATGACCTTATCTCAGAAAATAACTTTGATTTATTCTGTTTAACTGAAACATGGCTGTATCAAGATGAATATGTTAGTTTAAATGAAGCCACTCCTCCCAGTCATTTAAATACTCATATGCCACGAGACATAGGCCGTGGAGGTGGTGTAGCAGCTATTTATCATTCCTCTCTCCTAATCTATCCTAAACCAAAGGCCAACTACACTTCCTTTGAAAGCCTGGTTCTAAATTTATCTCATACCAAATCAAAAACCTGCCAGCCAGTCTTATTTGCGATAATTTACCGTCCTCCAGGCCCTTATTCTGAATTTCTATCAGAATTTTCTGAGTTTATATCAAACTTAGTCCTCAGTTCTGATAAAATGCTGATAGTAGGAGATTTTAATATCCATGTGGACAAAGATAGTGATAGCCTGAGCTCAGCCTTTATGTCCCTAATAGACTCAGTTGGCTTTTTTCAAACTATTAATGAAGCTACTCATCGTTTAAATCATACTCTTGATCTTGTTCTAACATATGGCCTTGATATTAATGAACTAAAAGTCTACCCTGAAAATCCTCTGCTATCAGATCACTTTTTAATATCTTTTAACATTATCCTAGAGGATCTCGCACTGTGCAATAAAATAGTTACGAGTAGAAATCTGTCCAATAGTGCTGTGGCTAAATTTAAAGAGGCCATTCCTGCTGCCTTAAACTCAGTGCACCATCCAATAAATAACTATGATATTAATTATAACCCCTCTCAACTGGATCTGCTTGTCGATAGCTCTGCTAGTCTACTAAAATCCACCTTGGACTCAATTGCCCCATTGAGGGAAAAAACTATTAAACGTCAGAGGAAAGCTCCGTGGTTTAGCTCTGAAACTCACACACTCAAACAAACAACCCGTAAATTAGAGAGAATGTGGCGCTCCAATAAAACAGAGGAGTCACGAATACTCTGGCAAGAAAGCCATAGTAAATACATGACAGCCTTACAACATAGTCGATCTATATACTATTCCTCACTAATTGAAGAAAATAAAAATAATCCGAGGTACCTTTTCAGCACTGTAGCCAGGCTAACCCAAAGTCAGAGCTCTATTGAGCCCATGATTCCTCTAGCCCTCAGCTGTGAGGACTTTATGACATTTTTTAACGATAAAATTCATAAGATTAGAGATAAAATTAGCCACTCCCTGCCTTCACCTGGGCCTGCTGTACCATTAAATGTAAATAGGCCTAACCTAAACTGTTTCACACATATAGGACTTCAGGAACTTAACTCTATTATTTCATCCTCCAAACCATCGACCTGCCTTTCAGATCCGATCCCAACTAAGCTGTTTAAAGAAGTTATTCCCCTAGTCTGCCCATCTTTGTTGGAGACAATAAATATATCCCTATCAATAGGCTACGTGCCACAGTCCTTTAAAGTAGCTGTAATCAAACCCCTTCTCAAAAAACCTACTCTTGATTCCAGCACTTTAGCAAACTACAGGCCTATATCTAATCTTCCTTTTATTTCAAAGATTCTTGAGAAAGTTGTGGCGGCTCAGCTCTGTGAATTTCTTCAAAACAACAGCCTGTTCGAGGACTTCCAGTCAGGTTTTAGAGCTCAACACAGCACAGAGACTGCTTTAGTTAAAGTAACTAATGATCTACTCTGGGCTTCAGATGAAGGACGACTCTCAGTGCTGGTTTTATTAGATCTTAGTGCAGCTTTTGACACTATAGATCACTATATTCTACTAGAGAGATTAGAGAAATTACTTGGAATCACAGGGACTGCCCTAAACTGGTTTAAGTCCTACCTATCTGATAGGTACCAGTTTGTACACGTGAATAATAGGTCTTCTGTGTACACTAAAGTAAGCTACGGGGTTCCTCAGGGCTCTGTGCTAGGTCCAATCCTCTTCTGTATCTATATGCTCCCCCTTGGTAATGTTATGAGAAAATACTCTGTTAACTTTCACTGCTATGCTGATGATACCCAACTGTATGTATCAATGAAGCCAGGTGAGACAAATCAGCTATCTAAACTTGAGGCCTGTCTAAAGGACATTAGGGCCTGGATGGACCAAAATTTTCTTCTTCTCAAATCAGACAAGACTGAGGTCATTGTACTGGGCCCACGACACCTTAGAGAAACCTATGCTAGCCTAACTGCCCTAGATGGCATTACTCTGGCACGAAGCACAACTGTTAGAAACCTTGGGGTTCTATTTGATCAGGATTTATCCTTCAACTCTCACATAAAACAAACTTCAAGAACTGCCTTCTTTCATCTCCGTAACATTGCTAAAATCAGATCTATCCTGTCTCAGGGCGACGCCGAAAAACTAGTCCATGCTTTTGTTACCTCTAGACTGGATTATTGTAATTCTCTTTTAGCAGGCTGCCCGAGCAAGTCGCTTAAGACACTTCATCTGGTTCAAAATGCTGCAGCACGTGTACTGACTAAAACTAGGAGAAGAGATCACATTACTCCTGTATTAGCCTCTTTGTATTGGCTTCCCATAAAATATAGAATAGAATTCAAGATTCTTCTTCTCACTTATAAAGCCCTAAATGGACAGGCACCAGTCTATCTCAAGGAGCTTGTAGTGCCATACAATCCCCCCAGAACACTACGCTCTCAAAATGCTGGACTACTCGTTGTTCCATTTGTCTCTAAAAGTAGTATAGGAGGAAGAGCTTTCAGTTATCAGGCCCCACTTCTCTGGAACCATCTACCAACCACGGTTCGGGGGGCAGACACCCTCTCTACCTTTAAGGTTAGGCTCAAAACATTCCTCTTTGGTAAAGCTTTTAGTTAGGAACCAGCTCATAGCTCATAATTAAGATGCAATAGGCATAGACTGCCGTGGGGGGGGGGGGGGGGGGGGGGGGTCTGGCATGCTCGGTTGGAGAGAGGTTGAAGAGGGCATTAAGAGAGAGGTCATTTAGGCTAGAGAGGGACCGGAGAGGGTCCCATTCCTCTCTCAAACACTCCCTCTATGTCTGCTTCTTCCCTTGTGTGTTTGCTCCTGTACTCCTTCTGGCTTTTGTCTTGCAGGTCCGTGGGATCCTTAGTGTGGAGTTACAGAGTCTCAAGCAGCTCTGTCTCCACCCTCTCCTCTGCACACACCCAACACAGCATAACGTGGATGGCTGTTCATCATAGGAATGGGATCCACACAAGGTTCCTGCTGCTTAACAGAAGGTTTTCCTTGCCGCCATGATGAATTCATGTTGGGTGTGGGATACATATGTATGTGTATATACGTATATATGCATATGTGTGTATCCATAAAATGAAGAGTCCGTCCTTAAGACTGCTCTACTGTAAAGTGCCTTGAGATACCATTGGTTATGATTTGGTGCTATACAAATAAAGATTGATTGATTGTGTGTGGCTACCTCCATCTCCTCCGGGCGTTCTCTCTCACACAGTAACTTTTAACAGTACAAAAATGTTTTTACCTTCTTTTTTAAACCCAAAGAAACTGCGACACAAAGAAGTCGTACAGAGACCGGAAGTTGCACACGCTCAATACTACGCTCATTACCGAGAGTGCCGTACTTTAAAATGAACGTTTTGCAACACCAAATTACTCCAAAAAAACGGATGCACACACTTGGGGTATTTAGAAACCGTTGACTAAGTTTCAGGTCGAACTCTCTCTGTATTGATTGAGCATGCTACTTCTGGTTCAGGGTTCATGACGTCACTGTGTTGCAGTTTGTTTGGGTTTAAAAAAAAAAAAAAGGTCAATATTAAAAATGCTTTTGTACTGCTAAAAGTTATTTAAGTTAATATTTCATCGTTATTTCAAATTATTCCTGTGATCCAAACTTCCTTTAAATCGCGTGTCACGGAGTTCACTTCCTCCTCCATCTCCATCACTGTGCCATGCTGTCGTCAGTGTCTCAAACTGGGGACTCTATGAATAAATAATTTGAAACCGTCAGCCACTGGTGAGTCATTTGCCAACAAGTTTCCTATTGTTTAAACCATATAACTGTCCGTCTAATTGCTCACAACCGCGCTGTTTCACTAGAGTCGGTATTGAACTCAACCCCATCTGGAAAACTGCGGATTCTCTGTTGTGCCGCGCATAGAAGATAAGACACTCGGTTCGACGGTAAACAATGATTTTTGTTTAAAAAAAAGACAGCCGAATTGTATAATGCGCATGTCCCATAGAATTAAACCATGGAAATCGCACACGCTATTTTACTTTGCGCGCCCGCAAATATACCCCTTTATAACACTACAGAGTATGTAGACCTCTTTGTACATCCAACCTTCAAACACATAGTCATTTGGCAACTCTACTTAAGCTCCCACTTTATGAATATACACTTCCAACGAGTACTGTACTAGTACTTCTAAAAACACAAAATTTAAAAAAAAAATTGATGTGGAAAACACATCATATGCATTTAAATGTATAAAATATTTTTTTAAATTGTCAATCGAATCGCAATATCTGTCAGAAAAATTGCAATTACATTTTTTGTCAAAATCGTGTAGCCCTAGTGCACGAACCCAGTTTTCCTCGTGCACAGCTCTGTTTACAAGTCGGTGTCTGCATTGCTCATACAAGCTAGAGAACGATGAGCTTCAATAAATGGCTGAAACCGTAGCTCACGAGACACATAAACACTTGTAAAAGTGCGCTCACACCAAATGCGACTGTAGCAACTACTCGGGCACTGGCCGTGGTTTGGTGTTCCAAAGAGGAACCGGTTCCTAATGTCCGGTTCCAGAACCGTTATGAAGATGTTTGCATTTCGATTCTTTATTTCGATTCCTAAGATGCGCTCAGAACGCGACTGCAGTGTGTGTGTGTGTGTGTGTCTGGGTATGTGTCTGGGTGTCTGGCTACGGTTTCAGTTTGGACCACGGAGCGGAAGGGAAATATGAATTAATCACCGGTAAAAAGCCCAGTAAAACTCCGGAAAACGATCACCAGGAATAAATAGTTGCTCCCTGGTAAAGATAGTAGCTCAAACAACAGGTAAAATGATAAACTTGGTGATATTACAGCCTGTACATGCTGTACGGGGACGCATTTACTCCGCCTCCGGGTCCTAGTGCCAGCTGTCCGGTGAAGCCTGTTCCGTTTACCGAGGTCCGTGTGTGTTTAATAAGTGTGTCCGTGTGAAAGTCTGCATGTTTATGCCTCTGTCCATCCACTCTTTTCATTACATCCATGTCTTTTAAGGCTCTTATTAAATAGTGTCGGCTGTAGTCCGCGCCGCCGCCATCTTGGATTATGTCCTCACCAGCGCATCATCACCGCAAGCGCAGAATGACCCAAATAACTGTAAAGAGGTCTTATATTAGTCTATTTTCTTTTTAAAGTGGTGTTTTTTTTGTGGCTTTAGACTCCAATTACATTTATGTAAATAATACCTTGCCTACAATATAAACAGGAACACAACATAACTATTTTTTATAGTTTTTGTTTCCACTGTATCCAGAATAATAATAAGCTTTCTCAACAAGAACTGTTGATTGATTTGTCACATGACTGCACCAGGGTTTGTTTGAGTTTGTTTCATTTAGTTTCACATTTACCAGGGCTGTAGCTCTTTGTGTTTTTAGACTGCAGCCAACTTGTTTGTAGTGTTATTTCAGCAAGTTTCACTTTTACAGTTACAGTTGGGGACCTTTGTAATTGAAAACCCTAATTACATTACAGCAACCAAATTAAACTATATCAACCAAGTGAAGTAATAAAAACTAGTACAGTGCCTGTCGGAAGTATGCATTCATGTGGGAGCATAAAGGTTTAATTGCGGGTGCAAAATGTGAGTGCAATTTTCCTGGTTTAATTCTATGGGACATGTGCATGATAAATGTGTTTGTTGTTTTGTTTTTTTTACTCACTTGGTTTGGTGTATTTTTCTGTAATGTATGTGTATTTTTGAATCTTGCATTTTTTGTATAATTATTGTTTTTGTTGCCATTGTAGTGTGATTCAGGAGTCATTTTGTGTATTTGTTTGTGTAAATATTTAGCTTTGTGTATTTTTTGTATAAAAATTTAGTTTTGTGTATTTTGAGCCATTTTCATTTTTTGTTGTATTTTTCTGTAATGTATGTTTTTGAAGTCATCATTATGTGTATATTTTTTAATCTTTTAGTTGTCTTTTTGTGCATTTTTTGTGTAATTATTGTTTTTTGTTGCCATTGTAGTGTTATTCTGCAGTCATTTTTTGTATAAATATTGTTTAGTTTTTAGTTTTATTTTACTCATTTAGTATATTTTTTTATCATAGATACTGTGTGTGTGTGTGTGTGTGTGTGTGTGTGTGTGTGTGTGTGTGTGTGTGTGTGTGTGTGTGTGTGTGTGTCTACATCCATCTAGTACAGTGCCCGTTGGAAGTATACATTCATGTGGGAGCAAAAGTACAGTTGTCAATTATGGCCAGACGACAATATATTTGAAGGTTGGATGTACAAAGATGTGTACATACTCTGTACCCTGTAGTGATAGAAAGGGGTTTATTTGCGAGTGCAAAGTAAAAAAGCGTGTGCGATTTCCCTGCTTTAATTTTATGGGACATGTGCATGATAAATGCGTTTGTTGTTTTTTTATACTCATTTTAATTTTATGTATTTTTCTGTAATGTTTGTTTTTTGGAGTAATTTTGTGTGTTTTTGGAGCATTTTTGTATATTTTTATGCATTTGTGTTGTAATTTTGTGTACTTTTGTCTAAATATTTTTGTTTTATTTTACTCATTTAGTATATTTTTATTATAAATCGTGTGTGTGTGTGTGAGTGTGTCTGTCTACATCCTACTCCTCTGTGCGTTATCGTCACACGCACACGCGCGCGTCTTGCTGAGAGAGACACGGAAGTACCACGAAAAATAAACGTTTTGCAACACCAAAGTCGCAACTCTCTCTAAACGGCTGTGTGTGCTCCGCATCAGCCGTGTGTGTGTGTTTACATTGTAGCTGCTAGAATCTTTCTTAGCACATAGAATAATATAAAAACACTTACCCTTGCGCAGAACAAACAATAATCAAAGTAGAGCCGTATTGTGGACCCACACAAACGTTACATTCCTCTGTCTGAATAACCAGATAGTTTGTGATAAGGTCGACTAACGACCGTCAGCACAGCCACTGCTCACAGTCATGAGACGAAGGAGGAAGTGAAGTCCGTGACCGGAGATTTAAAGGAAGTGTGGAATCACGGGAATAATATTAAATAACCATGAAATATTAACTTAAATGACTTTTAGCGATACAAAAACATTTTTAATGACCTTTTTTTTTTAACCCAAACACACGGTGACGTCATGAACCCGGAACCGGAAGTAGCGCACTCAATACCGCACTCTTACCGAGGGAGCCGTAATTATAAAATTAATGTTTTGATCGTTTTGCTTCACCAAATTACTCCACAATAACAGATGCACACACTCGGGGTCGAAACTAAGTTTCAGGTCGAACTCACACCGCGTCGGGGAGATATTTTCTCCACACACACGCACACACACAGACATTCCTTGCTTTTATAGGTAGATGGCCTGTGTACAGGCTTTTTCAAATTAAAAAATTATCCTGTGAAATCTGTGACCTGTTGACCTGCACAACTCAAACAATCGGAATCATGAATCGTTTAGAACAGGAATCGAAATTGGGAATCGGAATCAGAATCGTTAAAATCCAAATGATGCCCAACCCAAGTGGTCACTCCCTGGACAGCTGGGGGTGTTTGACTGGTGCCCCGCTATGCTTGGGGGTGGGGGGTACCACTTGAAATGTTGCTGTAACAATGGGAATTTTTTTGGTTATTTGAATTACACTCCAGATGTGCTACTTTGAGTGGCTTTTATTTTGAAATGACATCAGATTGTCCCAAGACTTTAAGGGTGACCTCCTGGGATGCGCTACTATCATCCTGAAGTGGAATGGTGCTGTAACAACGGGACATTTTTTAATTTTTTATAATTTTTTGAAGTTATTGGAATTACACTCCAGATGCGCTGCTTTGAGAGCCTTTAATTTTAAAATGAAACATCATATTGTTCCAAAACTTTGTGGGTGACATCCTGGGATGATCTAGTATTAGTAGAAAGTGGAATGGCCCTATAACAATGGGAGATTTTTTTTTTTTGTTTTTAAGTTTCAATATAGCTAAAACATGTTAGTTTGTTGGTCTTTGATTTTTACAGTTTGAACATTTCGAAATTCAGGATTTGCTTGTGTGCGTGCAGTTTGTTTTGCTGCTGCTTATCGCCAAAATGACAACTTCCGGGTTGATGACTCACAGCGAAAACCCTCTATTACTTGGTAATGAAGTATTAAGTGACCTTGTATTGAGAATACCATGACGGTAAAATGCTGTTCTTTACCACAGTTTACATAGGATCAGTCAGAGAGGACACAATTGTTTGGCTTATTTTATGGAATTTTGAAAACTGGAATATATGGTTGTGCTTTGTTACGTACGTCTATCATTAATTTTAAAGATACAGATAAGCAAGATCACATTGTCACATATGTAGAGCCATGAAATTTTTTTTCTGCATTTAACCCATCCCTGAGGAGCTATGGACTGCCCCCCTTGTTAAAATCCTTGTTACAAATCGCCTACTGCCGACATCAGTGCCGTTGCCAGGGCCGGCCTTCCCGCAAACAACACAGGCGGCCGCCTAGGTCGCCATCTGCTGGAGGGGAGCCAAATTGCACCCACCCATTTTTAAAAAAAAATTTTTTAGTAATAATTTCAAAAGGTATAATAAATGTGAAACACACCCTTTAAAATCACTCTACATGTTACATGTACATGTAACTATACCTGCTAGTCTTCTGCCCATATTTATAATTATTTCATTTTAATTCTTATTCTATTCTATATAATTTCATTGTGTTGTTTACACATTGTGTTCTTTAATTTTAAGATTTATGTTACTGACTAGGAAAACCAAACAAGAAAGTAGAAATGTCCTTTCAATGAAACTTTTATATTTTATTTTTAACTTTTGATTGCACTGTTTTGCATTGCTTTTGGATTTGGCACCAGTTTTGTTATTGTTCCCTTGAGACATTTGCACTATACCTGTAGGCGATATATTGTGTTATAGTGAATTATTCTAAATTTTAAAATAGGTTGTATTTTTTCAATGGTATTTGTCTATATATTTAAAATAAATAATGTGTGCAAACTGTGTATAGACTTGGGAAAAAGAAAACGAAAAACTTTATCTATTTGTATTAATTCATGGGGGAGGGGGGTTAAAGTCCACTCTAGCCTAGGGCACGGAATGACCTAAAGCCGGCCCTGGCCGTTACACACAGAGTGGTGACTAGTGCGTGATGTGTTGGTGACGTGTGTCACAAATACATGCATTGATGGTGTTGTGCTTATTTGGTTAAGCTAAATCAGAGCTAAAACTAACGCTCAGAACTGTTAATATCCTGTGTTAGCATTGATACAGTCATGTGTGTACAGTACGTGTGATGCATTTGGTTATGTATGGTAAAACTTGTGAACTCACGGTGAACTAAAAATAGTTACATCCTCCTCCTATCATTACTACATTAATAAAGTGACGTGTTATAAACACTTGTGCACAGTCGCAGGACTAGTTAACGTGTCACTGTGACGAGATGCTTTCAGAGCGACATGATTGTGAGAACAATCTTCACGTTGACATCCTCGTCTTCCGCATAGCTCAGTGTACAAACATGACACCCTCAGAGGGAGACGCTTTTCGTCCCGTCAAAGTTGTACTTTCAGTTTTGAAAATGTCAGCGCACGGTCTAGAACATGATTAAGAATAGTTTAACTTGGTATCCAATTTCACGCACTCACCAATAAACCACTGCAACCGTGCCGTGCTACAGCACAAACCTCACCTCTGTCCAACAAGGCCGGACAAAGTGAGGTCGAACGACTTTGAATCAATCCTAGCTCGGCGTCAAGCCGATCCCGAGTTACACTTACCTTGCTTTCCAGTAAATTGTCAGAAAGACAGAATTCACAACAGAAAGGGGAAACGTCGCCTTCTTGGTCCAAATTGTGGGAGAGTTGGGAGTTGTGACGTCACGCAGTGAAATTCCAGCCCGCGTCAGTGCATTCAGGGGTTTGCCCATGTAAGGCAGCAGGCCAACACACAGCAGCTCCAGTGCAGGGCCGGTGTTGTGCCGTAGAATGCACCCCTGCCGTGAATTGCACCCCCCACGCTTGCGCGCTCTACTCAGCTGTTGAGAAACTGAAACAACTAACCTTAATATTGGATATAGCAGACAAACGCAGGCGAAAATGCTTTTTTTTAAATTTATTTAATTATTTGTCAAGAAGATAGAAGAGAAGACCATCGGTATGGAAGCATAGCTGTACCATAATTAAATGTAAAATGGATGAATAGAAATGCTTTTTCATTTTCAGAATATAGCTGCATTCTTAACTCATCAAATAATAAATAATCCAAACTGGAATTTTCATTTTGTTCTTCAAGATTGCTCATTTTGTAACATTAAAATTATAAGGGAAATTACATTCAAGTTTTAATTTTCAAAAGATGTAGCTGAATCCATGTACTCTTTGTTATTTGTATTTGTTTTTAAAACGAAATAACCAAAAAAACGAATAAAGTGTGGTTATTTTGTTTTACTGACTTAAAACCTAAACAGAAATACAGAAAAATTAAAAATAAAAAAAAACCAGATGTGCAGCATTTTTCTGTTTTAAAATTAAATAATGTTCTGTTTGTGAGATGTTTGGATATTTAAGGAAAACTATGACGAGAGCTTCATGTTTTAATCTCACCACACACCACAGAAGGACTTTTACTCCTGGACAAAAAGGAGCAATAAATCACATTACTGATGAACTGGTGAATAGAAACATTATTAATACTTGAATAAATCAAAACAAAAATATTATGTTACATAAAACATGCACATCTATCTAAAATGCAAGAAAGGTCTGCGGGCGTGTGTGTTTGTGGAATATCTCCCGCGATATCTGTTTGAATTGAAACTTTTTCAACGGCTTCCAAATACCCCAAGTGCAGGCATCCAATATTTTGGAGTAATTTGGTCATTTCAAAATGTTTATTTTAATTTTATTTCTCCTGGCCGGCACATTCATGTTCACCCATGTGTGTGAACCAATCAAAGTGGTGAGCTAAAGTCAAGTGTGTGGCTAAATCCAATCGGTGCTGCACACACACCCAAGCAGACACACGAGTGAGAGAGAGGAAGGTAGTCTCTTTCACAAGTGTTGAGCTCCTGTGGACTTCTCTTTTGAAGAAACATGCTTTTTGAGTGTTCTTTATTTGGTGATTATGTTTATTTTCATTTTATTTTGAAATCATGGTGGAATCAATGTGGATTACACCAGATGGAGACCTGAGAGAGGGGAGGGCCGTATATGAGCAAAGCTCCCAAGTCTCACGCATTGGGCATGAGACACGCATTTCAACCTGATGTGAGTCACTGTGTGCGGCTAAGTGTGTGCGTGCGTGTGAGCCCACGGGAGAGTAGCGAGTCACACACACACACACACACACACACACACACACACACACACACATCGTAAAACACGCCCTCACCACACATAAGGTATTTACAGTATAATAAAAATATACTAAATGAGGCAAGGGGGACACAGATGCTATGTTTGCCAGAAGCATTTATAGAGCGCTTTTCACAGGTAAAAACCACAAAGTGCTTTACACAAATTTCAGTGTCATCCCGTCTAAAGAGAACATGGAATAACAGTAACAAATAACATGGGAGACGAGAACGGGAGAACTGTGGGTCGCCAAGGGCATAGGAGGCACCCCGTATTTAAATGAAAAATGGGAAAACAACATAAGGAGAGGTGAGGGGGAAAAAAGCAGATTATGAACTGAGGAGAAACAAAGTACAGAATCAGGAAACCACTCTCAGCTACAAAAACACAGATAAGGGCAAGCAGGCTCAAAGGTAGTAAAACACCTTTGGTACAATATACGTAATTCACATTATTTAATTTCAAGTAAAACCATATTTTTCATCAGTCCCAGAGTGTTTCCTCGTCGGTGGTCCTGGGGTGAGTGAGGCAGGGGCACCGCAGCCTCATCCTCACACCCACAGCATGGGTCCAGCCTATGTATCACGGGTCCAGCCTATATATCTCGCTAGTGCATTTTGAGTCACTTTCATATTTTTGTTGTCGTTTGGTGTATTTTTCTGTAATATATGTTTTTTGGAGTCATTTTGTGTGTTTTTGGAGCCTTTCTGTATATTTTTGTGCATTTCTGTTAATGTTTTATGTACTTCCTGTATAAATATTTTTGTTTTACGTCATTTGTGCATTTTTGTGTAATTATTGGTTTTTGTTGCATTTGTAGTGTGATTCTGGAGTCATTTTGTATCTTTTTTTAAGTGTAGTTTTTTGCATTGCTGTTGTCTTTTGTGTATTTTTTGTATAAATATTTAGTTTTGTGTATTTTGAGTCATTTTCATATTTTTGTTGGGGGGGTGAATCCATTCTAAATTAATGTGCACCAGTACATCCACATGTACTTGCCTGCCTAACTTTCACTAAACTTATCTATTTTCAGTAGTGGCAGGTGTCGTGAGTGAGGCTGCAGTAATCAGGTGACCTTCACTATGTAGCAACGTCTATGTAACATGTAAATACTTAGATCTGACTCAGAGCTTAACACGACAGTCACTACCACGCTATGAACGGGTGTTGTGACAGACTAACCCGACTAAATGGTGGTCCGTTATACACTCAACACTCACATACCTACACGCATGTCAAGTAGACGGTGATCGATAGTAAAATGCACCTGATCAATGTGTGTGTGTGAGACTCTCTACCTGGGACTCTAATCTCCTTCGTTAGTTTCAGGTGGAACAGGCACCGTGTCGGGGAGATATTTGCTCCAGACACACACACGCACACACACACGCAAACAGACCTTTCTTGAATTATAGTATAGACTAGTACAGTGCACGTCAGAAGTATGTATTCATGTGGGAACATAAGGGGTATATTTGATATATTTGTGGGTGCAATTTTCCTGGTTTAATTCTATGGGACATGTGCATGACTTCATCACTTTTATATTTTTTTGTATGGTGTATTTTTCTGTAACGTATATTTTTTGGAGTCGTGTAGAAAAAGAAAAGTCCACGGGAGCTCATGCACGCACCGAAAGTGAGCTGTGCAGTGAAATAGATATAGAAGGTGCGCTAGCGCCCCCTCACACCCTGAGGTCAAAAGCTGAATAGGTTTAATTTCAGGGCCGTCCAGAAGTGAAATAAAATTAAAATAAACATTTTGAAATTACCAAATGACTCCAAAATAACAGATACACACACTTGTGGTATTTGGAACCCGTTGACCAAGTTTCAGGTCGAATTCGCACCGCGTCTGGGAGATATTTGCTCCGCACACACACACACACACACACACACACACACACACACACACACACACACACACACACACACACACAGACCTCCCTTGCTTTTATAGGTAGACTAGTACAGTGCCCGTCGGAAGTGTGTATTCATGTGGGAGCATAAGGGGTATAAAATGTGGGTGCATATTTGCTCCACACACACGCACGCACACACACAGACGTCCCTTGCTTTTTAGTTAGACTAGTACAGTGCCCGTCGGAAGTAAGTAGTCATGTGGGAGCATAAGGGGTATAAAATGTGGGTGCAATTTTCCTGGTTTAATTCTATGGGACATGTGCATGACTTCATCATCACTTTTACATTTTTTTTGTAATGTATGTTTTTTTGTAGTTGTGTATTTTTGTATAATTATTGTTTTTGTTGCTATGGTAGTGTGATTCAGGAGTAATTTTGAGTATTTTTTGTATAAATATTTAGTCTTGTGTATTTTGAGCTATTTTCATATTTTTGTTGTATTTTTCTGTAAATGTATGTTTTTTTTAAGTCGAGTACAGTGCCCATCGGAAGTATGTATTCATATAGTGGGAGCTTAAGAAGAGTTGTCAATTATGGGCATAATAATAACAACATACTCTGAAGCATTATAAAGGGGTATATTTGCATGTGCAAAGTAAAATAGCATGTGCAATTTCCCTGGTTTAATTCTATGAGACATGCGCATGATAAATGTGTTTTTTTTTAATTTTTTTTTTTTTTAAGTAGTTTTTATATATTTTTATATATTTGCATTCATGTGGGATTATAAGTATTTAGTTTAGTGTATTTTGAGTCATTTTCATGTTTTTGTTGTCGTTTGGTGTATTTTCCTGTAATATATGTTTTTTGGAGTCATTTTGTGTGTCTGCATTTCTGTTGTCGTTTTGTGTACTTTCTGTATAAATATTGTTTAGTTTTTTTTTTTATATATAATTATTTTTTGTTGCCTTAAGTAGTGTGATTCTGGAGTCATTTTGTATCTTTTTTTAGTGTATTTTTTTGCATTTCTGTTGTCTTTTGTGTAATTTTTGTTTAAATATTTAGTTTTGTGTATTTTGAGTCATTTTCATATTTTTTGTTGTTTAGTGTGTGTGTGCCTGCCTAACTTTTACTAAACTTATCTATTTTCAGTAGTTAGGTGTAGTGGAAGGTGTGTTGTGAGTGAAGCTGCAGTATCATCAGGCGAGCTTCACTATGTAGCACCGTTTATTGATCTGACTCAACACTACAGTCACTACCACCCAATTGACGGGTGTCATGACACAGACTGTAACCGGACTAAATGGTGGTCCGTTACACTATGTAGCACCGTTTACTGATCTGACTCAACACTACAGTCACTACCACCCAATTGACGGGTGTCATGACACAGACTGTAACCGGACTAAATGGTGGTCCGTTACACACGTAGACGGTGATCGATAGTAAAGCGCACCTGATCAGTGTGTGTGTGTGACTCTTTACCTTGGACACAAATCACTTCCCTTGGTTCTCTCTCACACACGCGCGCTGCTGAGAAATGTGCAGCTTTCAACACACACACACGCACACACACACACACAGACGTCCCTTGCTTTTTAGTTAGATGTATCAATTTCACTGAGTTGTCTTTAATTTGATCCTTCTCCGTTGGGGCCGGAGTTTCCCGTTTCTCATGCTTTTGTGCATACGGCAGGGTCAGAGCTGCCGTGGAGGTTCGCTCATTAGCTCACCAGTTTTTTTTTTTTTAGAAGACCTTAACATTGCTTATAAGTGGCGTACGCTTTCTTTTTTTTACATACGCAGCATGGTCACTGGCTTTTTGAGGGATTAGATTGAAAATGGTAAGATTGTAATTGTTTTGAGAAAAATAGACCTGAACAATGTATATCTCCCAAAGCTCCCAAAAATAATTATTAACATTGATTCCATATTTATGGCAACGTGTTGGTGTAAAATTGACCTTGTAACATTTTGTAAACATTGTTTAAATTGACTGTTATTTCACCTTACAGTGAAACAATGATTATGGATGTTTGGTTACAATTTAAAAATCTATGAAGTATAGTGCCTTATTCACAGGTTTTAAAATACCTATGTGTCTTTGTAGGGTCCTCTCAGGAACTACACTAACTCCTGAAGTTTTGCACATGTTGGAGTATATTTCCCCAGCACCTGTATGTGGAAGTTTCGCCTGAAGTTATCATGCCTGTAGCCTCAACCTGCATGACAACGCTGAAACGGCCTCTGAAATACCAAAGTTACCAGGGGTTCAAAGAGAAGCTTAACGCATCTGTTAGAAGTACATGGATTTGGCACGATCTGATTCAAGTAATCTCACAGTGTCTCAAATATTACATTACAAATATTTTTTTTCTGCTTTTAAAAATTATTTTCTGATCCCCAGTTGTGAAAGTGTTTTTTCCATAATTTTCATTGAAGAGCATGGCTTTCAGTTGTGACAATTGGCCATGGTAAACTTAAATTATATTCATATATTTGTTTAATTGAAGAGCTAGTGTGAGGTGTGTTGCATTATTAGCAGATCAAGAAGAGTTTCATTGACAAATGTTGAAATGTTGAGAATAAAGACAATTTCACATCGAATGTTGTACTTCTTGTATTTTCATGCACTTTTACATGATATAGCAGTGTGAACATTTTGTAAATGTATCCAGTTCCTGCTGTCACTCCATCAACTGCTGTATGGTATGGTATAGTATGGTTTTTATTTAGACAGGGACATTGCACAATTTAACATTGACCAAGAGGAAAGATGCATTGTACCAGGTTATAGCATCCACCTGTAGACCCTGGGCAGGTTGATGTTACAGTACAAAAACTGATTTTAAATGTGAATGAGCATGTGACCATGGATTTATACATTTTAACATAATCATTAATATACATTTAATTTAAATAAGTTTGAAACATTATAACATTTTCCACCAATCCTTTCTCCAGGTGAACGGCTGCTTCCTCATGACGTCATTACTGATCATGAGTGCAAGTTTGATTTTCTAGAAGCCCTTTTTTAGTTGAATGAGCAAATGCTTTAAATGTTGTACAGGCAATAATCTCTGTTGGCAGCGTGTTCCACTGCCGATTACAGAAAAGGCAGAATTAGCAAAAGCAGTTTTACATTTTGGGATGCTGCATTCTCCTCTAGAAGTAGAATGAGTAGTTTGAGACATTTTCTCAGTACATAAAGTTATGCATTTTCTCAGAGGAGGTGCAGTGACGCCATGAATAATTTAAAAAAGTAAGCAAACATTAGCGTAGAATATTAGGTTTTTAAAATTCAGAATTCCATACTTAGTATTTGACAATGGTGATAGCGCCAGGGTTTCTTATCATGGTTTCTTATATAATGATTCAAGAGGCCCCAGAACTGTTTTATCGCACTGTGACCAACTTGATATACAATAAATAAAATGTAAAAAGATCATAGAGTTTAGGTACAAATGGGAAGCCTTAGTGGTAAGAGACCCCCGTATGTATCTAAAGTTGGACAAGTTAAATTTTTGAATGTTTCAAAGTTTATTTACATGATTTTTGAAAGTCAAAGTTGGCTCCAGGGTTACACCTAGGTAGGTGAATTCATTAACATTTTAATTTTTGTTTGCCATCAATAAAAATGTTTGGATAATTTATGCGTTTACTTCTATTTGTAAAGTGTTTTGTCAGTATTTAATGTCAGGCAGTTTTGACAGTCATATACTTTTTGCATTTGATCAGTTAATTTTGATGCCACATCACTTTAATTTTTTCCATGAACAAACAGCACTGTATCGTCTGCGTACATGATAACATTGGCAGTGCAGACAGAGGGGAGGTCGTTGATGTAAATACTAAAGAGCAAAGGTTCCGTGTATGCTCTATCGCTGAGCTCAGCACTTTCTTCCTTTTTACTGCTGCCCTCAATGTGAGCACGCTCTCAGTGAAGGACTGGTTATGCCTGGCTCCGTTCATAGCGGACCGCGTGCACTCCAAAGGAGCACATTGATGTTTATACTCGGCGCATTACCCGCAGCCAAGTTGCGGGTAATGCAAAGAGATGTGTGCCAGCTATTCAAGAAACAAAAGATCAAAAAGGCTCCAGGACCAGACGGAGTGTCTCCCTCCTGCCTGAAAGCCTGTGCTGAGCATCTGGCCCCCATCTTCACACAGATCTTCAATACATCACTGGAGCTGTGTGTAGTACCTTCCTGCTTCAAGAGCTCCAGCATCATCCCAGTCCCAAAGAAACCTGCCATCACAGGACTCAATGACTATCGACCCATTGCTCTGACGTCCGTAGTCATGAAGTCCTTTGAGAGGCTGCTATTGAGCCACCTGAAGGACATCACAAGACCCCTGCTGGACCACCTGCAGTTTGCCTATCGGGCAAACAGGTCGGTCGAGGATGCAGTCAACATGGGACTGAACTACATCCTGCATCACCTCGACTCCCCAGGGACCTACGCTAGGATCCTGTTTGTGGATTTCAGCTCTGCGTTAAACACCATCATCCCGGACATCCTTCACCAGAAACTCACCCAGCTCACAGTGCCAGCCTCCACCTGTCAGTGGATCACCAACTTCCTGACTGACAGGAAGCAGCAAGTAAGGCTGGGAAGCATCACATCCAGCACCCGGTCACTCAGCACTGGCACCCCTCAGGGGTGTGTTCTCTCCCCACTTCTATTCTCCCTCTACACCAATGACTGCACCTCAGGGGACCCCTCTGTGAAACTCCTGAAGTTTGCAGACAACACCACCGTCATCGGTCTCATCAGGGATGGGGATGAGTCTGCCTTCAGACGGGAGGTGGAAGAGCTGGCTCTCTGGTGCAGTCAGAACCATCTGGAACTGAACCCGCTCAAGACTGTGGAGATGACAGTGGACTTCAGGAGAAATCCCCCCCCACTCCCCCCCCTTACCATTCTGAATAGCAAAGTGGCCACCGTGGACTCCTTCAGGTTCCTGGGATCCACAATCTCACAAGACCTGAAGTGGACCTCCCACATAGACACAACCATGAAAAAGGCACAGCAGAGGATGTACTTCCTGCGTCAGCTGAGGAAGTTCAACCTACCCCAGGAGCTGCTGATCGTGTTCTACACCTCCATCATTCAGTCTGTTCTGTGCACCTCCATCACTGTCTGGTTTGATTCTGCAACCAAACTAGACAGACACAGACTACAAAGGATAATCAGGACTGCAGAAAAGATCATTGGTGTTGATCTGCCCTCCATCCAAGACTTATACCTGTCCAGGGTCAGGAAACGGGCAGGTAACATCACTGCAGACCCCTCACACCCTGCACACAATCTGTTTAAACTCCTCCCCTCCGGCAGACGCTACAGATCACTGTACGCCAAAACTTCCGCCATAAAAACAGTTTCTTCCCCCAGGCTGTCACTCTGATCAACACTAAACAGTCATAGAGTGTCAGACTTGTTTCTGTTACTGTGAAATAACCATGGAACTAAACATAACAACCCTGGATCAACCTGTCACTGAGAATGTTCATGGACATAATATTTTCATTTAAATGTTCACCTGCACTACTCATTAATGCACTACTGCACTATTATCTTATTATTATTATTGTATTTTTTATTTCATTTCATTATTATTATTATTATTATTATTATTATTATTATTATTATTATTATTATTATTATTATTATTATTATTATTATTATTATTATTATTATCTTGTTATTTTATTTAGTTTGCACAAATTAGTCTAACTACTCTTTATATTTATGTTTATACTTCTTTTTTATTTATTTTTCTTTTTTCTAGTTGATTGTTATTATTAGTCTAACTACTCTGTATATTTATGTTATACTTCTTTTTTATTTATTTTTCTTTATTATAGTTGATTGTTATTATTTAATGTTTACACTATCAGAGAGAGCACAGTTCACCAAGGCAAATTCCTCGTGTGTATTCAATACATTACTTGGTCAATAAAGTTGATTCTGATTCTGAGATAGGCCAGTAATTAGATTATATGTTTTTATTATCCTTTCAGGTGTGTTTGTAAAGATTAGATCTATTAACGTTTGAGAAGTTTTTGTTATAGTAGGTTTATTTATCATTTGAGTCATTTGATAGGTTTTCGTTAGTGGATGTATAGATGTCAAGTTCATCCCTGAAGGAAACATTGGGGTCAGGTAACCTAGCCATGTTTTCCTCACTCAGGTGTCGCTGCAGTTGCACTTAGGGTACATCAACACGTTCCACTTGGCCTCCAAGATCATCAAAGCCATACGGTCCATCCCAATCAGTACCATTGTCTGCCTCCACCTGAACGCAAAAATAAAAGAAAATCAGAATTTTATGATTAAATCTTTTATAAACTTTGAGACATACTGTACAAAAGCTATAGCTTTTTCACCTAAACATTTTCAATTTCAGTTTTAAAATTTTATGCTATGAAACCAAATCTCCGAAGTGTAAATATTACGTTTTATACAACAGTGAGTTCCGTCTGAGTAATTTGATCGGACAAGAGACATTCCATGAGTGCTGATACAAAGTAATGATAGCACTAGAACTTTTTACAGATATTATCAGTCCGCTGTACAGGCCCTCTAATAACTTTCAGTTAGGAAATGCTTATGTATTGCCTGGCAACAGCCTTGTCTCCCTTAATTGTGGACCTATTTATTTTGGCGGAACAAAATAATGATTAAATAAAAAAAAAAAAGGAAATCATAATCTCCGATTTTTAAGATTTAGATTTTTCCTAATTCCGATACCATTTCTGTGCCGATACCGATATGGACATATTTATTTTTATAACACATATAAACACAAAATACATGCAACCAGAAGCAAACTTTAAAGGTTGTTGTTTTTTATTCAAGTATAAAACTTAACTTGGCTTTTGCATATAAAAAAAAAAAAAAATGATGTAGTCAAGTTACAAACTTAAATTATATAGCTTATGGGTAATATATTAAAAAATACATTATTCTCTTTGATAGTGCTGGTGGTGAACATCAAAACTAATCACCATACAAATAACAAAACTAGTAGCAACAATACAGAGTAAAACTACAATATCTGAAGAAACTGTCAATCATATTCTATGTGAGCTGCACAAGCTCCGCATTCTCATATTGCTTGCATTATCTACCTATCTATATCTATACTATAATTCAAGGGAGGTCTTTGTGTGTGTGTGTGTGTGTGGATGTGTGGATGTGTGGATGTGTGTGTGTGTGTGGAGCAAATATCTCCCTGACGTGGTGCGAGTTTGACCTGATACTCAGGTCAACAGGTTCCAAATACCCCGAGTGTGTTATTCTGTTATTTTGGAGTAATTTGGTCATTTCAAAATGTTTATTTTAATTTTATTTCACTTCTGAACGGCCCCGAAATGAAACCTATTCAACTTTTGACTACTTTCACACTAATAATATTTTATCCCTATCAACATATTTATTATTATCAGGGCTCTACACAAACTTATCCAGTGGTGGCACTGGTGTGACAAACTTTCTCTGTTAGTCGAGGCGTTGTACAGCATAGACATACATCCTGATGAATAGTTGACTTAACTGGCTACCGTAGTTACCGTGTCTCTCTTAACAACCTGCGATGGTTTATGTGCAAGAAGTGCATGCATGTGTGATAGATAACGCACGGAGGAGATGGCTGGCGCATACACACAGTATTTATAATAAAAATATACTAAATGAGTAAAATAAAACTAAAAACTAAACAATATTTATAAAAAAGTACACAAAATGACAACAGAAATGCATAAAAATATACAAAAAGGCTCCAAAAACACACAAAATGACTCCAAAATACATACATTACAGAAAAATACACCAAACAACAACAAACATATGAAAATGACTCAAAATACACAAAACTAAAGTCATTTATAGCAGAAAAACCTGCAAAGTCCGTGTTAACATGCACATAGTTCTAATGTCGGCAGTTAAGAAAGCTAAGCTAAGCTAAAGCTTATCACATGGTGGTCGAGGTAATAAACCTAGACATTGCATCCAAAGAAGGAGAGATGAATGATGTCACTACATATTCGTCTTTCTTATTATTGTTTTATCTTATAGTTACTGGTATTGTCATGTAATATTATCATTGCTATTACCTTATTTAATATTAATTGTTGTATTATAGTTACTGAATTCTCATTATATTTTATTGGTATTACTATTATAACTATAACTACTTCTATTAATATTATATCCCTATCTAATTGTACTACTACTTTATTATTGTTATTGCGATTCTTATGTTCTCATTTATTATTTTCTATAACCATTACTATTACTACTTTCACTAATAATATTATATCTCTATCTAATTGTACTACTACTGTATTGTTGTTATTGTTATTCTTATATATTTTTTTTATTATTCTTTTACCTTATAGTGACTGGTATTCTCATTGTATTATTATTATTATTGCTATTACTTTATTATTTTATGTTTATTATTGTATTACAGTTACTGGATTTTCTTTGTTATTGCCATTATTATTATTATTATATAATTGTACTGCTACTGTATTAATGTTATTGGCATTATTATAATGACCATTATATTTTTAAACTCCTTTTTAATTATTAATATTTTATATTAGAGTTACTGGTGTTCTCTTTGTATTATTAGCATTGCTATATTATCATCATATTTATTCTCATTGTATTATTAGCATTGCTATATTATCATATTACCATATCATTATTTAATATTTTTTTATGTTTTTTATCGTATGATTGTTATTAGATTCTTATTATATTACTTTATTACTATTATTATTATTATTATTATTATTATAACCATTACTATTATTACTATTTTCTTTAATACTATTATATTCTTATCATCATCTTTATTATTATCAGGGCTCTACACAAACTTATCCAGTGGTGGCACTGGACTTTCTCTGTTGGTCGAGGGGGTGTACAATATAGCCATGCATGTTGATGAATAGTTGATTTAACTGGCGTACTGTAGTTTTGTATGAAGTAAAGATTGACAGTGACTCAAGATGTATTTTCAAAATGTTTTAGCGTCAATGTTAAGTTTTTCTGTAACAAGCAGTGGCTGAAGTAATTATAATAATAATAATGGGTCCACAACACGGCTCCGCTATGATTGTTTGTTCTGCGCAAGGGTGAGTCTTTTTTATATTATTTTATGCGCTAAGAAAGATGCTAGCAGATGCAATGTAAACACACACACACAGCTGATGCACGTCCATGCACTACACCGGGATGAAAATACTGAACTCACACAGAGCCGTTTAGAGAGTTGTGACTTTGGTGTTGCAAAACGTTTATTTTTCGTGGTACTTCTGTGTCTCTCTTAACAACCTGCGACGAATTATGTGCAAGACGCGCGCGAGAGATAACGCACGGAGGAGATGGATGAGACACACACACACAGTATTTATGATAAAAATACACAAAGTGAGTAAAATAAAACAAAAAATAAACAATATTTATACAAAAAATACACCAAATGACTCCAGAATCACACTACAATGGCAACAAAAAACAATAATTATAGAAAAAAATGCACAAAAAGACAACTGAAAGATAAAAAAAAAAACACAATGATGACATTAAACCAGGAAAATTGCACCCACATTTTGCACCTGCAAATATACCCCTTATGCTCCCACATGAATGCATACTTCCGACGGGCACTGTACTAGTCTATACTATAATTCAAGGGAGGTCTGTGTGTGGAGCAAATATCTCCCCGATGCGGTGTGAGTTCGACCTGAAACTCGGTCGACGGGTTCCAAATACCCAGAGTGTGTGTATCTGTCATTTTGGAGTAATTTGGTCATTTCAAAATGTTTATTTTATCTTTATTTCACTTCTGGACGGCCCCAAAATGAAACCTATTCAGCTTTTGACCTCAGGGGTGTGTGAGGGGGCGCTAGTGTGTTGAGAGACGACTTCCGGCATCCTTTTTGATTACAGTTGAGACGACTTCCGGTATCCATTTTGAAGGTGAAACAGATGAACTGTGAATCAACTGCTATTCATCCATGTTCCAAATACCCCGAGTGTGTGCATCTGTTTTTTTGGAGTAATTTGGTGAAGCAAAACGGTCAAAAATACACAAAAAAATAACAGAAATGCACAAAACTACCCTAAAAAAGATACAGAAATACACAAAAAGATTCCAGAATCACACTGCAATGGCAACAAAAAACTATAATTATACAAAAAATGCACAAAAACACAACAGAAAGATACCAAAATATGCAATTATATCCCTTATGCTCCTTATGTATACTTCCGACGGGCACTGTACTAGTCTTCCTATGAAAGCAAGGGAGGTCTGTGTGTATGTGTGTGGAGCAATTATCTCTCTGACTCGTTGCCAGTTCAACCTGAAACTCGGTCAATGGGTTTCAAATACCCCAAGTGTGTGTATCTGTTATTTTGGAGTAATTTGGTCATGAAACTTATTCAGCTTTTGACCTCAGGGTGTGAGGGGGCGCTAGCGCGCCATCTATATCTATTTCACTACACAGCTCCTCACGCGAGCAAGAGTCACGTCCTCCACTTCCTCCTGTGCCATGCTATCGTTAGGTTCTCAAACACGGGAGCTCTCTGAATAGATCATTTGAAACCGTCAGCCACTGGTGAGTCTTTTGCAGACACGTTTCCCATTGTTTAAACCTTAGAACTGTTGTTCAATAACGCGTTGTTTCACTAGAGTCAGTATTGAACTCAACCTGTTCAATACTCCATCTAGAAAACTGCAGATTCTCTGTGGTGCCGTGCATGGAAGCTAAGCTCTGGACACTCGGTTCGAAGGTAAAACATGATTTTTTTATTTTTTTATTTTTTTTTTAAGACAGCCAAATTGTACATAATACTTTAATTTATTTACTCACTCAGGTAGTTTGGAGTTTTACCTTCTGTTTTGCGCTACAATGTCTGTGGAGTTTGGTTATCAGTGTTTCAAACATTTCATGGAGCACAAACACACGGTATTTATTTATTTATAATAATATACTAAATGAGTAAAGTAAAACACAAAAAAATGCACAAAAAGACAACTGAAAGAATAAAGTAGACAGTATTTATAATCAAAATATGCTAAGTGTCTAAAATAAAACAAAAAACTAAACAATATTTATACAAAAAGTACACACAATTACAACAGAAATGCATAAAAATACACAAAATTAAATATTTATCCACAAAAATACACAAAATGACAACAGGCTCACACTCCAATGGCAACAAAAAACTATAATTATACAAAAACACAACAGAAAGATACACAAATACACATGACTCCAAAAAACATACATTACAGAAAAATACACTAAACCAAAAAAAATCTGAGTTAAAAAAAACTTCAAACATTTATCATGTCCCATAGAATTAAACCAGGGAAATCGCCCACAATGTTTTATTTTGCACCCGTAAATAAAACCTTTATAACACTAGAGTACAGAGTATGTACACCTCTTTGTACATCCAATCTTCAAACATATACTCATTTGGCCATTATTAACTCTACTGAAACTCCCAAATGAATGCATACTTCCGACGGGCACTGTACTAGTCTATACCATAATTCAAGGGAGGTCTGTGTGTGTGTGTGGATGTGTGTGTGTGTGTGTGTGGAGCAAATATCTCTCCGACGCGGTGCAAGTTTGACCTGAAACTCGATCAACGGCTTCCAAATACCCCGAGTGTGTGTATCTGTTATTTTGGAGCAAGTTCGTCATTTCAAAATGTTTATTTGAATTTTATTTCACTTCTGAACGGCCCCGAAATGAAACCTATTCAGCTTTTTGATCTATTTCACTGCACAGCTCCTCACATGAGCAAGAGTCACGTGTGCAGCCAGAGCCAATCGCTGCGCACAAAACCAAGCAGACATGGACTGTAAACACGAGTGAGAGAGAAGAAGTTATTTTATACCGGAGAGGGGAGAGAAGCGTCTGAGCAGCCGTGCTTGCACTGATAAACTAGCAAACCTCTTAAGTCTCACTTATTGGGCCAGATGAACGTGTTAGATGTGGGCCGGATATGGCCCAGAAAAATTTTGCTATCTGGGTTGGAGGGGCCTTGTCCCCTCGAGCCACACAGTAGGAAAATGGCTGCTGACAATTACTGTAGTGATTAGGAGATAATTTCAATGTATTGGATGTACAGTATTCAATATGTAGTGTACACTAACGCTTCCTAATGTGAAGGATGAGTTATGTTTATTTCAGGGGTTTTATCTCCCACATACTTGATAAATGTGTTCATATCAAATATACAATAGTGATAATGTAATAAAAATCAGATACATTGTATACTAAATAATATGCATCTAATTATCATTATCTATGTAGCGTATATTAATGTATGTTTTCACCATATATTGATACGTTGATTAAAAAAAGGTAAATAAAAATTTGAGTGTGTGAAGAAATATTCATTGTTTAGTTCAAAATTGTATATGAAAATGCAATTTTGATTATTTATTGAGTCAAATATGCAGCTAAAACCTTCAATGCATCTGCTAATGCATTTTAATTTTAAATTTTTTCATTTCAAATTGAATTTTGGTACCTATTTGCTGGGCCATCTTTTGAAAATTAAAATTTAAATGTAATTTTTGTTCCTTGGATTAAACATATAAGCCACTCATGTGAGGTCAAAACAATAGCCTTCTGTTCCAGAATATCAGCTAAAAAGAAAATGTAATGTGGTTTATGTATATGAATGGACTGATAGACACGACGTCATAACGTCTGTGTGCTTCATTTATCATTAAAGGACGTGTTATTTCCATCAAATAGCTACTCTTGTTTTTAACATATTAAATATTTGTCTTGCTGCAACATAAAATACAATAAATAAATCCCTCCACCATTGACTGTTTTGTTGGTAAGACCTTTCAAACTCATATATATATATATTGGCACTGCCATTAAATGTATACTGTTAAAATTACTTTATGCTGGTGGAGGGGCATTTCATGGCAGGCCTTTTGTTTCACTCCCTGTGATATGTACTAGGGATGGGCGTTATTGACAAAAAAAATTATCCCGATAATTTCTGGTATTTATCACAATAATGATAAAAATCATGATAAATAAAAACTAAATAAATAATAATAAAAGAAATTCACAACTTAGTGTAAACAGGTTCTTTACAAACACAAATAAATGTGAATACATCAACATTAGACACATTTAAAAAGGCTACAATAGCTGCTGACTCAGAGTTTGTGAGCTGATATTTTATGGAATCTATATATGCATGTGGGTCACTCTATTAGTGTTATTGTGTGCAATTAATTTATTTCCTCATTTGAAATAAAATTATTTTCTAAAAAAAAAGCACACGAAAATCTTGTTTCATTTATCTAATAATGAGTTACTTAAAGTCATGATTGATAAATATGTCTGATTTCTTATAATTATAAACCAGATCAAGCTGATGATTTAATCATTCATTATATTTTGGTGAAATAATCTCAATAGTTACATTAGTCTCATGGGACCAGCTTTGTCTGTTAACACGTGAAATATAATTGAAAAATATTGCGTTTCACAAATTGGGACAGATTAATAGTGCCATTAGTATTTATGCTAACATTTATTTCACACAACGTGTGACATGTTTAGTTTTTATCCTTCCATAGTAAAGTGTTAAAGGGGACATATCATGCTAAATCCAATTTTAGCCCTTAACTGCATTTTGTTGTACATTTAGAGTGCTTAGAAGTACAGAAAAAATCAAATTAGTCTCTTCAGGTTCTCCGTAGATATCTTTATAGTCTGTTGGGAGTGGGCCTTGTCCCCTCTGCTGGGATCTCGGACGGGGGGCTCTCTGGGCCCTCCCCTCGGGGGATTGGGTGCGGGGGTGGGGGCGGTGGGGGGCTGTGGCGGAGTGCGCTGGCTCCTCGGCCTCTAGGTGCTTTCTCGGGTGTGGCTGCCTCTCTGCTTTGTGTCTTGGTGGCGTCTGGGGGGCTCCTCGGCCGGGTGGGGTTGCCTGGGCTCGCTGGCCCCTGCTCTTTCTGCTATTCTGGCTGCGTCCTCGAGTCCGCGGCAGCGCTTGGGCTTACAGTGGCAGTTTCTTGCACATACATCGGTCTACGATGCACAAGCATGCCTTGGACTGCGGGATAAAAGTTGTAGTGGGCTTAACTTTAGACACGTTGATCCCAAATACCTGTTTCAGGTATTACCACTCACTCCTTCCCTCTGCCCACAGCCACCACCATTATAGTTAAGCCTCACGCCTACAACTTCACATCTCACTTTACAGTAATCAACTCTTCCCCACCCTTCCATTTCTCTTCCTTGAATCACTCCTCCCTGCTCTCTTCCCCCTCCATCTCCCCCCACCCCCTCACCTAGGTGTAACACTGCCCTCTCTTTTTATATTCTCCCTTTAATAAAGTGTTTCTTACCCTTCCTTAGGGAGGACTGGTGATGGTCACAATTATGCAATAAAATAATGCAATTTATTTAATTGCAATAACAAAAAAATAAAATGCATTGCTGTCTAAAAAGATTGCACTTCTTGTAGTGTTGACCTTTGACAGCATTTGCTGACAAGTAAAAAAAAAAAAAAAAAAAAAAAAAAAGGAGGGAAATGGCCGAAGGGATAAAGGAGTGTTTGTATCTGTTGGTTTTGATCGTTGGAAATCTGAGACGGGAACCTGATGGGAGAAGCTCGAATTGGTGATGTAAAGGATGTGAGTTATTTGACATGATGGACTTAGCCATGTTACACACCCGTTTATTTTACAGATCCTTAAAGAGGTTCGTGAGTCACATCCATTATTGTGCTGCAGACTCTGACTACTCACGAAAGGAAATTTTGGTTTTTCATCTTTAAAGATTGAAACCAACAGATAAAATAAAAGTTGAGCACTGACTCAATCAAAGAACAAGAAAACATGATTAACAAGGACCTGCCAACCTGGATTTTAACCAGCTTCCTAAGGCAGAAGAGGCACTGCTGGCTTTTCATTATCACTGCATTTGTGTTATGCTCAAAAGTCACGTTGTTGTCAATAGTAGTGCCTAAGTACTTGTAGGAATCTACCATTTCAATGTTCTGTCCGTTGACAATTGTGCTGACAAAAGGAGAGTTTCTGAAATCAATCAGCATGTCTTTATTCTTGGTCACATTAAGTGATAAGAAAGATTCCTGACACCAAGTTTTAAAATAATCAATGACAGGACCATGAGAGAGTGCCACACTGTTCAACAGACTAACAATAACAGTATCATCCGCACACTTTAAAATATAATGATTACCTTACGTGCTCCTGCAGTCATTGTTATACATGATATAAAGGAGGGGAGATAAAACACATTCTTGGGGGGACCCGGTGGATGTCAGAGTTCTCTCCATTTACTCTCACTCTCTGAGACCTAAGCGTAAGAAAATCCAAAACCCAATCAACAATACTATTATCAAGGACAGACTGGTCAATACATTTCTAGCATGGAGCCTTTAAGATGGCGATAAATGTAGTTAAGCAGGGTTAATGTGGCATTTTTGACACCCATCTTAGACCTGTAAGCAAACTGGCAAGCAGATGTTCAGTCCTGTTTAATATTTTGTTTTTGATCAACTTTTCAAAATATTTCATAACTGAAGAGGTGGGAGCAAAGTTTTTGGTCTGGATGTTTTAACAACAGGGACAATAGTGGCTTCTTTCCACTGGGACTCTCTGAATTGAGAGAGACAAGTTAAAAATATGAGTAAAGATAGGCTCCAGCTGCTCTGAGCAGTGGATAAGCATATGACTGCCAATCTAGGCAAGGCAAATTTATTTGTATAGCGTATTTCATACACAAGGCAACTCAAATGTGCTTTACATGGTAAAACATTCAATTGTTTAAAATCAATAAGAACATTTAAAATCATCAGTAAAATCAATTCAAATCATTAACAAACACATTACATCAACAACATGACCAAAAATCTTTCTCTCAATCATATGCAGTAGAGAAAAAAAGTGACTTTAACTTTGATTTAAAAATGTTCACATTAGATGCTGACTTCAGCTCTGCTGCAGTTTGTTCCACTTCTTTGCAGCATAACAACTAAACGCAGCAATAACCATGTTTACTGTGAACTCTGGGCTCCACTATCTGACCTGTGTCCATAGATCTGAGAGACCTGCTGGGTTCATACCTGACTAACATGTCACTGATGTATTGTGGACCAAACCCATTCACAGATTTATACACCAGCAGCAGAACTTTAAAGTCTATTCTGAGGCTGACTGGGAGCCAGTGTAAAGACTTTAAAACTGGAGTAAGGTGCTCTGACCTCTTTGTTCTGGTTAAGACCCGAGCTGCAGCGTTCTGAACCAGCTGTAGATGTTTGATGTTCTTTTGGGGGATTCCTGTCGGAAGACCATTATAATAGTCCAGTCTGCTGGAGATAAAAGCATGGACCAGTTTCTCCTGATCTTTCTGAGTCATTAAACCTTTCACTCTGGAGATGTTCTTTAGGTGGTAGAAGGATGTTTTTGTGATAGATTTGATCTGACTGCTGAATATAAGATCTGAGTCAATCAGAACACCAAGGTTTATGACTTGGTCTTTAGCTTTTAAAGATCGAGACTCAAGATACTTGCTGATAGCAGTCCTCTTTTCCTTGTTACCAAAGACAATCACCTCCATCTTGTCATGGTTTAGTTGAAGGAAGTTTTCACTCATCCAGGAGTTAACTTTTTCTAAGCAGTCACACAACTCAATGGGATCATAGTCATCTGGGTTCAGTGATAGATATAGTTGTGTGTCATCTGCGTAGTTCTGATAATCAACCTTACAGTTCTGTAAAATTTGTCCTAAAGGAAGCATATAAAGGCTAAACAGAAGAGGTCCAAGAACAGAGCCCTGAGGAACCCCACATGACATTGTTAATCAGTCAGATTCAAAGTTTCCAATGCTTACAAAATAACTTCGCTCCTCCAAGTAGGACTTAAACCATTGCATTACTTTTCCATTTAGTCCAACCCATTTTTGCAATCTGTGCAACAAAAATCTAATCAGTACCAGCACTTGTTTTGGTTCTGTAATGTTTAAAGTAGTTGACAACAGGCACTGATTCACTAAAATGAGACAAAGTGTTCTTTAGAAAAGTAGTTCCTAAAATCATGCACATCAAATCTACAATAAAACTTGTTTAGCTCATTTGCCAAGACTTGATCAGAGGAAATCCCCCTCGGGATACATTTTTGTTGACATTGTTTGTATGCCCTGTCATTTGTTTGAGACTTTCCCATACTGAACCTAAATTATTGTTCCTGAGCTTTTGGCCCTCCTTATCTCACGTTTGATCTCATTTTGCACAGACTACAGTTCAGAGAACAGACCGCTTTTAAATAAGAGTTCTTTAGCAGCTCTGTCAAATATTTTCTCACCCAAGGTTTGCTATTTGGGTATATTTTAACAGTTTTTACTAATGAATAAATGTTACATTTGTGCTTTAGTTTATGTCAGGCAGTGGGCAGCCTTGATACTTGAGAAGGAATTCGTCATCCCATGTGAGTGGCGCGAAAATTTCTGCATGTCACGGTCGTTCATTGACAGAGTTACTTCGTCTTCATTTAGAGGGACATGCCACTATCATGCAATCACCGGTCAGTGTTGTTAAAAAATCTGCCTGCACCCTGTACTATTTGGCTGGCAAGCTTGGTCTGATTGGATAGAATGGGTCTAATTTTTTTGGCAAATACTGCCAACTACAAGTCTGGCATGCTTATAACCACGCTCAATAGTACATTTATGCAGTTTTGAATGGATTAAAATGTATTTAGAAATGGTGTGTATGTACAACATAAGGAAGTTGATATTGGTTTACAAAATTACCAGGCTACGCCTTTGGCTTGTGAGTGATTATCTCCCACATATTTGGCATTGAGTATGGCCAGTTCCCAATCAAGCCTCCCTCAGTATTTAACTGAGTGGTTGGACACGTGTGGTGTGGTATTTCTTGCCTGCATTAAATTATTCACTTTGCTCAGTACTCCTCATACCTTCTGCCTTTTGGTCCTCCACCACCACCACCACACCACTGGTTTCGAACACCATGCTGCTATCACATTCCTACAATGTCAGTACAAATGCACCAAAGATATTGTGTTATTATTGGTAGCTGCGCATCAGAGATAATTGTGACAGCATATTGATTCTGAGATGAACATTGTTTATCATCTTAGCTGTTTTTTCACTTTTATGGCAACTCTGATGGGATAAATAATATGGTAGTCATTTCAATTAGTTAAGTGTTAAGGTAATACTTAAGTAAAATAATTTCAACATTATTTTTTAACTGACAAATCAAACTTTACTGAAACTGATTACATTATGCTCCCAGCAATGAGTATACTTGTTTTCCACTTTGCATGGAGGTGACATAAACAACATTCCCAGATCAAGCACACTGATAAAGCCCAAACTGATCCTATTTTAATGCCTCGCTCGATCATCCCCTCAAAGTCACAAAGTTACAGGGTAAATTGAAAAAGGTAATCTCATTTGTAATGTGTGACAGCTTATTTGCAAGTGTGTACACTAGCAATTTTTTAATGGGCCCGCCAGTGATTCTTCTTCCCCTCTTAAATAATCATTTCACAAAGACACCCTGGAACTGTTTAGATGACACATTGCTGATGCCTATGAACTCCTGTTATCAATTAAGCACCAATTACTATGCTTGGTTTGAGGAAATCAGGGGGCACTTTGATGTTTGTGCAGTTTGTGAGTGTGTTTCACTGACAGGATGGGGTTCAATTTTACCATGACATATGCTTACAGGCTTTGAGTCCCCCATGACACTACACACACTAAAGATGTTTTATATTTTTGTTTTAATTTACATTTTTTAGGACAGAGGCTGATTTAAAGGTATTTTCCGGAATTTTTTTTCAGAAGGACTTTACTGGGTGAAATGTTGGGCCCTATAAAATCCGTGTTTTCGCCATTAATTTTTTAAAACTCCGTTGTTTGGGTTTATTTAGAAATATTTATAATTTTTTACAGAAAATTATTAGTTTTCAACTCCTGTGAGGAAACAAAATAAATACTGATAAAAACCAAACCATAATTAAACATTTAATTTGACAGAAGGAGTAAGACATAAATGTAGCCACAAGCGGCGATAAACGGTCTTCGCTGCACAATTTGCGTCGCCTTTGCCGTGCCGCCTCCAATGCGCTGCCTCAAATTCATACAAAGACATAATATAACAGTGAATTTTTTACTGTCAGTACATTATAATTGATTTGTTTAGACAAAAATGTACTATTGAGATATAAACTTAGACATATTTATGATTTTTGTTGTTGTACTCCAAGAACATTGCTGGAGGAGTAGTAGTAGTAGCAGTAGTACTACTAGTAGTAGTAGTAGTAGTAGCAGTAGTAGTAGCAGCTGCTCCAGGAACAGTGTGTTGAGCTGACGATTTTCAAGATTTGGCCAATTTCCTATTAACACAAAATGGAGAGTATCTTGATAAAAAATAAAGCATGCCAGAGGCCAAAACAGAAGTTTATGAAAAGGGCTGAGAGTTTAACAACTGATTTAAATTTGACTCAAATCAAAGTTTGTATATGCAAATGGGAGCATTTTAAAAAAAAAAAAAAAAAAAAAAAAAAAAATCAAAAGGTTTTGGCCAAAATGCAAGTTATCAATCATCTAGATCAGTGATTCCCAGCCTTTTTGTCATACCATGAGTACCCCCTCACTCATATGTGTTCATGATTCTCCAAAAGTAGAACATAACACAACTGATTATTCAACGCAAGTCATTTTATTTCATCATCTTAAATTTAACAATTAATATTCAGGCGTTATATTCTTATAATTTTGTGTGTTTTTCTGTCATTCTGTGTATGTTTGTGGTTGCCCTGCTCCTTATGAGGCATTATTTGCATTTATTTTGTCCTTTTGTGTGGTTTTCCTGTAAAATGTATCTTTTTTGGAGTCATAATATGTACTTGTGTTGTCATTTTGCATTTTTTGAAGTTACTTTTGTGTATTTCTGTTGTGATTTTGCTCGTTTGTTAGTACTATGGGTTTGCAGTCATTTTTCGTGTTTTACTTGTCTTTAAGTGTATTTTTTTTTGTCATTTTTTAATGTGTTATTTTGTGCATTATTGTTACTTTTGTTCATTTTTGTCATAGTTTTATGTGTTGTAATTTTGCGTTTTTGGACATACATTTTGTGTATTTCTGTTGTCATTTTTGTGTTTTTGTGGTCTTTTTGTGTATTTTTGTTGTCATTTTCTGTTGTAAGCCATTTTGTGTATTACTGTTTTTTTTTCTTTTTGTAAGGCAAGGCAAATTTATTTGTATAGTGCATATCATACACAGCAACTCGATGTGCTTTACATGATCAAAAAGTGCAAGTTGTAGTAATTTTGTACAGCTTTTGGAGTATTTTCTGTGTTTTTCTTGTCTTTTACAGTATTTTCCTGCAATGTTGTAACTATTTTTTTTTTTTACTGCTTTTGTTTTGTGTGTTTCTCTGCCATTTTGTACAATTACTTTGAAAATTAGACCAAGGGCTGCATGTGGAAAGAACAAAGAGTTTTTATAGTAAATTTGTATGTTTCTGTATATGTTTGTTGTTGTCTTGTTATGAGACATTTTGTGCATTCTTTTGTCCTTTTGTGTACAGTATTTTTCCTATAAAATGTATGATTTCTGGAGTTATTGTGTATTAGTGTTGGTTTTTGCCATTTTTTTTGTGTGTATTTATGTTGTTGGGGATGTAATGTATTGTAAATTGCACAACAACTTATATGTGACAAGTTAAAAAGCAATGCACAAATAGTTTAGATTAAAACACTGAGTTCATGAGTTTAAATACATAAATACCAGTTAAATGTTAAAAGACAGTTAAAAGTGTTGAGTGTTAAATAGACATGATTTACTTGACTCTTTATTGTTAAAATAGAGATTGAGTGATGTTTATCTATGATCCACTGAGTGTTCTGAGTTAGACTATCTGGGTTCGATTGGTTTTGTTTCCACCCCCACACGTGCTGTTCCATTCTTCTAAACGCTCCTTATGGAGGAAGCAGACCTGAATCACATTTGTGATAAATTCGCCTCTTTTCAGGTATGTTTATGGTCAGAAACACAGCTTATATGTCGGAAATAAGTTACTAACAAGTACAGAGTTTCATGATGTTGTACTTTTGATATTTGAGTGAGTGAGATAAGAGTTAAGTTTCTTCAGGAGAGGACGCTGGCGCTGGTTGTTCGCCGCTTCTCTGCAAATCCTTTCTCTGCAAAACCCGTCCTACCGTATTGTTTTTTTGACAAATATTATTGCACTTCTTAGTACTGTTTCTAAGTGAAGTGTTACTCGGCACATACCTGTTACTACGTGGATCCGGAAAAGTCCCAGTGGATCGTCCATTCTCTGGCTTCGAATTCCTTAAACCTTGGAGCCAACATCAGATGTTTTCAGGTAGGATTGTACCTACGGCTGTGTTTTAGTACTGCTTGCCTCCCCTGGACTGTCTTCTCGAAGGTTTGCAAGCCCGATGGCCACTTGCTTGGAGCGGCTATGCTAGTGGTGGTAGCCGCTACTATCCAAACGGCGAGTCCTATCAGTCTTCACGGATCCTGCATCACCTCTACTTTCAAGCGAATGTCTGTACATGGAACACCATCCCTGTGGAAGCTGTGGATTACCCTGACGTATGTCGCTGTCATTAACCGCTACATGCCTGGATATCTGCTAGCAACTAACACACCACGCATCATGTTGTGGTCGGACACCTCGACACAGCATCACCAGGCTCTCAAATACAACCACCGAACCTCCTTGCACAAACTGGATCTTCCGTGGCGACCTTGTTACATCCATAGGGGATCAGGGCACCGGTATGTTGTGTCCCAATGCGGTGACCACAGCTCCATCACATCCCTCTGGTTGACATCAAAAAAAAAAGTGTGAAAAAAATTATTTGTATTTGTAAAATACATTTTGTGTCTGCAAAACCAATTTGTGTGGAAAAAATATTGGTATTTATAAAATACATTTTTTCGTCTGCAAAAAAATCTGCGTGAATAAAATATTTGTATTTGTAAAACACATTTTGTGTCTGCAAAATAACCTTTGTGTATGTGTGAAAAATATTTACACCTATAAAAACCTTTTTGCTTTAGTGTGCATGTGAGAACTTTTCTCTTACCAGTACTACAGAACCAAATACACAGATGAATTGTGACCCTGTTAAATAATAATAGATTTAAAGTGAATGTCTATCCCTGCTGCTTCACCAAAGCGAACTTTTATTTGTTTTCTTTTATAGGTAACAAAACTCGGAGGGTTGACCACATACAAGGGTAAGATTTTAAGAAAAAATAAAGTAGAAGTAAATGTAGCTGACCTGATCTTATTTCTTAGGCGGCCAAGCCCGCAGGGAACAGCGGCGCTTGTAATCATAAGGATTTTTATTATTATTATTATATTTATCATCATGTTTCCCCCGGTAAAAGTGGCGCTGCAGGCTAAACCGTGCCAGGTAGGCCGATGCCCTTTGGAGGGTGGGTCCAGAGCCCTCCGCGTACCTTGGATGCAAAAACTCACATATGTCTGCCAGCAGGTGGCGCTATTACAAAGGTCAATGCGTTTTGGCCCATAACTCCCACACCATTTGTTGCACATTCAAAAACTTCATATCCACAGATTCCTTGAATAGCACTGATCACCTGGGCTAGGCCATGCCCATTTCTGCCTCAACTTTTGTTGGCGCAAAATCTCAAAAACTGTAAAACCTACTTTTTCGAAATACTCCTTGGGATTTTGCCCGATCAGCGTGAAACTTGGCACGTAGAGAGGGGGAGAATGTGACGTATCACGTCTATCAGGAAAAACACACAACAAACCTTTAATTGTCGGATATAACTCAGAACACCACACATGAGAACTGATTGTAGTTTTGAAGCAGCAGCTCGTCAATAAGACGTTTTCAGTTTGGACCACGGAGCGGAAGGAGATAGGACCTAATCACCGGTAAAAAGCCCAGTAAACCTCTGGAAACAACCACCAGAAATAGTTGCTCTCTGGTAAAGATAGTAGCTCTAACAACTGGTAAAATAATAATTGGTGATATTGCAGCCTATACACGAAGTACGGGGACACATTTTCTCCGCCTCCGGGTGCTAGTGCCAGCCATCCGGTGAAGCCTGTTCCGTTTACCGAGGGACTAAAATTAGTTTTTGATAATGTTTGTTGTTTGCCAGGATTAATTTAGTGACAAAGTAACAAGATGCACCACCTGAGATATTTTCATGCAGGATTTTATTTTAACTTGATTTATATTTGAGAAAGTGAAAGTATAGAATATAGTTGTTTAATATTGTTTTGTGTGTGGTGTATTAATTTGAAAAATAATAATTAAAACATTTTAAAAATAACATTTTAATCAGTGTTTTTATTATCTAAATTAGACATTTCAAGGCCTTATACTCTTAAACATGTTCTTAAACATGTTCATAGATGATTCCTTACCCCTTTAGCACCGAAAGAATATCTGTAATATTACGTGAATATCTGTAAAAGTCACGTTTTTCTATTAGCTCTGTCTGCTAGCATAGCATCTCTTCTTCACTGCAAGAATTTCTGCATGCCAACCGACCACTGGGTTACCAGCATCCTCTGCTGGTCTAAACAAATATCTGACGTAAATCAGTGCAATGACTTTTTTGAGTCCAATTGTTAAGTCACAAAATACATTTTCAGTTGCACTTTTAAAAAGAAAAATAACTTATGCAGTTTTGCATTGTTTACTCTAGAACCAGAATTTAAATTAATAGGCTTCTTCATTTGTATTATTCCTTTATTTATTTCATTCAAGACTTATTTTTAGTTAAATTGCATTGTTTTGAATAGTTTATCAAGGTATTCTTTTGACAATGAAAAATAAAAGGAGAATAATACAGTATTTTCTAGTTTTTTTTCCCCCAAAAAAATAAAGGAATATTTTTCAGTCATTTATATACAGTCCCATTTTGTAAAACAAATCGTGAGAGAATCGTATCGTGAACCCAGTATCATGAATCGAATCGTATCGGAGTTGAGTGAATCGTTACATCTACCTAAAAAACAAGGATGGTCTGTGTGCGTGCGGTGCAAGTTTGACCTGAAACTTGGTCAACGGGTTCCAAATACCCCAAGTGTGTGTATCTGTCATTTTGGAGTAATTTGGTCGTTTCAAAATGTTTATTTTAATTTTATTTCACTTCTGGACTGCCCCAAAATGAAACCTATTCAACTTTTGGCCACAGGGTGTGAGGGGGCGCTAGTGCACCATCTATATCTATCGCCGCTTCCGGGTTCATGATGTTTGTTTGGGTTAAAAAAAGGTCAAAATTAAAAACGTTTTTGTACCGCTAAAAGTCATTTAAGTTAATATTTCATGGTTATTTAATATTATTCTCGTGATTCCAAACTTACTTTAAATCTCGGGTCACAGACTTCACTTCCTCCTTCATCTCCAAGAGTGCGGGCAGTGGCTTTGCTGACGGTCGTTAGCTGATTATATCACAAACATTCTGATTCTTCAAACAGAGGAATGTAACGTTTTTGTGAGCGAATGGGTCCACTATGATTATTGTTTGTTCTGCGCAACGGGAGTTTTTCTTCTTCGATTCTTCTATGTGCTAAGAAAGATGCTAGCAGCTACAATGTAAACACACACGGTTGATGCGCGTGCGTGTGTGCACTACATCAGGATGTACATGGTGAATGCACACAGAGCCGTTGAGAGAGAGTTGCGACTTTGGACTTGCAAAATGTTTATTTTTCGTGGTACTTTCGGGTCTCTCTCTCTTTTTTTTTTTTTTTACACACACACTATTATAATGTCTCTATCTAATCGTACTACTACTGTATTATTGTTATTGCTATTCTTATATTATTCTTTTTTTTGTATTATATTCTTTTATCTTATAGTTACTGGTATCATTGTATTATTATTATTGCTATTACCTTATAATTTTATGTTTTTATTGTATTATAGTTACTGGATTTTCATTATATTATTTTGTTATTGTATAATTGTACTACTATTGTATTAGTTACTGGTGTTCCCATTGTATTATTAGCATTGCTATATTACCATTATATTACCTCAGAATTATTTAATATTGTATATTATTCATTATTACTCCAAAATACATACATTACAGAAAAATACAACAAACATATGAAAATGACTTACAATACACAAAACTAAATATTTATACAAAAAAACACAAAATAACAAAAATGCACAAAACTACACTAAAAAAGATTCCAGAATCACACTGCAATGGCAACAAAAAACAATTATACAAAAAACACAACAGAAAGATCCAAACTCAGGCCTAATAATCCAACCCAATAACAATGTTTCCCCCTTTTTGAGTATAATGAACTACACATTTTCGGAAAGCACGGGGGCATGCCTATTACATGACAAGGGTCCCTGGTCACTGACGAGCATGTGGCGTTCGCATAGGCTCCGCCCCTTCCCTAACTACAAGTGAAAGAATCCCTTTGCCAGCTTGTGGAGCTCGACCATAATTAAAAGGTAGATATAAATTGTACTGACATGGATTATTCTGACGGCTCCTTTTTAATTACTTGTCATATTAAGGTGCGTGAGAGCACCATTTCCCCTCGGGGATCAATGATTTACTGAATCTGAGCAGGTTTAATGATTAAGTTTTGATCAACTTACTTTAAATTAACCTAATTTAAATGATCCTGATGACATTTTTCCAGACTGTAATGACTAAACAAAAACAAATGGATAAAATGATGCATCGGTTATTTCACCTCTAGGGGCCAGGATATTTCGCAGTATTAGTAGCTATCATTAGGCTACGATGTTTAAGACAAGAAACAACTGTTTCCTACGGATCTTCTGTAGCACTGATGAGATGTTGTTCAAACACTCCGAGCAGGTGAAGCTGATCATGTGTTCACGAGTGCCACAGCGCTACACGAGAAAAGAGCGGAGCTTTACAGACACAAATTAAGCAGGAACTTGTGGCTCCGTATTTAGGAGTGAGTGATGAGTTGCATAGCTTTTTGGCAGTTTTGACAATGTTTCGGGTGGTTTAGACGCTGTTTGAAGTGCACACATCGGGAGGGGGGAGGACAGTGCACCTAATGAGTTCTTAGCCTCAAGTTGATGGCGCTTCATCCCATTCTGTCAATTTCCACGTTCAACAGTGGATTCTGTTTTCATTGGTTGATTCGTGTTTCTGTCCACGATTCTGTTAATGAGGAATTGAAAGCAGTTGAATTGAAGAGGTTAGTCAAAGAGACAAAAACATGCTTCAACTGCAGCAAAGAAACTGCAGACCTTTATTCTCTAGAGCTTCGGCGATGTCCTGCAATGCAGGGTTCTGCAGCTACATCGCCTCGATGCTGCGCACGCTGCATATTGGTATGCGGGACTGGCTGGGGCCCTTGGGGGGGCTTGATTTTGACAATAGCTAAGGCTCATCGTGCAGCTTCCTCCTTGTGTCCTGTGCGGCCGGTGATGCGGCCGATGTTCTGGGGTGGGCTGCTGCCGGTGCTGCCTCTGAACTGGTTCCATCTGGCCTGAGGTCTGGCCTCTGCTGATTCTGGACCCGGCTCCCGGTGGGCACCTGTCCGGCCTGGTGCTGATTGCATGGGTGGGGGTGGTTGGTGGACACTGGCAGGGTGCCTCAGGGTTGGGGGTTTGGGCAGTAGCAGGGTGCGCTGGGTTTTCGACTCCTTGGGGCTTTCTCAGGTGTGTATGTGGTGGCGGTTGCTGCCTCTCAGCCTGGGTTTTCTTGGGCGTCTGTTGGCTCCTCGGTCGTGGGGGGGCGGTGGCCTGGGGCTCATTGGCTCCCATTGATGCTGCCGGCCTGGCTCCACTTTCCGGCCCACGGCCGCGCCTGGGTTTGCAGAAGTGGCTCTTCAACACACATCGGTCGTGGATGCACTGGCATGCCTTGGTTTGTGGAATAAGCTTGTATTGGGCTTAACCCGTTGATCCCAAATATCAGTTTTAGGTATAACGACTCACCCCTTCCCTCTGTTCATTATACATAAGCCTGGTGCTGTGTCACCCACTTCAATTGCTCCACACTTCTCACCAGAATGTCTTAACTGAATACACAACAAAATACAGTGCCTTGCGAAAGTATTTGGCCCCCTTGAACTTTTCAACCTTTTGCCACATTTCAGCATTCAAACTTAAAGATATAAAACAGTATTTTTTTGTGAAAAATCAACAAGTGGGACACAATCATGAAGTGAAACAAAATTTATTGGATATTTCAAACATTTTTAACAAATAAAAAAACTGAAAAATTGGGCGTGCAAAATTATTCAGCCCCCTTAAGTTAATACTTTGTAGCGCCACCTTTTGCTGCGATAACTGCTGTAAGTCACTTGGGGTATGTCTCTATCAGTTTTGCACATTGAGAGACTGGAATATTTGCCCATTCCTCCTTGCAAAACAGCTCGAGCTCAGTGACGTTGGATGGACAGCGTTTGTGAACAGCAGTTTTCAGTTGTTTCCACAGATTCTCGATTGGATTCAGGTCTGGACTTTGACTTGGCCATTCTAACACCTGGATATGTTTAATTGTGAACCACTCCATTGTAGATTTTGCTTTATGTTTTGGATCATTGTCTTGTTGGAAGACAAATCTCCGTCCCAGTCTCAGGTCTTTTGCAGACTCCATCAGGTTTTCTTCCAGAATGGTCCTGTATTTGGCTCCATTCATCTTCCCATCAATTTTAACCATCATCCCTGTCCCTGCTGAATAAAAGCAGGCCCAAACCATGATGCTGCCACCACCATGTTTGACAGTGGGGATGGTGTGTTCAGGGTGATGAGCTGTGTTGCGTTTACGCCAAACATAACATTTTGCATTGTTGCCAAAAAGTTTGATTTTGGTTTCGTCCGACCAGAGCACCTTCTTCCACGTTTGGTGTGTATCCCAGGTGGCTTGTGGCAAACTTTAAACGACACATTTTATGGATATCTTTAAGAAATGGCTTTCTTCTTGCCACTCTTCCATAAAGGCCAGAGTTGTGCAGTATACGACTGATTGTTGTCCTGTTGACAGAGTCTCCCACCTCAGCTGTACATTTCTGCAGTTCATCCAGAGTGATCATGGGCCTCTTGGCAGCATCTCTGATCAGTTTTCTCCTTGTATGAGCTGAAAGTTTAGAGGGACGGCCGGGTCTTTGTAGATTTGCAGTGGTCTGATACTCCTTCCATTTCAATATTATCGCTTGCACAGTGCTCCTTGGGATGTTTAAAGCTTGGGAAATCTTTTTGTATCCAAATTCGGCTTTAAACTTCTCCACAACAGTATCTCGGACCTGCCTGGTGTGTTCCTTGATCTTCATGATGCTCTCAGCGCTTTAAACTGACCTCTGAGACTATCACAGAGCAGATGCATTTATACGGAGACTTGATTACACACAGGTGGATTCTATTTATCATCATTAGTCATTTAGATCAACATTGGATCATTCAGAGATCCTCACTGAACTTTTGGAGAGAGTTTGCTGCACTGAAAGTAAAGGGGCTGAATAATTTTGCACGCCCAAGTTTCGATTTTTTATTTGTTAAAAATGTTTGAATTATCCAATAAATTTCGTTTCACTTCATGATTGTGTCCCACTTGTTGTTGATTCTTCACAAAAAATTACTGTTTTATATCTTTAAGTTTGAAGGCTGAAATGTGGCAAAAGGTCAAAAAGTTCAAGGGGGCCGAATACTTTCGCAAGGCACTGTGTGCACAACACGCACAACTGTAACATCACATTGAACTCTCAACTTAAAATAGTCGACTCTTCACCCCTTCCATCCTCCCCCTTTCCTGTTCCCTTCCCCTTCACCAATGTGTAACACTGCCCTCTCTTTTTATTTTAAAAATTGGCTTGATCAAATAGTATGGAGATAGATTTGTCTGTATTATTCAATCAAAAAAACCTTTTTAATCAAAAAAAAGTTTGCTTCAATCACAAATAAATATTTTCAATCTTTAATTGAAAATAGTTTTTTTGATTGAAAAGTTTTTTTTTGATATATTAAAGACACAAATCTACCTCCATATAATAGCAGGGGTTTACGCTTTTAGGCTATGGGTGAGTCAAATTTCATTCAAACCATCATGAGGCATTGGTTGAATTAATTATTGAGAATTTAATTCAAATTTCAACCACAGTTTCTTCCAATATGAAAACGCTGTTCAGTGCCTCCGTTATTCTCTCCCACAGAGTGTTTAAATGTGCTCCTTAAATTCCAGTTTTCACACGACCAAAAAGCACATCTTTGTTTTTCTCCACTTCAGCAGTGAGGATGCTGATTTTCATCTCGGGGATTTGTTTATATCCTTTCCGATGTTTGTTTGACCTTAGTAGGCGGGTCCTCCGAACCAAGAATATTTGAGGGTGTAACATGTTAATGACAATTTCAGCTGCTGCATTTATCAACACCTGATCATTTGTACGCTGTGATTGGTCAAATATGACGCAAATTCCACGTTCATCCTGTCGTACGACTAAATGTGCACTCAGATTTGAACCTGTTTTCATGCAAGGTTGATAAATGAGGGCCACTGTCTCCAACTTTTGCAGTCAAATTGTTTTCATCAACGAAGATTTGTTACTCTTCATTGGGATTTTTTTTTTCACTTTTCATATTGCATATTATTGAGTATTTCATATCGTGAGCCCTATACTGTATTTCATATTGTATTGTGAGTTGACTATTAATAAATTAAGTAAACAGCCCATATATCAACTTCGTTGTTATCGGTTCATTGTCTGTAGCATCCTTATCTGTAACCATAGTAACAGAGAAAAGCAGAACGAATGTCTGTTAAAACTAACAAACTACGTTCACCACCAGCATTTGTCTGGTGACTTTTTGCAACAGGATGATATGGATTACACATTGAAAATTGAACTTGCCTTGCTCTTGTTTTTTATGTCAGCCAATGGAATTCTGTGATGACTTTGTCTGTCGTGTCATTGCCAAATAAAACTCAAATATCCCCCTGATGATTAAGGTCAGTCACTCTCCCAACAGGCTATAAGCCTTAAAGAGTAGGGGGGGTTGTCAAAAGAGAGGGTTGTATTGTTCATTTGAAATCCTTGGCTGTCTTGATAAAGTTTGTTGTTAAAACCTTTTCAGCAGGTTCTCTGTTGGTGAAAGTTTTCCTCTGAGGCAGTTTTGACCTATTGACTTTTGTTTGTGTATCAGTTAAGAGGGTTTAAGCTTCTTCCTGGGAAGTTTATCCCTGGATCACAGGGATTTGAGAGGGCTCACCGGTCATTTGCTGTCACTATCCCTCAGATGTAGGGGCTGCTTTATTCAGAAAATTTGATGGAAATGTGTTGGACCAATTTGGCTTTAGAAGGATTGGCTAAACATCAGTTCAGTCATACAGTGGATTATCTCAAAGCTGTGATGAACACTTTACAAAGACAGATCAGTTAAACACACCCATTTAAAAATGTTCCAATTCAATTTTTTCTCAACATTCAGTAATAACCAGCTAACATTTATTTTTAATAATCATAGCAGATTATTGAACGTGGTGCTACAATTCTGACATTGTAAAGCTGTGCATGCATATGAAGCTGTTAATGGTAAAGGCTTTGGCAGTTATTAAGCCTGGTGAGGTGAGATTATCAAAACAGACAGCACTCATTTAATCGAGTTCATCATTAGGTGTCAAGTGCGATTATACACTGATTTGCACACATTCTACAAAATACTATGATGCTAACTGTTAGGATACACATCACTCCAAGCAGTGACTGAGCAGTTTGATGCTGACTTAATACAAACACAAATGGGTAACGTATGGGGCGTGCGGTGATCAATAAATTAACAAATCAATAAATAACAAAGTATCGCTGCTCGGTAAAGTAGTGCTTAGCACATCCACCTCTCAGCAAGAAAGTCTAGGGTTCAACCAGTGGGCGTGCACTGTAGCTGTTCCCGCTCAATGTTCTTTAAGCCAAAATACGGCGCGCAGGGGCACTTCCATCTTGCAAATTTGACGTCATTTGGAGCCAGAGTCTTCACAGTATGGTCCAGCAGGAGGAGCCCTGGTAACACGCCCCGCCCATTTTGTGTACTGCCCTGATGACTTACTCAGCCCAGCTACACCAAGAACATAAGCATCTTTCCCGCTGGAAATTCTACGAGCGCAGCCTGGCCGGGAGTGGTGCCCATGCACCCTCACAGATGCCGGCGCATCCCCCACAAGTGCGCCCAACGGCAAGAAATGCCTGCCTTTAATGTGGCCGGTTTGATCTGGGTGGGTGATAGATGGGGTTACTTTTTCAAGTCGAATGTTTGGTGTTGTTTTACTTTTGACCTTTTATTTATTTTAGGGCTCCCATCTCAAGCGGCTCATTTTAATGTATTCCACACCAGAGTGTGCGCTGAACACTCTCTGCTGGTTAATCTCCTATCTTCCTTGTTCCCCCTTCCCCTCCCGGCCTTTGTAAAAAATGGACACAACAGGCGAGTCGGAAACAAGCACAGCATAGAAACGAGTCCTGGAATAAGACTGAAAGCACTGAAAGTATGCAAGAATTTCAGGTTGACTGATGAGAAAATATTCAGGTATACACTATGTAGAACTTCCCTGTCTTATCACAGGAGCACAATCACGATGCACAAGCTCCTATAAAGTAAGCACACCGGAGTTATTTAACGTGGGAAAAGGAAAAGACAACTTCAAGTAAATGATTATTAATTAAATGTAGAGTGTCTTAAACCTTGCCATGGACGCAAGTGTAAAGGTGAGCCAAATATAAGCATTCTCCTCTTTTTTCAGTGCAGTTCATTAAAAGTAGGACTCACGATATATGTGGTACCTGGAGAAGTAAGTAAACTTTCAATTTTTGGCCTTATGTTTTTTAAACCAGTACCCCAAAACGGCCATCGAATATATTCGGCCGAATATTGCAAAAAAAAGCAACATTCGGCTTTCGGTTTAGTGAGTTAAAAGCAAGGCCAGATAGTAGCGTGTGATCGAAAAAATGTGTGCGCGTTGCTGCAGAACCAGTAGCAGCAGCTCCTTTCCAAACACAGCCAGACTCTCCTTTCCGCTTTCCGCTCTCCGTCCAATTCCACAATCCAGTCCCTTGTTTGCGCTGTGACCCACTAATCGTAAACATCCCCATTGTTTCCTCCTTGCTTTTAAATGACATCCTTTCTGTTGCAGACTAGGAGAGCTGAGGTAAGGTAGCACTGCCTTGGGCCTCAGTGTTTTAAGTGGGAGCCCCCTGCCTCTGTCATCACGGCATCAAAATCTCCGACAAACACCTACAACATGAGTAGGGTTGGGCATCGTTTGGATTTTAACGATTCTGATTCTCAATTTCGATTCCTGTTCTAAATGATTCTCGATTCCGATTCTTTAAGTTGTGCAGGTCAACAGGTCACAGATTTCACAGGAACATTTTTTCATTTGAAAAAGCCTTAACACAGGCCATTTTTATTAATTCACTTAGTTGATACAGTTTCATTTGGTTGCTGTACTGTAACTAGGGTATTCAACTACAAAGGTTTCCAACTGTAACTGTAAAAGTGAAACTTTCTGAAATAACACCACAAACAAGTTGGCAGCAGTCAAAAACAAAGAGCTGCAGCTCAGGTAGATGTGAAACAAAATAAAACAAACTCAAACAAACCCTGGAACACTCATGTGACTCAATCAACAGTTCTTGTTGAGAAAGATTATTATTATTCTGGACACAGTGGAAACAAACTATAAAAAATATTATTATATTGTGTTTATATTGTAGGGAAGATATTATATACATAAATGTAAATGGAGTCTAAAGCCACAAAAAAAAACACCACTTTAAAAAGAAAATAGACTAATAGAAGACCTCTTTACAGTTATTTGGGTCATTTTGCGTTTGTGCGACTTGCGGCGATGACGCACTGGTGACGATAATCCAAGATGGCGACGGCCCGCACTACAACCGACACTATTTAAGAGCCTTAAAAGACACGGATATAATGACAAGAGTGGATGGACGAAGGCATAAACATGCAGACTTTCACAAGGACACACACAGAAAAGGCCTCACCGGACTGCTGACACTAGGACCCGGAGGCGGAGTAAATGCGTCCCCGTAAGGCATTCACAGACTGTAATATCACCAGGTTTACCATTTTACCAGTTGTTAGAGCTACTATCTTTGCCTGGGAGCAAATATTTATTCCTGGTGAGTGTTTTCCAGAGTTTTACTGGGATTTTTTTCTCTTCCGCTCCACAGTCCAAACTGAAACCATGTGTTATTGTCGAACTGCTGCTTCAAAACCACAATCAAAAATGAAAACAGTTCTCATGTGTGGTTTTCTGTTATAGTCATAAACATGCGGACTTTCCAACGGACACATACGGACTTATTAAACACACACGGACCTTGGAAAACTCGGTAAACGGAACAGGCTTCATTGACTGGCAGGCACTAGGACCCAGAGGCGGAGTAAATGTGTCCCCGTACTGCATTCATCAGTTTATCATTTTACCAGTTATCAGAGCTACTATCTTTACCAGGGAGCAAATATTTATTTCTGGTTATTGTTTTCCGGAGTTTTACTGGGCTTTTTACCGGTGATTAGTTACTATCTCCCTTCTGCTCCACGGTCCAAACTGAAACCGCAGCCAGACACACACACAAACACACACAGCAGTCGTTTTCTGATAGCATCTTATACAAACCCCGTGTAAACAAACAGAGCAAGCCGCGGAATCAAACTAGTGCGGGCATTTAGGAATCGAAAAAAATAATCGAAATGCAAACATTCGTAACGGTTCTGGAACCGGACGTTAGGAACTGGTTCCTATTTGGTGCCCAATCCTAAACATGAGACATGTCCCCAGCTAAATGATGGAGAGTTGGTTGAAATGAAATATTGACAAATAAATGTATTTTGTCAAAGTTCTTGTTAGTTTTCATTTGTAATTTCTGGTTGATTAAAACTAGCATTAGGAGGCCACAGTGCAGAGAGAGCCGCTAGAATGGAGGTGAGGACATCAGTCTTAAGGTATAAATCAACGTTAAAACAGGCCAAAGCCATGTTAAAAAAGGCCACATTTTTTTTCTTCGCCGGAATGCATCATGTCACTAAAGTCTCACTCTTGTCATTTTCTGTAACTTGGCTGCCCTGGGTGACGTCACCTACCAACATGGGCAAAATCCATCTCTCCCGTTTGGAGCTGACTTTTTACAAAATGTGGAATAACAAGGGAGGGCGGAAACCAAACTTTTTCAACTTTGGCCCTCTGAATGAGGCTAAAGGAATGTACAGTATATCACTGTTAGAAAGTTCTTTTTTCATCATACCTCCCCTTTAATGCACTTTTTTTGGAATGCATGTTTTGTTTTATTTGAAGGCCTAATATAAATGAAAAACTTTGTTGTGCTTTTTTTGAAAAGCAAAGGCTACTGGAATATTGTCATAATATTCAATAAACATTTACTTTCTTTAAAAAAACATATCTAAAAATGTATTCTAGGCTATTTATGCACTATTTTAAAAAAAAACATGAAAAACTTAACAACCGTATTCGGCCAAGCGTTTATATTTTAATCGGCTTCTGCCTCAAATTTTGATTTTAGTGCATCCCTAAAAAACACCCTGTTTTAGAAACAGACATTGGCTCTTACATGGTTTCAGCTGTTTTATTTCCGGGAGGAAGGATTGTGAAATTACGAAACCAATAACGGCCCACAGACAGACACAGCTATGTATTTTGATTTAACTATATAACTATTTTCCCACCTGTTGTAAAGGGGTATATTTACGGGTGCAAAATGTGGGTGCAATTTTCCTGGTTTAATTCTATTGGACATGTGCATGATAAATGTGTTTGTTGTTTTTTTAACTCACTTTTATATTTTTTGTTTGTTGTATTTTTCTGTAACTAGTACAGTGCCCGTCGGAAGTATGTATTCATGTGGGAGCTTAAGTAGAGTTAATTATGGCCAAATGAGAATGTGTTTGAACACTGAGTGAGTCCTTTTGTGGCTGGATTCCCACCACCACACCATGTTAGAGGTTAGTTTGTTAGTGTGTTAGTTCTTAGTAGTAATAGTACGTAGTATCAGTGTGCGTGCCGCTCAGACGCTCCTCCCCCTCATGTCTCGTTTGGTCTAATTTGTGTTGATTTCAAAATCAAAAACGTTTTAAGCGTAACTAAAGAAGTTAAAAATAATGGAAGCACACTCTCAGATTCTGTGTAGTATGAGGGTTAAGAGAACTGTAAGCCGGGTCAGAAGTGGGAGACTGTTTAGGCTTCACCACAACTGGGTCTGTATGGACCTCCAACTGCTTCTAGCCTCCCCCAACTACTGAGTGAGTATGAGAGAATGGTTTACTGAGTCAGTACTTCAGTATATACAACATTGCTTAGAAAGTGTCGCTTTTTCTTAGTTTCTTCGTCTAGAGCAAGTATACGAAGTCTGTTTGATCTTCCAACTCTGCTGGCGGAAACATAAAATTGTTCATGGCTGAAGAAATCTCTTGTGCTGAAAACACCAACACGCTGCAAAGATTGACCCTGTGACTTATTCACAGTCATGGCAAAGCATGGTCTCACTGGAAATTGTTTGCATCTTAAGGTGAATGGGAAGATGTTGTCAGATATACCATCTGACAACATCTTCCCATTCACCTTAAGATGCAAACAATTTCCAGGTATAAGTGTGATTCGTGGAAATAAGTGTGCGTCCAGCATTTACACCAATTACAGATTTTGTAACTAAGAGGTGTGGCAGGATTTCTTCGATAATGTATCTTGAGCCATTACAATGTCCATTTTGTTGGTCAAAGTGTCGCAGTAGCATGATCACCATTCCAACTTTTAAAGAAATGCGATGAGGAGGCATTCCGGATGGGCAGTGTGTGTTTAAAAACTCAGTTGGGTACATATGATGACCCTCAGAATCTGCTGTGTCAATGCTGTTGCAAACGTGTTCTCCTGGAAAGATCTTGGTCATGTACTCATTTACTGTGTCGACTTCAGAGTTAGTTGGGCATAATATGACACGTTCACATAGCCACGTTGGACAGGAAATGTTGGCCAGCATGTCTTCATACACCCAATTTACAATGTCTTTTAGTTTGTCACCAGAAATTGTCAGTGTGTCATTGAGTTTAATTGCGAATTCACCTTCTTCTGGAACTATTGGAATTTTTGCCTCGCCAAGGTCTAAGAGGAATTTGGCAAAGTTTTCTTCAGCTTGTTGATGTTCTGTAGCTTGCGAGATTTTTTATTTTTATTTATTTATTCAGTTTATTTCCGACATGGTTACATTCACTTTTTTTTTTTCACATTTTTTTTTTTTTTTTTGTACATGCCGAAAAAGGAGACGAGAGAAGCAGTTTGCTTATCCGGGTCCCGTCCCCTGTGATTCCCCTGTGATTCTCATGTTTATTGTTAGACTGAGAGTTTCAACATTTTTCCATAGGTATGAGCTCTTGCAACACCGTCCTATGATCTCGGTTCGGCTACCGTGTGGCACAACGATCAGTATTTGCCTCCAGTCGCCACCAAAGACCATTGTGATGCCACCAAATGATTTGTCTGATCTACGAAGCCACCGAAATGTACGGTCTGCTGCTTCTAATGCACGGCAATTCATCATCGTCACTTCATCCACAACCATGAGATGTGCGATCCTAATGAGTGTGGCAGTGTTGTCATGTTCACTGACAGCGCAAGTGGATTCATCAGTGAGAATGAGAAGACATTTTGTTCTACTGTGAAAGGTGGTGCCTTTTGGCAGTAGGGTGGCGATGCCACTCGCGGCTGTTGCAACTGCCACTTTGCCTTTTGCATGGACTTTGTTCAGGATGTGGCACAATACAAAGGTTTTTCCTGTCCCACCACTTGCATCAAGCGCAATCATCTTTCCAAGTCCCTGTTCTTTGCTGCTCGGGATTAAGTGTGTTTTCTATTTGAGTAATTTGAGCGTGAAGTTCCTCCATGTTGTGCTCCGTCTCGTGCTGGATGATGTGGGGAGTCTGATTTTGATCATGAAGTGGATTAGGCTCAGGGAGTCCAAAGTTTCCACCCAGGGTGAAACCATGGTCCTTGAGGTCAAGTAGCACTTGATTCAGAATGTTCTCATTTGGCTCATTTATTGCAGTTGTAGGGGAACAAGGGATGATTAATATTCAAAAATATTAATTATTAATTTTTAATATGTTCGTTGCCAGAGGTGCCATCTAGAATTGAGTTTTAAGTGTCCTAGATCACTTTATTTTAATTAATTGTTACAGTTCCTTGTTTTTGTAGTGGGTTCTTGACGTCAGAATAGAGGTTTAATAAAGGTTTAAATGTCAATAAAAACACAGCGTTTACAATATGTACATGTTTATTTTACAGGCTATTACCACGATGATAGATTAGGCAGTTTCACAATTATTCAGTTATTTTGACTCATTGGTATCACACAAAATGTACATTTTAACACAGCTGTATGGTATCTACACATTCTGAGTGTTTTAGATGTTTGCGTGAATTTGGGATTTCTAGGGATTTCCTAACGCTCTGAGGAAGAGGAAGAAGGAAAATGGAAAGTTAAAGTAATGAAATTAATAAAACTTTACCAAAATGAAAAATATGGACTATGAATCTAGAATTTTCGATTGAGAGAATTTGTTAAGTTATAAACCACCTTTTTGCCAGAATTGTGTGTGCGTGCAGTTTTACCCTCCTTCGAACAGGCGTGATGATGACAGCTCCTTCTGCGTAACCAGCAGTGTGTGGGAAAAAAACTTTTCCTGTGTTTTTCCGAAGACGTTTTCCGCTCATTCACTGTACGGGCCCGCGGGATACTGTCGGCCTGGCTGGGGTTCTGGTTCTCCTACACGGCACCACTCCTGGACGTCGATGGGTAGTTTAACTAACATGTTCTCCAATCAAAGATGCTAGAGTTCGTTAAAGCTTACTCATGGGAGGCTATAAAAATTGATTTGCTCCAAAAATTAAAAACTGCTTGGTTAATTTCAAAAATGGAGATAAAACTTAAAGTTAGTCATTGTGGAAGTGACTGGTAGCCACTTCCTGACTGGAGAGAAGTTCAATCAATATCTCAAAAATTCTGCATCACTAAACTGAATAACATCTAACTGTTAAGTCAGATGCAAAGAGGAGGACTAGACAGAGGTGAGAGCGCTGGAACTGAGCAAGACGTAAGAGCGTGTGAAAAGGGGGAGCGAGGCCTTTTATAAACATGTCAAGAGGTTATCTGATTGGTCAAAACACATCTGCAGTGTGGGAATGAGTGAAACCTGATTGGCTGGCAGAAAGAAGCGGGAGGCTTAACTTTCCTGTAAAGAAGACAAGATGGTGGGGCTATCCCACATGTGCTTCTTAAACAAAGAGTCATAAAACCAGATAGGGTGTTACCATGTTAGGTCTAAAATGGAGCATGGTGTGTGCCAATTGCATGAACCCTTGAAACATGACTTTCAATTGATTATCCCTTAAATGACTGATTTGAATTATTTCTAGCTTTAAGCATAACAAAGGAGGACAAATACACTTTTGATCAATGATCATGGAATATGAAGTTCTAAACATTTCCCTTGAAATGTGATTGCATTAGTGCTTAAATATGTCAGATGGAGGCACACGATGAGTCTCTTTCCTGTAGACAAATGGTTAAAATCGAGGTCCCATGTCTGAAATTCGTTTAAATCACAGTTCTGCCTTTAAAGCATCAGATGGTGTATAGGTTTTATTTTTATTTCTTCCTTTTTACTCTTCATGTTGAAAAGGATGTCTCTGGTGTAGGGTGTCAGGTTACATCCCTGTTATCTCTGTGGGATGTCTGTTCTTTGGGGAGGATGGGTGTCAGCAAAGAGTCTGCAGGAAGAAGGGCTGGGATTTGAAGAAATGTTCCTTGGTCCATTTTTTCATTGTCTGTTTTTGAGTCATAAAAGTGTAATAAAATTCCAAACGTGCGACAGTGTTTTTACCGCCTTTTGACCATCGACCAGGGTTCCTACACAGTCCTGTGCATGAAGTCTTCACAAAGAACATGTTTGTGCCTTTCCCAAAACTGCAAGTGCTCTCCTCTAAGCACAAACATGAGCATGGTGGCAAATACTTCACATCGTGCTGGGCCAAAGGTTACATTTGCAGCTTCCTCCATAACAGAATCCACTTCCTGGTCATTGTCAACAATGCCATGTGCAATGCAGGCAGCCAGATAGGTGTCCATGGCCACATCTCCAACTTTACGGAGATCTCTAAAGGAAGCAGGTCCTGGGATACGGTATAAAAGGATGCGGAGATGGAACAGTTCAGCAGTGTGTGGGTTTAAGGCATCATTGGAATGCGTCCAACTGTGTCGGCCATGCGATAATCGTGGGTACTTAGTCTTTTTTTTCGCAATTGAAAAGTCTTACCTCTGTATATGAAGTGTTGAAATACATCTAGGTACACAATGTGTCGCATGTGTGGATGTAGAGACATTGTTTTCAAAAAGGCAGTCAGTGTAGTTGCAGGTGGTTCTGCGTCCAGTACGTTGTGGACAGTGCCGTCATCATTGAACGTGATGACCTGTTCATTCTCTAAATGAATTGCCAGCGTTTTTACGGGCATTTTTTTTTGTTGGATAGGGAATTCATAGATTCGCCAGTAGGCCTCAGATGCAGTGATGTACCGACCTAACTCATAGCGTGTCACCTCATCGTATCGCAGTTGTTCACGGTCAGCCACATCCAACCTCACAAGACATTGATCTGGACCCTTCTCCAAGTATTTGTACAAATACTTGACACTGGAGACAGCACAGACAATTTCAAGGTTAATGTGTGCATTGTATCGGAGCAGGAGGTATGGATTGTATGGCACAACCCACTCATTATTGACGGACACATTTATGCCCCCTCTGATCGTCTTTAAGATGGGAGAGCCAGGTGCATCTTCAGCTCGTCTTCTGTACAGTGGGTAAAAGTTGTCTCAGAAGCTTGTGGTATGTCTCAACTGTTTGGGGTAGTCCTTTGAACACTTTCTGTCAACCATGCATGGACTGTTACGATTCCATTGTCCACATGGGCCGTGAATCATATGTGATGTGACAATGTGATGTAGATGTGGATTTGTGTCTTTGTTTGGAATCTCTGCAGATACAATGCGATCAATATCAGTGGAGGTCCTGGGTTTGTCACGTTGCACCATGGTGATGAGCATATGTACTGTATATGAGGAATATGTCTTTTTTGAGTTTCTTTCACCATCACAAATGCATCCACATGTCCCAGTATGTCATGTTTCAGAAGGTCTGTGAGTAGAGGTTCCACCTTCATGTGGAATACTCTGGCAGTGATGTCTGGTCTTTGATGGGTCTGCTGACCTTCAAAAAGCGATCTTTTATTCTCAGCCTAGTTGGGGTTGCAAGTGAAGGTGAGGAAGAAGTCTGGTTTGCCTTTGACTCTGACCAAGGCCATGGCGTCTTGGAATTCTTTGGCGTACCATCTTGGTGATCCATAAATCGTCGGGGGCAGTATGGTTAGGCGTCCCGGGATGATCTCAGTGTCACTACTCAGGGCATCAACAATGACACTGTATTTTTCTGCCTTGATGGATTTCTGGTTGTGGCAAATCCAGTTGAGATGTTGTGATTCAATTTTAGCCATCATGTCACATACAAACTGTTGTGTGAGTTTTCCACCACAATGCAGCAAATTGAAGTGATGATCAGTGTTGTGCACTTAAAGGTGGAATTGGTAAAAGTTTGTTGGGGTGACACCTATCAGTTCAGTGTGGTATCCTTGAGAGCCCTGTGGCAGAAGAAGCACATATCATAACGGATCATATGCTGGATGAATGGCATCAATTTTCTGAAGTTGTCGTCCTCTGAGGTGAAGAGTGACAGCCAGCTTTCCAAATTGCTCAGTAGGAGTGGTTCCTGGAGCAATTGACTGCAACATCGCTGTCCAGTGACGGAAGATTCACAGTGCCACGATGAAGGTCACGACGGCGAGAGTGAGCTGTTAGGACAATTCTCAGATCATCAGCAGTGTCATTTTGGTTCATGTACTCAATTGCTGACTTGAACTGTTGTACATATGGGTTGCACCTGTGAATGGCCTCTTGTGCTCTAAGCAAGAATTCTTCATTCAGATCACTGTTTGAGGCATGAGTACGGCGTAATTCCACTTCATGGGAAGGTTCATGAAAGTAGATCAAAGCAAAGTTGGGCATTTGACCCTGTTCAGGAAGGGGGCCGGCAATGAAATTAAAACCTTTTCCTTGTATTCGTATGCCTGGGTTGAAACCAGGAATAGCGATCTCTTTTATGCCAATGCTTGCCATTGCCAATGCATTGTTGTATTGTTTAGCTTGTTTAACAAAGTTTTGATTCATGAAAAGGTCCTTGATAGCATTTGGAGGCTGTGGTGGGATTGAGCCAGGTTTAGGTCTCTGCTGCACGGCGTATTACCTTGCGCGCAGCGTTGCCCGTCAAGCGATTATGCCGTTCTTCGCTCGTCTCTGCTGCGCGACGTGCTGCCTCACGTGCAGCGGTGCTTGCCAGGCGATTTTTCCGTTCTTCACTCGTCTCTGCTGCACGACGTGTTTGATCGCGTGCAGCGGTGCTTGCCAAGCCATTTTTCCGTTCTTCGCCTGTTTGAGCTGCACGACGTGTTGCCCCGACTAACAGAGAAAGTTGGTCACACCAGTGCCACCACTGGATAAGTTTGTGTAGAGCCCTGATAATAATAAAGATAATGATACGGATATAATATTATTAGTGAAAATAGTAATAGTAATAAAAGTAATGTTATAATGATAATAATAGTAATAATTGCAAAAACAAAATAACCTAACCCTAAAATACTGTAATGAATACCAGTAAATAATAAGGTAATATGATAATTTAGCAATGCTAATACAATGGCAATAAATATGATGATGATATAGCAATGCTAATAATACAATGATAATATGGATCTAGCATTAATAGTGAAAGTAGTAATAGTAATAAAAGTAAAGTTATAATGATATTAATAGTAATATTTGCAATAACAAAATAATGTAATATGCTAAAAACTATTAATAATAAACTAAATTAAAATAAACACTGCAATGAATACCAGTAACTATAAGATAAAACAATAATAATAAAGACTAATATTTATTCACATCATTCATCGCTTCGTCGATGCGTCGACTACGTGTATAACCTCGAGCACCATGTGATAAACTTTAGCTTAGCTTTCTTAACTGCCGACATTAGACGTATGTGCACGTTTAAACGGACTTTGCGGGTTTTCGGATGTCGATAGATGAATAGCAGTTGATTCACAGTTCATCTGTTTCGCCTTCAAAATGGATACTGGGAGTCGTCTCTCAACAGATGTGATCTATTCAGTGAGCTCCCGTGTTTGAGAAGCTAACGATAGCATGGCACAGGAGGGAGTCGAGGAGGAGTGGCCGCATGCGTGACTTTTGCTCGCGTGAGGAGATGTGTAGTGAAATAGATATAGATGGTACGCTAGCGCCCCCTCACACCCTGAGGTCAAAAGTTGAATAGGTTTCACTTCGGGGCCGTCCAGAAGTGAAATAAAATTGAAATAAACTTTTTGAAATGACCAAATTACTCCAAAATGACAGATACACACACTCTGGGTATTTGGAACCCGTCGACCGAGTTTCAGGTCGAACTGGCTTCGCGTCGGGGAGATATTTGCTCCACACACACACACACACACACACACACACACACACACACACACACACACACACACACACACACACAGACCTCCCTTGAATTATAGTATAGATGTATGTTTTTTGGAGTCATGTGTATCTTTGTTGTGTTTTTGTGCATTTTTTTTTTGTATAAATGTGTTGTTTTTTTTTTTTTTTAATTTTAAAATTTTTTTTGTAATATATATTTTTTGGAGTCGTGTATTTTTGTCTCTTTCTGTTGTGTTTTTGCCATTTTCATATTTTTGTTGTATTTTTCTGTAATGTATGTTTTTTGAAGTCATCATGTGTATTTTTTAATCTTTCAGTTGTCTTTTTGTGCATTTTTTTGTATAATCATTGTTTTATGTTGCCATTGTAGTGTGATTCTGGACAGAGGCATTTCAACAGGGTAGACTACACTGGCAATTGTCTAGGACCACAAGCTAAAGGGGGCCTCGAGGGACGGCTGACATTGGTCAATTTCAATGACAAACCAATGAAACTGCTTTGAGACGCTGCAGCGACAGCACTTCAAAAATCCCCTGCACGGGGTCCTTTCTGAGTAGTCACTGGCTAGTTGCTCGTAGGGGGCCACGACAGATGGCAGATATCAGTGACACAACTTGAAACCCACGGACACATTACAGTGATACGTCGGGAACCTCCTTAAAGGGGCCCCACTACTACCGGACCCTGCATCAACATGCTGTTGTTATCAAACACACACCGAAAAAATTAAGCGGACATATCCCACAGGGCTCACGAAAAGAAGAAAATAACAAGAAGAGGATGAAAAGAAAAAACGTGATAGTGGTAAGTGAGAATGCGTAAGCTGTGTTACATTATAAAAAAGTTTGTCCCAGTTAGTCCCAGGCAAACTCCCAGTCATCCACCCAGCACCAGAAAAGTTAACTGCACATTCAAGTCTGTGTATTCAGCCATTTACTTCTAAACACATTCATGAAGTGTGTTTATATGTATATATTAATCATTCAAATTTGACAGTGTGGTTAACAACAAACTTCTGTGGCATGACAAACTTAGAGCACATATTTATTCTTACTTTACACCAATTTTAACAGCTTTATGTTAAGAAGTAGTCCAGCTTTGCTTACACATCATGTCTTGTTGCTAATGGTTGTGTACATACTGTACATTCATAGACACACAATAAGTTAGTCCTTTGCTGCCAATGATATTTTCTCCCAGAATGAAGTGTTTGTTGTCAAATGGTAAAACTAATACATCCATAAATGTTCTGCTATAGCCTAAATGTTACATTAAATAAAATGTTAACATTAAGCATTAAAGTTGTTACTGCAAATTAATGTTCATTAATTATTCCATACCTCTCTACATAAAAGTAGGAACTTAGGTAGTTTAACTTTTTTAAATACATTTTAAAGTTTAAAATATATCATGGAGCTATCTGATTTGATATGACAGCACAAATATTTGTCAAACAATTGCTTCTTATACTATTTTCTTTCTTGCAATATCAACTTCAGATCATGAGGGGGGTCTTGAAGAAGAAGAGTAGGACATGATGGCACCTTCATGCAGCACCAGCATGGCAGCACAGCATTCCATCACCACCTCCCCACCACCCAATGACACCACATCACCAGAACAGAATGTACTCAAATAATAGCAAATCAAATTATAACCAATGATCTTGCGCTGTGGTGAGAAATGGTTAGTGTACTCAATTCCTTGTTTTTTTTTTTTTTTTTTTTTTTCCTGCTTGGTTGCATTTTTATCATACTTATCATACATTTCAGTTATGTTTGTTTTTCTGGCATTTATTGGCATTTACTTGTGTGTAAAGTTTGTTTTTAGTTTAGATAGCCATGTCATTTATTTTATATGTTAATTATTTAATAAAGTATTTCTTTACTGATCCGTTTTCCTGAACTTCATTCATCATCATTCTGGGGCCGGGAGGCCCCATAGTCCTTCTTGCCTAGGGCCCCCAGGGGCATTTCTAGACCAGAGAAGACAAACAGAAGACAAGCAGAACAGTGCAAAACAAACAATAGGAGCTGAAATTAATTTGTAAAATTAGTTGGGGAAAAAACAAACAAACATGGAGATATTTATTGGGTGTTGAAAAACCTGAACTGCAAAAAAAAGGAAGGCTGCTGCTGACACAGGGGAAAATGAAGATGAAAGAGGATCTGAAAAGAAGAAGAAATTGAGGAGTTTTGATACTAAAGAGATGTCGGGTTGTGAGTGGCTGCAATTCCACCATTTGTGCACCTTTAAAATGTTCACTACACAGTTTTTGAGGAATGGGATTTGTTTACATTTGAAGAGTATGCATGTTAGTAAAATATTTTTTCTCTACAGTACAAGTAATTGTTAGTACTGATTACTTCTATTCCTTCTAACTTCAAACAGTTAAGTTTGTTTATAAAGTTATGAGAATATAGTTAATAAAAGGTTTACTTCTCCGACACACCCAAAGTTCCATATTGCACCTTTTAGGCATTGCTACAACATAGTTTTTAAATTAAATGTTTATATTTTCACCATTTTACTGTATTTCTGCAATCAATTAAAATAAAAACTATTTAAAGAAACGTCAACACTTAAATCTATTCAGTGGCTCTCATAATGTGATTTATTTTCGCTGAAAAACATTTTGGCTGGTGGAAAATCTGGTTGGCTGGTAACTTTAAGAATCTACTGGCCATGCTGGCTGGTGATCTGAAAAGTTAATTTACAGCTCTGAACACAACCCATCTGCTTTGAAAATATGTCTGCGTTCTTAAAGTTCTCTATAAAACTTAGTAAGTGTTCAGCACTAGCAGCAGACAAAAACTTATTCAGAGAATAAATTCTTGAGAATTTCATGCCTCCTTTGCGAACTGGTGGAATGGGACCACTGATATACTCTTTAAGCTGTAAATTGCTCACAGTTTCCAACAAATGAATAAAATGATTCTACACCTCAGACTGTTCCTTCCTGACATAATTTATTAAAAAAATTAATCGCATTCTTCACATCTGGGTATTTGTACCTTCAAAATGTGCAAGAATTTGTCTGCCAGGTGTTATACCTTGTTCATCGGTAAGCAAATAACTTTCACATTTTTGTTTAAAATCTTCTGAGTATTTTTGACAGTCACTTCTCCAATGATCAGTATGAGGATCCCTCTTTTTCCTATGGAGCTTCTTTTTTTCCTCTTGTTCATTCTCATTCACCAGTGAGGAAAATCTCTTTTCCAGCTTTACATGGACCTGGGCTTGTGGTTCAGTGCATCTTCTTCCTTTCACCAATGTCCATTTCTGTGTCTGAACAGAAAAGTCAGTGAAAGAACCTGCTCTTTGTTGTTGAGACAGTGGAGGCCAGCCGCTCTCTGTGTTCCCTGTGCATCTCTGTCTGTGTCTGCGACTGTCTGTTGAACAGCAAAAACCATGCACAATTATCTTCTTCCTGGGCTCCCCCTTGTACCAAAAGGTCTCTGGCACAAATATGATATCATATATAAAGGCTCGATGCCTTACGGCGGATTCTGCCATAGCATCACCGGTGGCCATTTTGACCCAGGCCGCTCTTTTGTGTGTGTGTGTGTGTGTGTGTGTGTGTGTGTGTGTGTGTGTGTGTGTGTGTGTGTGTGTGTGTGTGTGTGTGTGTGTGTGTGCGTGTGTGTGTGTGTGTGTGTGTGTGTGTGTGCGCGCGCACCTATCTGAAGTTCAATGGGAAAATAAGTAGGTCATCCAAAACTATTGACGGAAATGTAATATAATTATCCATAAGTGCAGTGTTATAACGACACCTTTGACCATAACAACCGAAACCGTTTGAAAACCGGTAGAAAATTCAGCAAGTTATTGTTATTTAAAAAGTGCATGCACCACTACTGTGAGCGAGCTGACCAGGACAAGATGGCCGCCAGTGAGGACGTGCAATTCCATTGGCCGACAGCGCAGAGGAGACATCTAAGCCTTTATATATATATCAATGGGTCTGACCATGTACTGTATATTTATTATCAGCATCTTTAGACAACCTACGTGTGTTCAAGCTATTGAAGTTCTTCTAAAGAACAAAGTAAGCTACAAATATTGATATGCTTTGTGTACTGCTGACTGATATGTGATTTATTTTTTATTGTGGGTTTATGAGGAAGTGAGCAGCTGTGTTTGGTGCTTTGCAAACATTCTATTTTTTAAAATACATTTTAATCAATCTCATTTTTTAAGTGTTACTGTTGTAGGAAGATGAGATGAGTTATTATTAATGGGTTATATAACTGAGAATATTAATTATGATTATTAATATTACTTCAAATTTGCGGGGTGCCACTCCTTTTAACAGGAGAAATATGTCTAAGTTTTTAGACTAAACTCATCAATGTGAAACCAGGGAAAAGTGAATTCTACCAGACATCTACACCATCATCACAGCTTTAATGAATCAGAGGAATCAAATATTATGTTTAACCTTTTATTCAAAAGTCAACAATTAACACAGTCAAAATATCAATTGAAATGGGATAATTAAATCATGATAAAATGCATTTCTAGGCTAATAAAAGTGAGGATTATATGTAATAAAGTGAAATCACTAATCTAGGAGGATGCTAATCTACTAAATATTGAATAAAAATGCAGGATACATATTCAATAATAAAATCATAAAATCAAAGAATAAAATAAAGAGAGCTCATAACAAAGAGAGGAGGACGGACAAGGGGGAGACGAACAAACATGAATGAGATGTACTGTGTGTGTAGCATATTGTTAATGCGTGTAAGTTTGTAGTTATGGAAATATGTGTGTGATCTATTGTGGGGAAAGTTGCTGATGAGAGTTCATTCTTGTACCTTGAAGATGTCAGGGTTGGACCTGGAGGTGCTGTTTGAGCAATGCAGCAGGACGTGCCACCGTTGGTTCTGTTTCGGTACAACAGAGTGTAGCCCCTTCAGCCGATCCGGGCGGTTAGGCCTTCGCAGCTGGCTTAGAGAATGGCTCTTGGCTAACCCCAACGGGTCGCGGGCCGGGCTTCCTTTCGGCTGTTACGCCCATCACTAGATGCTGTATTCGTCCGAACCAAGCAGCTGTGGTTTCCAAAATCTAACTGTTTCAACTAAAAATAAAATGAAATAAATGAAAAGACTGGAAACATGAGGGAACACGTGTGAGCATGAACGCCCGCGTCCAAAACTGTTGTTTCTGGTCGCGCGTCTTTTTTTAAAGGGCGTTTGGCGACGCCTTTTGGAGGAGGCGTCTTCGTTGATTATTCTGTGATCATGTCGGTGATTGGTCACTGTCACTGCTTTCAGCTTGTGGGTGTGTCTTGGGTGTGTGTGAGTGTAAGACAGAGACAGACAACAAGGGATGATTCTAAACATAAAAGAATGCCTAATAATTAATTCCACATATTTCAAAACATCTTTTCAACATCATATCCTGAAATATCATGTATTACGAAAGAGTTTGATACCAAACATGACTGGAAAATATCCTCGAATCACTTTAGGAACTAATTAATGCATTTTACCTGTACTTACTCATACATAAATGTCAAAAATCATGTTATGCCTCCTCTTAACTATACGGTTGCAGTAAATACCTCAAACTAACTTTTGTGATGTTTTTCTGGTAATTTTAAGCACTTTTAAATGATGAACACTTTAAAATAGCTTTCTGTTGTTATTAAATTACATGACACGAGTGCAGACACATTTGCAATTTCAATTACAGTAGAAATCATTCCAAAAATGTTTTCATTTGTAACTTTTCAGTCCAACACATGTCCTTTGTTCTCATTTGAGCAGGAGAACTGGGGTTATTCCATTGTCCTGTGTAACCATTGGTTTGGGTTCGGGAGGTGACAACATCTGCAGGGGGTCAAAGGGGTCATTGGGACAGTTCTTTGATGTTACAGCATCCAGAGGTATCTGTTTGACAAAGGGGGAAGGAGAGGGATGTTCTCCTTTTGATCGTAATGTAGCAGGGAGATGATAACAGGAGACGACTGTTCTGGGATCCTTCTATCTTTTTGTTCGGCAGGAAGGGGGGAAGGCCCCCCTTGGGGCACGTTTGCATTTCACAGCAAGAGGTAGACTCTCTGACTCCACGGACTGGTGAAGCCGGTGTTCTAAGTCAGGTCAACTTGGGGGTTTAGTTCTCTACACTGTGTCCATAATATTTATTTGAATACAAAGAAGTGGAACAAACTGCCAGCAGAGCTGAAGTTAGCATCCAATGTAAGAAAATTTAAATCCAAGTTAAAGGCTCTCTTTTTCTCGAGAGCGTATGACTAATATTGATTAATTATTTAATAACTGTAAAAGTAATAATACTAAAGCTGCAAGCAGCGATGAACGGGCCCTTGCAACCACACGCATGTCGGGAAGTGGCGCGCGTTGAGGTGTGTTGCATGTCGGGGTATGGCAGAAATGTGAAAGTGTTGAGACGTAGCTGACCATTTTCAAGGATGCAATGTTCTGTGCAAATGCTATGAGTATGAATTACGGTCAAGTTAAACCATAACTAATTTTTTTGGCATACAAATGAAAGCTGCTATAATTAATTAGCATCTACTTAGCTCAACAAACTCTTAATAACTTCCATAAGCGTAGTACATCATCCAAGTGAACAGGCTGCTAAGAGGAATATTTCAATCTATAAAGATTCAAACATTATTTTTTGTGATATATATATATATATATATATATATGTGTGTGTGTCAGGACAAACTTATTGTATGATTTTAATATTCATGCACTCATCACTTTAATCGCGTGGAGATTTAAACCTTTATACTGGGTAGGAACTTCCGGAGCTGGCATTTGATCCACACACAGATGTGATAAACTATGTTATAGCATAAACTACATATCACATGCATTTTATTCTTTAGATGTTTAACACGTTTTGTTGCTGAAACATATAAGGGAAATGCCCATGTTGCAAATAATTTTCATCATTTCGGGTTAACAGTATTATTCACTGGGATTTTAAGTGGTTGTTTTATTATTTGAAATTTAGTGTGCCACCCTAATCCGAGTCTGTGCCCCTGCAGTGTCCCCCAACCAAGATTACATAGACCTGCCCCTGGATTTGAACTGGCTGCCCTCCATTTACAAGCCCACTTAATTAAGCCACTGCCAACATTAATGATTTAGTAGTTTTGAAATACAGTTTCATGTTGTCAGGATTTTTCTCCCAATTTCCTCTCCATCAGCAACATCAAGGACCTTCCCAAATGATGGTAGCAGGCTGAAATGACAGCTGGTGTGATGTAATAATATCCACAGTCGCCTCAAGAGAAGTTATAAAGAGCAATATCTAGTTCCATGGATTGAGATAAGCTTTGGTAGATTAATTGTCCGGGATGCTGAAATGTTTGTTACATAAAGCTCTGTTTATGAAACAATGTGTCATTGCTGTAACAGAACAACACTGATTTAGCAGATGGCTTAAGCTCTGAGTTCCTTTCCACATTAAAGGCAGTCGTCGTCTGCCCTTTGTGCTCTTCTGGCTCAGTGGTATTTTTGGCAACTCCATCAAATGAATTATATATAAACGAACTAGGATTATTTAACAGGTTGGTTAGTCTGTATCTTTTCTTTGTTTTCCCAAAATCAAGCCTGCCTCTGGGTTTTAGCATTCGTGGAAAAACTGGAGGGGCTATGAGTGATGAAATTAATGAACGCTAGAGTGCAGATGGCAAATCAGATAAGAAAACCAAAGAGATGATACCCTCTGAACTGTTTCCTCCATTGTGTAGCGTGCTAGGAATTCCGGCTCCTTTTAGAGAACCGGCTCTTTTGGCTCGGCTCACTTGAAGCTCCCAAGTGGCTTTTTAAGATTTTTTGGTGCTTAAATGAATTTATAACCAACAATAATGTAAAATTATGCACAGTATGAATTACTAATGTAAAATACATGCCCTGTCAAATGTTTATTGTATAAATACACCTTTATTTTATACAATCTACAAGAGTGATTAAAAATAAAATAAATTAGAAAGTGAAAAAACAAATGTTTAACTATTTACAAATGACCTTTACTAACTTTGTTTTTTACTACTAAACAAATTGAATGTAAAACAACATACAAAAGCTTACAATCACATAACAAAATATAAATTAAAATGTATGAAATAAAATGAAAAAAAATCTCTCAGCTTTGAGGGGTTGATCCTGGTGGGTAAACTGATTTTGGTACGTGAGCAAGGAGGAAGTAATGTCGAGCATGCATGAAGTTACCAAGAGTGCGCAGAAAGTGACGGCGCATATAAACGCGCAAGAATTCACCTCATGGAGGGACTGCGAGTGCATGCCCGCTCACTAACAACGGGTTCAATGCGCACGGTTGTTGTTTTTACACGTGTAGATTTTGAAACTAATGTGAAACCATAGCACCTCCCCCTGCGCTCAGCGCATACAGAGACGACACACACACATTGACCAATCAAATGTGGCTTGAAGAAAAAAGAAAGAGAGAGAGATACAAAGCGGCTCCCAATCAGGAGCCGGCTCCCGTCATTCATGTCAAAGAGCCAGCTCTTAGAGCCGGTTCGTTTGCGACCGACATATCACTATTGTGTGCTCAGTCGATTTGACTCATTTCAACCCACCTGTGAGCCTGGCAATTCATAGCTGTTCCAGTCTCTTACTTGACAACAACTCGAACAATAGACACCAGGTTTCACCATAGCTGCTCCACTGCCAATCCGCCAGTGACCAATTCCAGTGCCCTCCTGCACCAAAGAACAGTCTTCAATCCTCCAAGTTCTAGCTGCAACCCTTCAGAAAAGAAAAAGGCTTTGGCAAAAGATAAAGATATTCTTGCCAACAACCCAACAAGTCAAAAACTATGGTGAGAACACTTTTGAGTCAAATACTTTTCTTGTTTTTTGCTTTTGAGCCTTGTCTTAAATTGAAGAATCCACACCTCCATCAGATTCCTACACCACGCCACATCACATCATGCGTCACTCCTTCCAGCTGAAAAAAGGTAAGCTTTCCTTTGTAGGGAATCAACTCCTCCAAGTTGAACTATGACCTAGGGATACTAGTTTCATAAAACATCACAAAGCTTAGTTTAAGGTATTTACAGTTAACCATATGGTAAAAAAAAAGCCTAACATGAATTTAGACATTCAGGTTTATGAAGTACTAACTATGCTATTTTTCAGCCGTGTCTAGTATCTAACTGTTCATAATAGATGATATATTAAGATATGATGTTGAAAAGATGTTTCGAAATATGGGGAATTAATTATTAGGCATTTTTCTATGTTTAGGAATTCCCTCTGTTGTCTATGTCATTCCACTTCATGCCCACACTTGAGACACACCCACAAGCTGAAAGCAGACATTGACCAGTCACCGATATGATCTCAGAATGATCAACCAAGACACCTCCTCCAAAATGCGTCTCCAAATTCTTTTAAAAAAAGACGCTTGAGTACATAACACAATAAGCACAATATACACAACTACAACTTCACATCTCACTCTCACTTTAGAATAATCTATTCTTCCCCACCCTTTCCATTTACAACCTAGAGTCTCTCCTCCCTGTTCCCTTCCCCTTCCCCCTACCCCCCCCCCCCCCCCCCCCACTTAGGTGTAACACTGCCCTCTCTTTTTACATCCTCCCTTTAATAAAGTATTTCTTACCCTCCCTAACTGGGGTTTTCCTTTGGATATGTTTCCACTGCGCCACGGCACCGATCCGGTTTTTCCCTGCTGTCCGCCGTCCGGTAATCCCCACCAGTTGCGTTTTGAGTGTGCCACGGTGCACTCCGGTTGGACGACTGTGACGTCACGAGACATCGCATTTCTCACGATATTGGCACAACACTGCTCAACGGACACATTGGCTTGTGTCCAGACATGCGCTGACCGCGGTGTTTGCTTGTTCACTGTTTCAGACAGTGCATCACTACACACAACAGACTTATAAGTCAATGGAGCATCTGTGTCCTCCCCCATCTTGTAAACAAAGCAGCCTCTGAGCTTCTATGGGAAGCAGGATGGTCAAATGTCATTGCACTGCAGCGCTGCTTTAAAATCTTTTTACTTGGTTTTATTTTGTGAACCATTTTTTATTTCGCCAAATTTCGTTACATTCCTACTGAGGAGCAACTGGGAAGAAAAAAATGACGGAGCCCCATGCCTCTTTGAATTTACAAGAGAAGCCCCTTTATGTGTATCAAATATTTTAGACCTTCAAGTTGTTAAAAATGTCTGTTATCTAGAAGGTGCGAGAGGGGGGTGTTGCAGACGTCTATCTCATCAAAATGAGCCTTCGAGCTAGTAAACTGACACAGACAATAACAGTGGATTTGGTTTGGTTAAAGGCACCAGAGAGATGTCGAACAAGAGAGAAATAGCATTAGGTGTAGAAAGGTCTCAGTTATCACCCACAGACATCAGCGACATTCACGCCGTTAGAGGCAGAGCCCCTTCAGCGCCAACCGTAACAAAAACTTTCCCGCAGCTTTCTGCAACCCAAGCACCACCAGACTTTCCCACACAGTTGCCCCAACGCCTGTCAACTCCGAGGACAGAAACTCCACCACAGCCAGCTGTGATCCAACCGCCGGACATTCCCGGTCAATATAACAGGCGACCACTCATTCCTAACACTCTCTTCTCGCAAACTACACTCATTATCGGCGATTCAATATCAAGGAATATTAGATTCTTTAATGCCATTACACACTGTATACATACTATCTTAAACATCTTAAATCCAGCAACTGTCACTAAAATAGTGTTACATGTAGGGACGAACGATACCACCTGACGTGAATCGATACGGACCATGAACGAGTTTAACCTTCTCTTTAACTTTTTAAAGGCATGTGGGAAATCAATATTCATTTATGGTCCTCTTCCTACATTAAATAGGGGTATATAACAATTTAGCCATCTATTACAGCAGCACAACTTCTTACAATCCTGCTGCAAACTCCATAATTTCACGTTTATTGATAACTTCGACCAATTTTGGAAACGTGCCGATCTATTAAAAAATTACGGTGTCCACCCTAATTTACATGGAGCACAAATGCTAAAATTAAATCTACAATCTGTGATTCACCGCACCCCACGCACTTGACAAGCTGAGAATAAACCAGCAGTTACAACAAACACTTCCATAGATAAGCCCTTTACTCAAAGTACAGAGCACCTATACCCCATAAACACTGTGCTGAACAGTACAGAACAACATGCAACACAAACTAAAGCCCACAATAGACTAGTTAACCATAAAAATCTCATTAAAATTAATTCTACGAACAGAACACAAAACAATGAAAAAACTATTAAATGTGGACTATTAAATATCAGATCGCTTTCGTCTAAATCTCTTTTAGTGAGTGGTCTTTTAACCATCAACTAGGTTTATTATGCCTCACCAGTGACGTGCAGTCAGGGTAGACAAGGTAGGCAGTGCCTACCCAAGGGTGAATTGATATTTTGATTATTTGTTTTAATTGTAATATAATTGTAAATTATTTATTTTTCAATTTCCGATAGCCTACAGTACCTATAAGTTTGAAAGTGTCTGCATTTTGTGCGTTTCATAGCCCTAAACAGTGCTATTTCCTGGAGCGGCTGCCGTCTCACTCCACTCCACTTAAAATTGTTTTGATGACATTTCTAGTGAAAAATGTACCCTTAACTTTCATAGTATCTATTTGGTTTATGTAAACGATCTGTTTTTTTTCCGGTACAACAGACATTCTTCTGTGGTTGCTATGACAACCTATATAGAGGCCAAAAACGTCAAATCAAAAGCAGATAAATATCCACGCACGGGCCGATTGGATGTTGTAATTGCTTTCTTGCTTTGTTTTTTCATTATTATCAGTATTTTTATTTCTATTCCTTCACATTTTAATGTGTTCCTACATCTACACATCATTTGTGCACCTGTCAACCCCTTTGTGAACAGCAATGTTAAGAGATCTTGTGGCTTTAGCTTCGTGTTGATGACATTTCTAGTGAGAAATGTACCCTTAACTTACATAGTATCCATTCAGTTTATGTATAGGATCTAGGTTTGTTTGTTTTGGCAACATTAATCTTGCTTTATGCTGTTGCTATGGCGCTAGCACGCTAATATCGTACCGGAAGTGATGTTTTTTTAAAACAGGACCCGCTTTTATCTGTTTTCAGGGTCGCGGGGGTCTGATGGTGCCTATCTCCAGCTCTCATTGGGAGTTAGGCGAGGGTACAATATATATATATACTGTATATATATATAAACAAAAATAATACAAATATGCAATAATATGTAAAAATAAAACAAATACACAATAATACAAATATTATTCGGACAAGTATTTGTGTTGCAGAACGCTCCAAAGGCTAAAGAAAATAATTTCACATTTTAAATAATATCTACCTGTCTAATGATTCCTCACATCAAATATTTAATATTGATTTGAGTTACTGTTCATTATGTGATATTACCTTTTCTTTTTTAGAAATGTAATCACAAAAATGTTTTAGATTTCATTGCAAGATTGGGTTTTGGGTCATTTGTTTCAGCATTCGCTTTTGGGTTCTGGAGTCTCATTGTGTTGCTTCCCACCGAGCCTGGGTTGGAAGAGGGCCAAATACTTCACTCATCAACTTTGGAGCTAGAACCCTCCAAAGGATGGAAAGGAGCTACATTTGATTTCCACCACTTTTGTATTGCAATTGAACTGCATGGATCCCTATTTGTATCCCAAACAATGCACTAGCATTAAAATGAACATCGTTAGCATTCATTTCAAATATTGAACTAAAGGGCTAAGATTTTACACACAGCATCCTTACAACCTCTACTTTAAGCCAAACCTGGTTGCATCCTTCTATGTTAAAAGATGGCAAAGCTAGCCCTCGAATCACAATTTTGGGTAGCCATTTTGTCTTGACCTTTGGTGACCTTTGGGTTTTAACTCAGGATCCGAGGAGCTATCGAGACGGGGGCAACGGTTCCTGTCTCGGTTTAACGGTCCCCTTAACATATGTGAGAACCGGACCTCTCGCCGCTTCCCTTACTGCCCCCAGAGGCAGTTTCCCAAGTCACAGGCCTGCCTAGGCCTTCCGAGGTTAACTTGCTCATCCTTGCTCAGATCCTATCAAATAAGGGATCCACGGAAAGGTCTCGCCAAGCCGAGTGCAGCTGTGGTACCCTCTTCTGGGGAGCTGGAACCCTCCAACGGTTGGGGGGTTCTCCAACCAAAAGAGGATTTTTGCACCCCAACAGAAGGTCATTGAGACACGTGAAAGGTCTCGTTGGAAAGGCCTCGCAGAGGTCTACAACCAGTGTTGGGCGGTAACGCGTTACTTGTAAATTTTCAACACCAGAATGTGCACCTGGAATATGCACAGCTTACTTTACATTACTGTGCTATGGCTGAAAAATTACTGTTTTAATTTTGGAGCAGCTCTTTTGTGCTTCATATGCACATCATTTATGGTTGCTTTATAGCAGTTGATCAACAGTGGATTATTTTATTATTACAGCACTAATATGAAGCTGTATGGACACAATTGACCCAAAATAAATAATACATTCTTTAATTCTAAGTAACTCAAAAGTTACTTTTTCCAGTAACGCATTACTTTTTGGTGTAAGTAATCAAAACAGTTTTACTTTGTTAATGAAGTAACTAGTAACGGTAACTAGTTACTTTTTTTTCAGTAACTAGCACAACACTGTCTACGACATATGTGAAATTCAAGTTATTCACATCGAAATTCACCAAAAACACCCCATCAGGTCCTCAGTTGCTGAGAGGATCTTGAATCTCGGGCCCCACATTCTCAAATCGAGCAGTTTTTGTCCTATTCGCACAAACAACACCTCATCGGAAAGGTCTCGTTGAGCCGAGTGCAGAACAGTTGGAATGGTTAGTGCCTGCGTTTGGCCACTAGGGCCCACCAAAACCTTGGAAAATCCACTTTTTGAGAAGTACCTTAAGTCACAGAGACTTCATTGGGGCATCTTTGGGAAGCCTCTGGGGGGGTTCTACGACATATTGAGGCCCCATCCCCATCGGATCTTCCTGGGCTTATCCTTGCGACACAAGGGTCCACAGCAACGAAGGTCCTCATTCCCGAAAGTACACGCTGAGACAAATCCATTAATGTGGTTTTGTTCTAGCACCTTCCTGTCATGAGTTATTTTATTTTATTTATTTATTCAGTTCATTTCCGACATGGTTGCATTCACAGAAATTCATTTGACATTCAGAGCAAAATCACATCATTGTTTTTTTTTTTTTTTTTTTTTTTTTTGTCCTTTTTTTGTCCTTTTTTTTGTCCTTTTTCATGCCGGAAAGGGCGACGGAAAAAAGCATTATGCTTATCCAGATCCGTCCCCTAATTTGAACACAGATAATTTTACATCCAACCTCGTTTCTTCCCTTTTTTTTTTTTTTTTTTTTTTTTTTGTCCCTTTTTTTGTGATGTGTTCTCGTCTGCAGTCATTGTTCCTGTTGTTACTCCTCTTCACTGTCTCTTTCCTCCGTATTTCCTCGGGCTTTCTTTTCCAGTCGTTGTTTACGTTCCTCCAACTCTCCAAACGTAAATTTCTTCTTCTTTCGGAGTACCTTCATATCCTCTGAAAGTCGCCTCAGCTTACGATCCATCCGGAAGGCACATACACATACCCCCATCATTAGCAGGCCAAAGATCATGACTCCTAGCAGATAGATGTCCTCCACATCTTCAACTGTCAGCAGGGAGAGACAGAGCATCTGGCTTCTCCCTCGTGCATCCATGACATATCCACCTGGGTATGTGTCCTTTGGACACGGTATTTCGTGCTGAAGCAATTGCCTCGTTGAGAAGATTTTGTCAATGGCGCTCAATGACCAGTTAATGAGTTCCATGTCGTCGCTGTAGCGTTCAATGAAGAGTTGACTTGAGATCTGTATGTGTGTAAAAATGTACTCCTCGTTTTGTCCTTAAATTGTTTCAGATTATCTGACTGTTGTGTCTCTTCGTCTAGGCTGTTCCAGAGGTTCATGGCTCTATGCACAGTACTATGTTTGCCAACGTTTGATATGACCCTGTTTGGTCTAAACACATTATTATGTCTGAATTCATAGGGATTTTGATTGTATGTGAAACGTTTTTGTATTCGATGTGGTAGTTTTTTTGATGCAGCCCTAAATGCGTGTATTTGTGTGTTGTAGTGTATTATTTCTTGCAGTTTTAGGTATTTTGACTTCTCAAATAAATCGTTTGTGTGTGTGTTGTGTGGTACTTTATGTAAAATTCTTATAGCTTTTTTTTGTTGTTTAAATAGTGGTTCAAGATACGTTTTGTAGTTATTACCCCATATTTCGGAGCAGTAATTTAAGTGCGATGCTATGAGTGAAGAATAGATTGTTTTAAGTGATTTGGTATGTAGGATTTGTTGAAGCTTCCATAGGATGTAACTGCTTTTGGCAACTTTGTTTTTAACTATTTGTATATGTTTTTTCCAGGTCAGCTTGTCGTCCATCCACACTCCTAGTACCCTATATTCTTTTACTTGTTCTATTATTTCCATGTTTAGTTTCAGTCTTATATCTACCGTTTTATTTCTCTTTCCGAAATTAATGAATTTTGTTTTACTGACGTTTAGGGCTAATTTGTTTACATCTAACCAAGTTTGAATTTTTAATAGTTCCTCATTTGTTGACTCTATTAGAGTGTTAATGTCTTTGCCTGTGCATAGAATGGTTGTGTCATCTGCAAACAACGTTAGTTTGAGGCAATTTGAGACTTTGAAAATGTCGTTTATGTATAGAATGAACAGTTTTGGCCCTAAAATTGAACCCTGTGGAACACCACATTGTATAGTTTGGCATTTTGATATGTGTTCTTCAAAGTCAACATATTGTTTCCTATTTGTCATATAGCTTTTAATCCATTTTAAGGCATTGTACTTTATTCCGTAATTTTGAAGTTTTTGTTCAAGAATATCGTGATTAATTGTGTCAAAGGCTTTTTTTAGGTCCAGAAAAATTCCGAATACAAATAGTTTTTTTTCTAATGCTTCTCTTATATTCTCCGTGATGTCAATTATAGCCATTGCTGTTGAACGTCCTTTTCTAAATCCATATTGTCCTTCATGTAGTATATTATTGTCTTCTATAAATTTGTCGAGTCTGTTCATGAACAGTTTTTCCAGAATTTTTGATAATTGTGGTAATATTGATATAGGTCGATAATTAGTGAAATTCCATTTTTCTCCACCCTTGTAAATCGGTCTGATTTTTGCAATTTTCATCTTTTCTGGGAAAACACCATTCTTGAATGAGAGATTACTTATATGTGTTAATGGCGGGGTTATTTCAGCTGTTATGGTTTTTATTAGACTCATAGTTAGATTATTAACGTCTCTGGATTTTTTTGAGGTACAGGTAGTGATTATTCTCTCCACCTCTGCTTCTGTTACTTCTTCAAGTACAAGGTACTTATCAATGTCTTTCTTCTCATTGTCAAAATGGTTCCATTTAAGTGTTGGGTGTTTATTTATTCCTTTCTCTGTGTTTTTTCCAGTATTTATGAAAAAACTGTTGAGTTCTTGTGCTATTATGTTTTTATTGTATTCTTTTACATTGTTTATTATAAAATGGTCTGCATTTTTTTCTTTGCATTTGCGCATGGTTATATTGTTTATTATTTCCCACAATTTTTTGTTTTTGTTTTTATTCTCTTTTAATTGTTTTTCATAATATTCTCTTTTTTTTTCTCTTAGTAAATTATTAACTTTGTTTCTGTATTTTTTGTAACGTAGTTCTGCTTTTAATGTTTTTTCTGTTATATATTTTTTATATAATATGTTTTTCTTTTTGCATACGTTGGCTATTTTTTTATTAATCCATGGTACATTGTTTATTTTACTTTTGGTTGGTTTACAAGGAGCTACAATTGATTTCCCTCCACCTATGTTAGTAGGTTAATTAAAGTCATTGCAAAGGCCACTTAGCTTCGAGATGAGTGAAATTCAGAGCACATGGTACCCTTGGTTTCTAGATCATGTCTGTAAAAAGGTTAACAGGCTTTAAGTTAGCACTAGGCCTCAAAGAGCTAAGGGAGATATTCAGAGCCCCTTAAACATGTATCTTTGTTCCAACACTAAGAGCATGAACAGGAAAATTACCCCATATTATTTGGAGCATTTTCACACATTTAGGAGCAACAGTTTGACTCATTTCATAGCATGCCAATGAACTTTGACACCTGCTATTAGCATGGCTGCTATTTGAGCCAACAAAAGCCTAACTAATTATTTTACAACTTAATCCCAACAATGTAGGGCATTTTTACAGCAGGTTCAGATCAGAAAAAGTCTGCATTGTTTTTAAATATTTTCAACTGATTTAGTAAATGTAAAAAACATGGTTTTGTCTTTTATATATCTACACTTATGGATTAAAACTTTGCCAAAATCAATATTGAGATATACACATAATCTTTACTTTTTATTTATTAACCTCTAAACAGAATCTTGACCCAAAACCCAATCTTGTACTGCAATCTAAAACATTTTTTGTGATTACATGTATAAAAAAAAAGAAAAAGAAACATAGTAAAAGGTCTCACAGGTATTATCACAATCAGTCAATGTTTACATGCTAAGTTTTCAAACTCTGGGCTCCGGCCCCCTGCAGATGTTGTCACCTCCAGAACCCAAACCAGTGGTCACACAGGACGTTGGAATAACACTAGCTCTCCTGCTCAAATGAGAACAAAGAACATGTGCTCGTTTGAACAGTCACAAAAGAAAGGATTATTGGTACGGTCCTGCAGAAATTGAAATTGCAAATATTGTCTGTCCTATGCCACTCTTTTCATGTAATTCAATAACCAACAGAATGCTATTTTAAAATGTTTATCATTTAAAAGGTGCTTGAAATACAAGAAAACATCACAAAGCTTACTTCAAGGTACTGAATGTTAACCATATGATAAAGAAAATTTCTTAACCCGATTTTTGACATTCAGGTTTATTAAGTACTAACTATGCTATTTTTCAGCCGTGTCTGGTATCTAACTGTTTCATAATAGATGATATATTAAGATGTGATGTTGAAAAGATGTTTTGAAATATGTGGAATTAATTATTAGACATTCTTCTTGTTTAAGAACTCCCTCTGTTGTCTGTCATTCCATTTCACACCCACAAGCTGAAAGCAGAGACCTTGACCAATCACTGATATGATCTCAGAATGATCAACCAAGACACCTCCTCCAAAAGGCGTCTCCAAATTCTTTTAAAAAAAGACGCGCTGCCCAAAACTTTAGTTTTGGACGCGGGCGTTCATGCTCACATGTTCCCTCATGTTTCCAGTCTTTCATTTCATTTTTCTTTTATTTGTAGTTTCATCAGTTAGACTTTTTAAGAACCTTGCTCGCAGCGAAAGCCTAAGACGCAAAAGAGCGTGCCTGAAAGCCGACCTTCCAACATCTGAATCGAGGACCAAACCGTGGTCCCTCTTAGTCTGAAACCGGCTGCGATCAACCCAGAAGAGGTTGTGGATCGGCCAATAGAATCACTGCTGTTTAACGGAACAGAACTCAACGGCGGCACGCCAGCGCAGCTATACTGCTGCACGGACGTTGGTCCTGCAAACCCAGAACGTCTCCAGGTCCAACCAGACCGCATCTCAAGGTATGGACCAGTGAACAATGGACCAGCAGAACTGACTCACTCAAACTACAATACAACCCCATACTTACACTCCACTCACAATCCACCACATATATGTTTGTCCGTCCCCCCCGTCTGTCTTCGCTCTTTGTTGTAATTTTATTCTTTTATTTTACAATAGTTAGTCTAGATTAGTTTAGAATTGTCATGTTCTGTTGGTTAAGTTTCGTTATTCTGTGTCTTTGTTTATTTTGAGTCTAGTCTTGTGTGTTAACTCTTGTCTGTGTTTCAGGGATTCCTGCTTGTGGCTCCACCCCCCAGTGATGTCTGTGTGAGTGCTTGGTGATTGAGTAGCTCCCTCATGTTTGCACCCAGGTGTGGCCCATTCCTAATCAGGCCTCCTCCACTATTTAATGAGTGCTTGGTCACAGTGTGGTGGCTGGTTCGTTGTGTGTAATGTCAGGTTTGTTGTCACCTTCCTCGTCTCCTTCCGTGTTCCTGGTCTTGCTCCCTGTTCCTACTCCCCTGTTTTTTGGATTTAAGTTTGGATTTTGATTTTGGATTTTTTGAATTAAAAAACATGGATTGGTTCCAAGAACGGTATGCCTCCATCCTGCCTCCATCTCTCCTTGCATTTGGGTCCACACCCACACCGGACCGTGACAGAACGAACCAGCCAACAGTGGACCCAGCGGAGAAGAACTTTGTGGAGAGGATTTTATATTTCCAAAGCCTCTTCCGTGAGGTCAGGGCAGGCAGGATTTTGACGGAGGAGGATCCTGTCAGGGATTCCTACTGGGGAACTCGACTGGCTTTGGGAGGACCCTGGAGCCTACAACGATGTAGAGGTCGGTCGAGAAGAAAGGGCCAACCCCGCCAGTCCCCTAGCTTCCAGGCTAGCGTTCCTGTTTCTCCTAGCTCCCAGGCTAGCGTTCCTATGTCTCCTAGCTCCCAGGCTAGCGTTCCTGTGTCTCCTAGCTCCCAGGCTAGCGTTCCTGTGTCTCCTAGCTCCCAGGCTAGCGTTCCTGTGTCTCCTAGCTCCCAGGGTAGCGTTCCTGTGTCTCCTAGCTCCCAGGCTAGCGTTCCTGTGTCTCCTAGCTCCCAGGCTAGCGTTCCTGTGTCTCCTAGCTCCCAGGCTAGCGTTCCAGTCCCGGCTCCCCGCACCCGGCCGCCGCCTGCCCAGCCGCCAGTCCCGGCTCCCCGCACCCGGCCGCCGCCTGCCCAGCCGCCAGTCCCGGCTCCCCGCACCCGGCCGCCGCCTGCCCAGCCGCCAGTCCCGGCTCCCCGCACCCGGCCGCCGCCTGCCCAGCCGCCAGTCCCGGCTCCACGCACCCGGCCGCCGCCTGCCCTGCCGCCAGTCCCGGCTCCACGCACCCGGCCGCCGCCTGCCCTGCCGCCAGTCCCGGCTCCACGCACCCGGCCGCCGCCTGCCCTGCCGCCAGTCCCGGCTCCACGCACCCGGCCGCCGCCTGCCCTGCCGCCAGTCCCGGCTCCACGCACCCGGCCGCCGCCTGCCCTGCCGCCAGTCCCGGCTCCACGCACCCGGCCGCCGCCTGCCCTGCCGCCAGTCCCGGCTCCACGCACCCGGCCGCCGCCTGCCCTGCCGCCAGTCCCGGCTCCACGCACCCGGCCGCCGCCTGCCCTGCCGCCAGTCCCGGCTCCACGCACCCGGCCGCCGCCTGCCCTGCCGCCAGTCCCGGCTCCACGCACCCGGCCGCCGCCTGCCAGCTTTCCCGGCCCGCCGGAGGTCTTCCCGCCTGTCCCGTCTGAGCCCTCTTCGCCGGAGGTCTTCCCGCCTGTCCCGTCTGAGCCCTCTTCGCCGGAGGTCTTCCCGCCTGTCCCGTCTGAGCCCTCTTCGCCGGAGGTCTTCCCGCCTGCCCCGTCTGAGCCCTCTTCGCCGGAGGTCTTCCCGCCTGCCCCGTCTGAGCCCTCTTCGCCGGAGGTCTTCCCGCCTGCCCCGTCTGAGCCCTCTTCGCCGGAGGTCTTCCCGCCTGCCTCGCCGGCTCCGCCTCATGGGAGGCCGCCGGACTCCTGGTCCCCTGCCTCGCCGGCTCCGCCTCATGGGAGGCCGCCGGACTCCTGGTCCCCTGCCTCGCCGGCTCCGTCTCATGGGAGGCCGCCGGACTCCTGGTCCCCTGCCTCGCCGGCTCCGCCTCATGGGAGGCCGCCGGACTCCTGGTCCCCTGCCTCGCCGGCTCCGTCTCATGGGAGGCCTCCTCCACTATTTAATGAGTGCTTGGTCACAGTGTGGTGGCTGGTTCGTTGTGTGTAATGTCAGGTTTGTTGTCACCTTCCTCGTCTCCTTCCGTGTTCCTGGTCTTGCTCCCTGTTCCTACTCCCCTGTTTTTTGGATTTAAGTTTGGATTTTGATTTTGGATTTTTTGAATTAAAAAACATGGATTGGTTCCAAGAACGGTATGCCTCCATCTCTCCTTGCATTTGGGTCCACACCCACACCGGACCGTGACAAGAATAGTGATTCACTTTACTACATGTAATCCTCACTTTTATTAGCTTAGAAATGCATTTCATCATGGTTTAATCACCGCATTGTTCTCGTTTCTTACTGGATTATGCAAATAAAAGGTTCAACATAATCTTTAATTCCTCTGATTCATTAAAGCTGTGATGATGGTGTAGATTTGCTGTTAGAATTCACTTCCCTGACTTAATACTTTGTTTAGTCTAAAGAAAAACTTAAACATATTTCCTCTTTTAAGAGGTGGCACCCAGTAATTCGTTAAGCTAATATTAATAATCATAAATAATATCCTCATTCATATAACCCATTATTAACTACCTTTATCCTCCTATAGTCTTTACTGATTATTCTTTATGGGCTTAACTGGGAACTTCGGGATGTTATTTCATTATGTTCGTGCAAATGAAAATGAAAATGTCTTTTAAAATATAGCTCATTTAAAAAGATCAAAAATATATTGTTTAGTGCATGTCTAATAATATTTTTTTTTACTTTATTTACAGTGTTCCATCATTACAAGGTTTCAAGCAGTTTTAAATTACACTTTAGCCGCGAGGTGTGGAAATATATTTAAATGTGAATTAATATAAATAATAATAATAATAATGGTTCACTTTCGGTACGTTCTTAGCGTGCTAGCACCATAGAAACAGCATAAAGCAAGATTAATGTTGCCAAAACAAACAAACTACGGATCCTATACATAAAGCGAATGAATACTATATAAGTTAAGGGTACATTTCTCACTAGAATAGTCGTCAAAACACAAGTTCTCTAAATTTTGCTGTTCACAAAGGGGTTGACAGAAGGTAATGTGCGCAAAAACGTAGGAACACATTTACATGTGAAGAAATATAAATAAAAATATTGATAATAGTGAAAAACAAAGCAAAAAATTGATTACAACATCCAATCTGCCCGTGCGTGGATATTTACCTGCTTTTGGCTTGACGTTTTTTGGCCTCTATATAGGTTGTCATAGCAACCACAGAAGAATGTCCATTGTACCAGAAAAAACAGATCGTTTACATAAACCAAATGGATACTATGAAATTTAAGGGTACATTTCTCACTAAAAATGTCATCAAAACAATTCTAAAGCCACAATCTTGAAATAAGGCAATTTCCCACTAAAATATACAAGATTTCCGCCGTTGTTTTTCATGAGTCAGCAGTGACGTGACCTGACTTCAGCCCGTTGAATTTCATGCAGTTGATGCACGAAAACATATTGTGCTGTTATTGCACGAAGACAACACTTTATTCATGCTCTCATAGCACGAATTAATGGATATACTGTCGTGGTGTTAATGCACAAAAATCTGTGAGACAGGGTTGAATATCCCCAACATGCAACTTTTATTTACTTTTTTTTTTTTTGTCTGCACATGCTGTCAAAGGTCAACACTACAAGATGTGCAATCTTTTTTAGACAGCAATGCATTTTTTTTTTTTTGTTATTACAATTAAATAAATTGCATTATTTTATTGCATAATTGTGACCATCACCAGCCCTCCCTAAGGAAGGGTAAGAAACACTTTAATAAAGGGAGAATATAAAAAGAGAGGGCAGTGTTACACCTAGGTGGGGGGAGGTGGAGGGGGAAGAGAGCAGGGAGGAGTGATTCAAGGTAGAGAAGTGGAAGGGTGGGGAAGAGTAGATTACTGTAAAGTGAGAGTGAGATGTGAAGTTGTAGGCGTGAGGCTTAACTATAATGGTGGTGGCTGTGGGCAGAGGGAAGAAGTGAGTGGTAGGTATTTGGGATCAACGTGTCTAAAGTTAAGCCCACTACAAGTTTTATTCCACAGTCCAAGGCAAGCTAGTGCATCGTAGACCGATGTGTGTGCAAGAAACTGCCACTGTAAACCCAAGCGCTGCCCCGGACTCAAGGACTCAGCCAGAATAGCAGAAAGAGCAGGGGCCAGGGAGCCCAGGCAACCTCCCCCCCCGGCCGAGCAGCTCCCCAGACACCCCCAAGAAACCAAGCCGAGAGGCAGCCACCGCCCCCCGCATGCACCCGTCAGTGGGCCCAGAGCCAGCAGGGACCGGACCCCAGGCCAGAAGGACCCAGAATAGAAGCAGCACCGGGAGCAGCACGCCCGAGGACAACGACCACACCCCCGGCCGCCCTGGGCAACGAGGGCACGCTGCACCCCGCACCGCCAGCCCCCAGACACACCGACCCCGCCCCCCAGAGTGCCCCAGGTCACGCTTTTTTGACACTGCCAGCTTTTATTTACAAAGTTTGACTCCATTTGATCTGAACTGACCTTAATAGCTAGTGCTTCTAAACCAACAATCTGTCTTTTAGATACAATCCCAATTCCACTATTTAAGGATGTTCTTCCACTAATTAGCACTAATATGATGAACTGGATTAACATATCTCTAGTAATAGGTTATGTGCTACAGGCCTTTAAAACCGCTGTAATAAAACTTCTCCTTGAAAAACCTACCCTTAATCAAGTGACTTGTCCAATTATAGGCCAATATCCAATCTCCCCTTTGTTCTCAAAATTCTTGAAAAGGTCATTGCAGGTCAACTATGTGATCACCTACATAGTAACAATTTATATGAGAGCTTTCAGTCTGGCTTTAGAACCCATCACAGCACAGAAACTGCCTCAGTAAATAAAACCAATGATCTCCTCTTAGCCTCAGAGTGAGGGTTGGTCTCAGCTCTAGTGCTCTTAGATCTCAGTGCAGCCTTCAATATAGTGGATCATCATCTACTGCTGCAGAAACTGGAAAGCATTTTTGGGAATAGAGAAACAGCGCTGGGTTGGTTTAAATCCTACCTATCAGACAGAACTCACTTTGTTCATGTTAATAATCTCTCCTCAACGCATGCCAGAGTTAATCATGAAGTTCCACAAGGTTCAGTTTTAGGACCAATACTTTTTACATTATGTATGCTTCCACTAGGTAACATTATCATGGAACATAATATACATTTCCATTGCTATGTGGATGATACACAGCTTTATCTCTCAATGAAATCAGACAAAACTTATCAGCTATTAAAACTCCAGGCCTGTCTTAAAGATATTACATCCTGGATGAGTCATAACTTTCTCCTTCTTAACCAGGATAAAATCGAAGTGATTTTATTTGGTCCAAAACACCTTAGAGAGAAATGATCAGAGCAAATAATGTCTCTGGATGGCATTACTCTGTCACCCAGCACCACAGTAAAAAGCTTAAGCATTTTCTTTGATACTGACTTATCTTTTAACTCTCATATTAAACAAATCACAAGGACAGCCTTCTTCCACCTCCGTAATATCTCTAAAAACAGGAATATCTTGACCCAGAGTGACGCTCAAAAATTAATCAAGGCATTTGTTACATCTAGATTAGATTATTGTAACTTCCTACTGCCAGGACGTCCTAGTAACTCACTAAAAAGTCTCCAGTTAATTCAGAATGCTGCAGCTAGAATCCTGACAGGTACTAACAGGAAAGAGCATATTTCTCCAGTATTGGCTTCCCTTCATTGACTTCCTGTAAAATCTAGAATAGAGTTTAAAATCTTCCTGTTAGCCTACAAAGCTCTACATGATCAAGCTCCTGTGTATTTTAGAGACCTATTAGTGCCCTATCGCCCGGGCAGAACACTCCGCTCTCAGTTTGCCTATTTTCTGGAAGTTCCTAAAGTGTCTAGAAGTAGAACAAGAGGCAGAGCATTCAGTTACGAAGCTCCTCACCTTTGGAACAAGCTCCCAGTTTTAGTACGGGAGGCTGCTACTCTCTCCACCTTTAAGGCTAAACTCAAAACCTACTTATTTGCTAAAGCGTATATTGTATAATAGCGTTAACCTAACCACTAGGAACAAAGCCCTAAACCTAAAAATAGGAACTAAAACTTATATAGTAGAACACCAACATTATATTCAAACACAATCCACCATCTACACATAGCTCTAATGGGCTGCAATGGGGTAAACAACCCCCCACTTTTGTCCCTTGTTGCATAACCCATCATACTGCTCACACTGCTTCACACCATTTAGACTGTGTCCACCCCATATACCAATATGTGCGACCAGTACAAGACAAAACCTTGTCTGTAGTGGTAGCATTTCAGAGCAAGGAGGATGCCGCAAGACGTTTAATGTTAACCCAACCACTAGGAACGAGTGTGTCATAGTGTATCGTGTTTTTACCTGCAGTCTGTGCCTTCTCCTCACCCTTGCTCTCTTTTCTGTTTCAGGTGTCTTGATGCTAGAGCTGGCGGTTCCTGATCGATGGACTGATTGATGGTTTGCGGCTCAGCTAGTCTGGGACACTTGGATGGACTGATGAATTGTTCACGGCTCCACTAGTCGGGGACACTCAGATGGACTATCCTTCTATCCTATTCTGTTTACCCTTCTGTTCACGAACCCCAACCAGCCGTACATGACGGATTAACCATGTCATCAATCTTGGAAGGTCTGAGCCCAGTGAGTACGGCGAACCCCCTTATATTGGATTAAACCATGTCTGGCACAGATAGATGAAGTATGTACTCGTTTGAGAATATCCTCGCAGAGTTTGTCTGAGATGCTCTCCCGCAGTTCCTCCTCCCAGAGGGCCTTCACAGTATTCAAGGAGGTTGGAGACAGGGTCTGAATTTGATTATAAATATGTGAAATCATACCTTTCCTTATAATTGGGGCTTGAACATAGAAGGTATCCAGGGGTGTGTCGGTAGGTAGGTTAGGAAAGTGGGGAAACATATCACAAGCAAAACTAAGAGCCTTCTAGTATCATAAAAAGTTATTCTTTGGACGGAAAACAGCTCCTGGAGTTGTTGAAAAGATGCAAATACAGTGTTGATGTTTAGATCCCTAAACCATTTAACGCCAAGATTTGACCAAATCATAAAAGCCAGGTGAGAATAGATTGAAAATATCTGCTGGCCAAAATTCTGCTTAAATTGGCTACAAATCCTAACAAAAATTTTGACAATTATATTATGAGGAAAGCATGGGCCATTAATAATAATAATAATAATAATAAAAGGTGGTAAACCAGTTGCATCCCTAAATCCTTTGGTGACGCAGTTTCCTCACTTTTAATCTTTTTTAAGATTGCAGCAATAATTAGTGGGCATGCAGAAGTGGTGGACACCGCTCTATTTAAATGAGCATTTTGCTCATTTAATGTGGAGACGTGAGGGCACAGAAGCACATTATGACAATTGAGGAAGTTAAATTGGAGGCAGATGGAGTTCTCTGTCTGCTGCACAAACATTTAATAATGTATAAAACTAAATAAACAAATAAAAAAGTTTAAAAAAAAACAACTTTAAAACTTTATTATATTTTTCCCCCCAATTTAATGGGACTGCTCTGATCAGTCCATGAAAAATCAGTCTGCATAATTTGAAGATGATCTACTGACCAGCAGGTCTGAGCTCCTGGGTAGCGCTGTGTCACTACACTCTCATGTGTGACTATTGTGTCATCACTGCATAAATTACACATCTGATCAGCTGATTCTGGCCTGATGCTCCTTCCATCAACGCAACACTTTACTCTGCATTTTCTTATTTAGTGGCTGTTAAATGTTGATTATTGTTTTATTTAAATTATTTTCTTATACTAGAAAGGTTGACTGGAGCATTTTTTCTCCATCTCTACTGTTTTTTGTGTCAACATTTACTGCCGCTGATATCTGTGTGTGTTTGCACTTGCTTGTCAGTCTTACTATATTCTAGTGCTAAAACAATCACCGCAAACAGTTCCAGATTTGATGAATTGCATTGCGCCCACCACATTATTTTATTTGCATTTCCCCCTCCCATATTTTTGCACCCCATATATAGATCCACCTACTTACTTATTCATCAGACAGGGCTCGAGACTGCGACCAAAATGTTCGCATATGTGAGTATATTTTCAGTGTGTGCGAGTAAAAATTTTATCTGGTCGCATTCGTGCAAGTGCGTATGGGGACCTTATTTTGGACGGAGCGGCTGAGCGCTCAAAAATGTCCCACAGAGTGGGACATTTCTCTCTCTCTCTCTCTCCCCGCGGTGTGGGTGAGGAGACTGTGCGCGCTCACATACCTTGGCTGCAGGTAACGTAACGGTGAATGCGCCGAGTAAACCAATGTGCTCCTTTGGAGTGCGTGCGGTTCACGAATGGAGCCAGGCATAACGAGGCTTTCACCAAGTGTGCGCTCACATTGAGGGCAGCAGTAAAAAGGAAGAACGTGCCGAGCGCAGCGATAGAGCGTACACGCTCATCAGAATCAGCATCGAGGGTCCAGAACTGATGGACCATGATACCAGGCCAGATGTTCAGCTGTGGGTTTCCCAGGGTCTGCAACCTGCAGCTCTGGGGCCTTTGACTATTTTGAAATGCTCCCTATAGCTTTAAATAAAACTATTGAAATATAGACTTATTTTTTACAGAGACTTTTAATGATTAATGACAAATAAAATCAAGATAAAAATTTGTTAACCTAACAATAAATCATGTTGTGCAATGACTCGGCCACCTTCCTACTTCACTTTCTGCAACATCTACAGACCATCAACTTTCCTTGCACCTATGGCAAACCTTAAGTTTTAAATCCCTGATGAGATAATTAAACCAACAAAAACACTATTCTGGAAGTAAGATTCATTTAACCGCCATTGTGCAGGTTAAATATGCATGCTTTATGTGTGGCAAGAGATGAGCAATTAGCATGTGTTGACCACATGATCATGCATTATCAAATTCAAGTTACTTTTTGTAGCCTTTCAAATACATTAACTAAGAAAAAATCTTCTTTATATAACATTGTGTTCATGTAAACTGAGATGTGTAAGAATTTGAAGATGCAAGATACTGTTTTATTTCTTGATGTCAATTTTATTTTATTTTAAACTGTTTTTAAGTTTCCATTTACATGATCAATATAAATCAAATTAAATCAAACATCATTCTATATAATTTTAACTGTATAGAATTTAATACACTATTGTCTTCATTGAGAATGTATTTTTTCGGCTCCAGGAGGACTTTAATCCAGGTGAGATGAGGTTAAATGGTTCCTTGTAGAGTAAAGGTTGCAGACCCCTGACCAGGGGAAGAGGGTTAGGAGACCCCACTATAAGAGCTGGACCCTCTGAATTAAATTCCTTGGGGTGAAGCAATGCAGATGCTAAGTTGGTTATGCTACTGTTAAGGTAATTCAAGTACAGTATTTCTACAAAATAAAAAAAACAGAATACATGTAACCTGTTGTTAAGCTTTGCTGTTATTTAAAAAAAAATTGTTACGTCTTCTTTTAAAATTATATAAGATAAATTACCTGTTATTTCAACCACTGCTTGTTGCAGAAAAACTATTGTCGTTAAACATTTGTCGTTAAACATTTAGCAAATATCTCAAGTCATTGTCAATCTTTACTTCATAAAAAACTACGGTACGCCAGTTAAGTCAACTATTCATCAGCATACAAGGCTATGCTCATCTGATAAAACAGCACCCATATCATTTTCTCAAACATTTTTTGTTTTCTCCCACAGTGTAGGTTTTGTTTGTTGCATCAGTTTATACAGTACAGATATACACTTCCTGTCAAAAGGATCCAACTCCAGAATTTCATCAACTTGATTCTTAGATGTTAAGTAAGGAAAAGAAGAAAACAATGTCCTTGTGAAAATCTCAAACTCATTTTCCTCATACAAATACTTCCAATGTAACAACTTAGAAATATTAACCGCTCAGTATTAGAAGATACAATTAGCCAACCCAAGTCTCCCCGCATCTTTTGGCACCTCTAAATATTTTTTTTCGTCATAGGATTTGAAATTTTCCAAATAAAAATTGCTATCAAACTATCTAAATTATTCAATACAGATTTTGGCAAAAAACTGGAGATAATTTGAAAGACATTGAGAAATGTTGGTAAAACTGCCATTTTGACTATATTTATTCTGCCTGCTAAGGATGTTGGTAATGTTGCCCACTTTTTAAAATCCTGCACTGTCTTTTCCAACAGTATGTCAAAGTTTTGAGCTCATAGCTCTGCAATTGAGCATGTAATATGTATTCCTAAATATTTAAATACCTTTTTCCCCAGTTTAAAGGGAAAATCATTATCAGTATTATTCACTGGAAACAATACACTTTTTACATAATTCAATTTGTATCCTGAGAGATGACAAAACATATCAAGAATCTTGAGCAATTTTGGCACGGATTCAATAGGGTTGGAAATATACAGCAGCAAGTCATCAGCGTAAAGGGATACCTTGTGTGTTATGCCTCCTCTGGAGATACCCGTAACCTCCCTATCATCTCTGAGGGCTATAGATAGCGGTTCAATTGCCAAGTCAAACAGATAAGGAGAGAGACTACATCCCTGCCTACATCCTTTGTGCAATTCAAAGAAATCTGAAATCATGTTGTTCGTACGTACAGAAGCAACAGGGGAGGAGTACAATAACCAAATACATTTTTGGAATGAGGGACCAAATTCAAATTTCTGTAAGACTGTGAAAAGATCGTGCCACTCAACGTGGTCAAATGCCTTTTTGCCATCTAACGCAATGATTATCTCTGATTTGTCTGTTGTATCGGGCATATGTAAAATATTAAGTAAAAGTTGCATGTTGTAAAATGACTGTCTGCCTGGTATAAAGTCAGTTTGGTCCGGATCAATGACTTTTGGTATGATGGTGGTAATCCTATTTGCTAAGATTTTAGTGAGAATTTTGTAGTCGCAATTCAAAAGGCTCACAAGCCTATACGAGCTGCACTGTAGCGGATCCTTATCTTTTTTATGCAAAACTGATATTATGGCTTGTGTCATGGTTGGAGGTAACTTACCGAGATTAAACACTTCCTGATAGACAACTTTTAGTGTTGGGGCCAACTTTATAAAAATCTATGAAAAAATCGGGCCCTGGTGCCTTATTGCTCTGCGTCGATGTAATTGCCTGAACAATTTCATTAGTTGTTATCTCCCTGTCGATTTGAACTTTATCTTCTGGAGTAATCTGTGGAATAGGTAAATCATCTAAAAAGTTAGTCAGGCTAATATCTAAATGTTTCTATTTTTGAGGATTGTGTTTACGGTCCCGTGGGGTCCATGGCCCAGGGAGCCATGGTGGAAATCTCTCAATTTTTTTTCTGAAAGGTGGCAACCCTGATTGGCCCCTGCTATGAAGCAAGTCAAATAATTGGTCCTAAATGTGTGAAAATGCTCCAAACGACATTAGGTAATTTTTTTTGTTCATGCTGTTAGTGTTGGAACAAAGACAAATGTTTAAAGGAGCTTTAGCTCACTTAGCTCTTTGAGGCCTAGCGGTACATGAAGCCTGTTGTCCTTTTGACCCTGATGCTCTTTTGCTCTCATAAGGCCTCTACAAGAGATACCGATCTAAAACTTCAACTGCAAGGTCTCATGCCCAATGAGGCATCAGCAGACCCCCGCAACCCTGAAACAAGGAACAAGGAGGTCAAAAAAATGATTAATGGGTGGATTTTGTATTACTATTTTTATTTGTTTTTTTATTTTTATTCTCTTATACTATTATTCTTTACTCTGTTTATTCATTAAGGGCTTAACGGGGAACTTGGGGTTGATATTTCATCATGTTCATGATGACAAACAAACTACACTTTACCCTCAAGGTGTGGAAATATATTCAAATGTTTATTAATAATAATAATAATAATAATTAAAATAATCATTATGGTTTTAAATACTAAACATGTCCGTAATTTAACATAATTTTCAGTGCGTTCTGAACGTCCTTAGCAACACCATAGTAACATGATAAAGCAGGACGTATGTACGTCAAAACAAACAAGCTTTGCATCATATACATAAACTAAATTAATACTATGAAAGTTAAGGGTACATTTCTCACTAGAAATGTGATCAAAACAAAGGCTAAAGCCACAAGCTCTCTTAATATAAAGCAATTTCCAGTGTAAATTTGACAAATGTCCACCATGTTTTCCTTCCTGAAACAGAGCTGACAGTGGTCACGTAAAAGATCAACTCTGCAGACAAACACCAGATATTCAAGTGGTTGGTATACCCTATCAGGTTTTCAAGAAGTTCCTCAAACTTCTCCGGAGGCTTTGTAAGATCTTGAAAAAGATCTGGGCAAAAGGCTCAATACCAGCAAGTTGAAAGTTGGCAGAGTGCTGATTTATTCCCAAAGAGGTAGGATCTTCCACAATAGAGCAGTGCAGCACTATCTCCCTTCTGAATGTAGAATGCAAAATATTTTTCTTTGTGCTAGCAAGAAGATTGACATTATACATGACTAAAAACCAAAATATCAACACGTCCATCTAGAAAGGAAGCAACCAAGAATGCATCAAACACATACCTATGATTACCCAGTTAATTTGGGAGGCTAGACAGAAAAAAGCAATCAAACAGTGGTCTGACTAGGCCCCGTAATTCCTACGGGTCAATCCCACATTACTTTATCTATCAAGGACACCATCACTGTCACATTCCAGTGGCAATGAAGGACATCTAATTATTTTGTACACAGCTTAAAATGTTTGAACCTCAGTCACATGCTGATTATTACATTGATTTCTTTATTGTAGTTAAAGGTGTACGTTGGTAATTTCACCACTTTATGTATTTGATATTAATGGTGGAGCAGACAAAGCTGTCATTGATTACTGTGATTGCTGGCCCTGCAAATCACTGCATTGTTCCCTCTCCTGTGTGGCACAAGATACGAGTGTGAAGCACTGTTTTTTTTTTTTTTTTTTTTTTTTTTTTTTTTCCTTTGTCTGCACATGCTGTCGAAGGTTAACACTACAAGAAGTGCAATCTTTTAACAGCAATGCATATTTTATTATTGCAATTAAATAAATTTATTTATTTCATTGCATAATTGTGACCATCACCAGCCCTCCCTAGGGAAGGGTAAGAAATACTTTATTAAAGGGAGGATGTAAAAAAGAGAGGGCAGTGTTACACCAAGGTGAGGGGGTGGAGGGGGGTGGGGAAGTTAACAGGGAAGAGGGATACAAGATAGGAAATGGAATGGGTGGGGAGTAGTCGATAGGTTTCAAGTGATGCGATGTGAAATTGTGGTTGTGTATATTGTGCTTATTGTTGTGTTATCAAGCCAGTTTGGTGACCAGTGTGCGGCTTAGGAATAATGGTGGTGGCTGTGAACAGAGGAAGAAGTGAGTGGAAATTCCATAAAACAGGTATTTGGGAACAACGTGTCTTTGGTTGAGCCCAGTATGAGTGTTATCCCACAGCCCAAGGCCAGTGCATCCATGACAAATGTATTTCCAAGAACCGCCACTGCAAAACCCACGAGCCGCCCCCGGGCCCGAAGAAGCAGTCAGGCCAGCAGCAAGAGCGGGCAATCTAGGGGCCCCCCGGCGACCACCCCACGGCCAAGCAGCCCCCCGAACGCCCCCAAGATCCCAAGCCGAGAGGCAGCCATCGCCCCCCCCCATACACACCCGAGAAAGCCCCAAGGAGCCAAGGACCCAGCGCACCACGCCACCGATCCAACCCCCAACCCCCAGACCCCCCCCAAGGGCTAAGCCAGACCGCCTCGCTGGGATGTGGCCCCCTATTCCGGCCCCGACACCCTGCCTCACGGGGCACTGCCCAGGCAGGGGCCGTACCAGTAGGTATGCAAGGGCGCGGCACGCGCCACCCGCCCCGAAAGACCCCCGCCAGGACCGGCCCGGCCAGCCAGCCAAGCACCCCGGGCCCCAGGAGCACCCCCCGGGACCAGGACCCCCCAAGGGCAAGACCCCGGGCCAAGCCCCCCGGGACACACCCCCCACCCCCGCCCAGGACCCGGCCACAGCCCAGCAGGACCGCACAGCCCCGGACAGCTCAAGGCCAGCAGCCCAGGGCCCGCCGCCCCCCGGACAGCGCCAGCCACGGAGCAGCGCCCCCCACCGGCCCGTGAGCAACCGGCGATCCCCACCGCGGGGACGGAGGCACCCCAATGGCACACATCAAGTGCGGAACAGCAGCCCCCAGCCAAAGATGCCCCGGACCCACCCACCAGTCCGCAGATGGCAGGACAGACTCATCAGGCGGCCGACAGCAACCTCCACCACCGGAACAGCTAGCGCCGCCCCCCAGTAAACAGCATCATTCCGAGGCGCCAAGCAACCCTGCCCCAACCCCGGCGAGGACACCAGCACACCCCCAGCACACCCACCCGCCAAACCGGCGAGGCAGGCCGCCCCGGGTCCGCACACCGCGGGGCCCGCCCCCAAGGCCACCAGGAGACGAAACAAGCACCAAGCCACACCCAAGGGGAGGAAGCACCCCCGCGCCCCACCAGGCCGACACCGCCCGGAAAGACCCCACAAGGAGAGACCCCAGCAAAGCACCCCTGAGACCCACCGCCACGCCCGACCGCACCATCCTGATGTATTTTTACTCTATGCAGTGGCCCAGCCACCAACAGAGGGGCCAGGCCCCCACCGGAGAGGCCCAAATATGTGAACCAACCCACCACCCTGTTATGGTGCCTCTCCATTCCCCAATGGAGAGGCACTTCCCTATCCCCTGTGTGAGTGTGTGTGTTTAGTGAATGTATGGGGTGTAATTAAAAGAAGGGGGATGGAGGGGAGCGGTGCTCCCCATCCTGCCTCTGTGGATATATGTGTATGTGGTGTAATAGGCCGGAGGGTGTAGGTGAAGCTACACCCTCCGGGGGGTGGCATGTTGAGGTGTGATTAAAATTGGAGGGATTAGTAGGGTAACTAGAGGTGGGAGTGCCACCCCCATGCCACTACATAGTGACACAGGCGGCGGCCCCCTCCACTCCCAGTCCCACCATCCAGCTCCCCAAGGGTTGGGTATGGGTGTGTGGTGCATTTTGTGAATGGGCCAGACCAGCTGGGAGTGAGGTGAAGTGTACATGTAGGAGGCCTGTCCGGTGTGAGCCGGGCCTGTCCGCATTGGCGGGCCACGCGAGAGGGCAGATGGTGCAGACGGGCAAGCGGCACTGTGGGCCCCGGAGCAGCAAAGCCGTAGACCCCCCCCACGGCACCCCCCAGACCGCGATGGCCCCACGGAGCACGGCGGCACCCCCCACCCCCCGGGCGCAGCCAGGCACCAACCCCATCCCCCGGTGCCCCAGGGGGCGACCCCCGCCGCACGCCGGCCCAGAGCGACGCTCCCCCGCCGCCAAGGAGAGCGGCCGAGCAGGGGGGAGGCCCATGCCCGCACCAGGGCCAGCACAGGCCCACCCGGCGCCACAATACAACACCCTCCACCGGAAAGCGGCCCCGGCCCCCCCGACGAAAGAGGACACCATCTACCGCCAAGCAGGGCCACCCCGCCAGCCACGGACCGGCAAGCCCGAGTACCGAAGCACCCCCAGCCCGGCACCGCCATCCCACACCAACGGCGCCAGTAGAGCCCCCCCCCCCCCCCACGGAGGGGACCCCCGACGACCCACGCACCGGCACGAGACACCCCCCCGACGCCAGCACACCCCGGACGACAGCGGGCCCCAGGCCACCAGCCCCGCCCCGCCCAAGGCTGCGCAGCGCCGCCACGAGCCACGGCCGGTCCCCGGGCAGATGACAGGAGAGCACGCCCCCGGACACCCAGACCACGGATCCACCCCCGCCCCGGAATGGCGCCCGGTGCGCCCAGCCAGCAGACCAGCCAATCCCGACGCGGATCCACCAGGTCAAGAGCCACGCACCGCGCCCCCGCACACCCACCCAACACGACCCCCGGGGAGGCCCCATAGCACCCCCCACCCCACACCCCTAGCCGTACTGGCCACACCCCGGCCATTGCGGCCCACAAAAGAGGGAAAAAAAAAAAAAAAGGTGGCGAAGGTGCGCCCCAGGGAGCCAAGCCGAGGACCCGCAAGGGCCGACGGAGCAACCCACAGCCACACCCCGCCACCCAGCGACCCAGGAGGCAATCGCCGACCCCGGGCAGCAGCCACCCCCAATGCCACCCCCACCCCGGATCCCCCCGGACCGGAGCCACGGACCCCACCACCCCAGGTCCCCCAACGAGACGACCCCCCAGCCAACCCACCCGGCACGGCACCGCCCGCCCCCCAGGTGGGAGCCACAGCCCCCCCACCAGTCCCCAGGCCAACGGGAGCCCCCCAAACCCAACCCAACAGGATGGCGGGCGCAAGAGCAAAGGAGGAGGGGGGGGAGGACGAGACAGGGGGACAGGGAGCAAGGGGAAGGAGCGGCAGAGGAGCACGCAGGGCCCCAGTCCCAGAGACCAATCAGATGCGCATGCAAGGGGCAACAGCGCCAAATCAAACAGCCCCGGGACCTTGTGAACACCCAGAAGGAATGCACACCCGCACTGAGGCAACCAGGCACCCCGGCAACCCTCCCCAGCCACCCTGGCCAAGACTACCCCAGAGGCCCAAGGCGGCCCAGGCCTACAGTTGGACTAGTGCGTTAGTAAAGAGTGGTGCTGGCAGTCGCTTGCAGGCTAGATCATCAGGCTTTAAAAATTTTGATTTAATGCAATTAAAAAAGGAGTCCAACGCTCCTCAAAGCACGTTATTTTTTTTTGTTTTCTGAGAGCAGACATCTTTTCCATGGAGATAAATTCTGTGAGGAGATTTTGCCATTGGTTTATGTTTAAGGATTTTTTGTCTTTCCAATTTAGTAATATTGTTTTTTTTGCTATGGCTAGTGCCGCAAGGATTGATTGTGATCGGTTTGCTGGAAGATGAAGCATTGTCAGGTCTCCTATCAGACAAAGATTTGGAGATAAAGGAATTCTGCAGTCCAAAATGGAGGACAGTTTTTCAGTAATTAAAATCCAAAAGTGTTGCACTGGGGAGCAAAGCCATAAGGCATGTAAATAGGAATCCGCTGTATTCTGGGTGCACTGAGAGCAGATGTCTGTTGAAGAGAAGCCCATTTTATGCATTTTCTGTTGGGTAATGTGGGATCTGTGGAGGACCTTGTATTGAATTAGCTGAAGGTTTGTGTTTTTCGTCATCTTAAAAGTATTACAACAAATTTCTGTCCAGAAATCAATGCTCGGGGTGATTGAGAGTTCGGCCTCCCACTTAGCGATTGGTAAGTAATTACAGTTGGTGATCGAGAGAGCTCTGTATATTTTTGAGAGTTTTTTTGATTTTGTTGAGATTTTTTTCATATACAGTGTATATAGCCAGTTCTGGAGGTTGTAAAGTAGTTAAGTCTAGTGGAGTAGTTTTCTTTATTGTCTCTGTTACTTGTAAGTACTGTAGAAAGTTACATTTATTTATATCGAATGCTTGGGTTAGATTATTATATGTCCTGAGCTTGTCATTTTCAAAGAGGTCTTGGAGATGAGTGATTCCACTCTCTTCCCATGTCTTCAGATAGAGTGGTGTTTTTTTATTTTTAAAGTCGGGGTTGTGCCAGATTGGAGACAGCATGCTAGTTTTTAATTGAACATTTGTGATGTCCAGGGCTTTCCACCATGCAGTCAGTGTGGAGGCAATTAGTGGGTTTTTAAAGCAGTTGTGATGTTTGAGGGTCGCAGTGATAAAAGGGAGATCAGAGAGTTTAATGTGTTTGCAGTCTAACTGTTCTATTTCTAGGCAGGTGTTGTAGTATACTTTTGGTTTTAGCCATTCTGTTAAATATAATATTTGGTTTGCTAAGTAATAATGCATGAAATTAGGGGCTTCTAAACCACCCTCGTCTTTGTTTTTTTGAAGGGTTGAAAGGCTTATTTTAGGTTTTTTATTTCTAGTATAGAATTTTGTAGTTCCAGAATCTAATCTTTGAAACCATGGTTTTAGTGGTATCATTGAGAACAGGTAGTTTATTTTAGGTAAGATTTTCATTTTAACTGAGGCTATCCTGCCAAGTAGTGAGATGGGGAGATTGTTCCATCTCCGCAGATCTTCTGTGACTTTGTCCAACATCGGATCATGATTTAGTTTAATTAATTCATTTAAGTTTGGTGATATATTTAAGCCTAGATATTTAATTGTATTTGTGGTGGAGGGGTGTTGTGGATTTTGGTTTGCAGGATTCCATGAGTTTTTTGTCAAAGGGAGGATTGATGATTTTGTCCAGTTAATGGAATAGTCTGATAATTTAGAGAAGCTGTTTATTAGATTAAATATTTCCTCTAAAGAGGATTGTGGTTCTTCCAAATAGAGTAAGATGTCATCCGCGTAAAGATTAATTTTGTGTTCTGAGATGGATGAGTGGATTCCTTTAATAACAGAGTTCTGACGTACAGCTGCTGCGAGAGGTTCAACGAATATTGCAAAAAAGCAAAGGTGAGAGTGGGCAGCCTTGTCTGGTTCCCCTCTGCAGTGTGAAGCTTTGGGATGTTATTTTGTTTGTGGTTACTGAGGCCTTAGGTTTATTGTACAGCGTGGAGATCCATTGGATGAATGATTCTCCGAAGCCAAATTTGCCAAGGACAGCTAGGAGGAACGACCAGTTTTACTCTATCAAATGCTTTTTCTGCATCGAGTGACAAGATTATTTTTTTTTTTTTTAGAATTCTGTGCCATGTTGATCACATTAAACAGTCTTCTTACATTGTCTGTGGAGTGTTTATTTTTAATAAATCCTGTCTGGTCTTGGTGTATAATTGACTGTACTACTTTCTCTAACCTGGATGTGAGTGCTTTGGAAATAATTTTTAAGTCTGTGTTAATAAGTGAGATGGGTCGATAGCTTGAGGGTAATATGGGGTTCTTGTCTGGTTTAAGTAATAATTTAATGTTCGCTGTATACATGTGACCTCCTACATGACCTTTATTTTTGATCTCTGTTACTACTCTGAAAAATAGTGGAGCCAGCATTGACCAGAAATGTTTTAGGAATTCAGCAGGGAACCCATCTGGACCTGGTGCTTTGCCTGTTGACATGCTGTCTAAAGCATTTTGTAATTCTTGTAAGGTTAATGGTGAGTCTAAGGTGGTTTTCTGATCTATAGTGAGCTGTGGTAGGTTTAGTTTATTGAGAAAGGTTTTAATATCTTCAGGGTCAGGGTTTAAATTTGATGAGTATAAGTTTTGATAATAATCATGAAAAATGTCCTGAGGTAAGTTTAAAGTTTGACCTGCGTTATCAGAAATTGCTGCTATAAAGGAATTTTCTTTATTGTGTTTGAGCTGAGTGTGAAGCCCTGTTACCTGCTGCAATTAAAGCGAGATTACAGCACACAGAGAAGGGAGCGAACAAATCGTGCAGCAATACAAGGTTGCTATTACGTTATACTGCGTGAGAAAAGTCAGAATCAGAATAATTGTATTGCCAGTTAGAGTTTAAAACAATACAACTTGGTGGATAGTGTGAAAAAACTAAAACAAACCAGAAACACGCAAGAAGAAGAAAAAGAAATGTCTTATTAAATCACTGCCGTGAAACATACAGAGAATATATTGCCGTCCTTTCTGTCTTTCTTTCTGTTTCTGTCTGTTTAAAACACTTTTGGATTTCTTAAAAGTCCTCCTCACTACTAACAGTTTTACACTTTAGGAGCTCTCTTAGAGCCTGAGATGCTTTGTGAATTACTTTTGTCCTAACAAGGAAAAATTTTAAGAAAAATCTTAAAATTTGAGGATTTCTACGAGAGTAACATCACTATGAGCTACTTTTAGCTCATAGAGAATACGGGCACAGATCTATACTCCCTCTCATCAGAATCAGAAATGTTTTTAATGGCCATGTACAGTTTTAAGGACAGTACAAGGAATTTGTCTTGGTAGTTGGTGCACAAAACAAACAACAAAAAATTAAAAAAAACAAAGAACAACCCAGCAACAATAATAATAATAATAATAATGGTAAATATAAAGGATGAGGGATAAATAAAGGATAGCTAGAGAATAAGGATAAATAGGATAAATATAATATATATATATATATATATATATTATACATCCGCTACACTCTGCCTGTGAAAGATGCACGATTCTCCCAGCTCAGCATTGCTCTAAATCTCTCGCTAGACTCTTCTCCTCTGTTGTTCCAAATGGTGGATTTAATTATCCAATTCCATTCGATTCTCTTTCTACTTTTAAAAGACATCTGATGACTCAACTGTTCAGGGAACACTTTGGCACTTTTAACCTTAGCACTGGCAATGTTGAAGAACATCTTTGACATTGATGAGTTGTCACTTGTGGCTAGTTGTGGTTATATTATGTTGTTAAAAAAAAAAAAAAAAGTGACATATTGCAATACTGGATGGTAGCTCCTGCAGCCAATCAAACTTGAAGCACTTGTTGCACTTACTAAGGGATTTAA